>NC_086157.1:9544000-9847000 GCF_035149785.1 Candoia aspera
TCATCAGTCAAGCAAGGGAAATAGGAAGACTCCTCTTCTAAGGCAACATTTCTGGACTAAAGAGAGTTCCACAGCATATCCCTCAAAAGCAGTTTGAAGTCAACCCACAGTCTTCTTGACTTCTGTTGATTTCAGAACAGGCTACAGAGTTTGAATCAGTAAGTGGGTCAAGAAGAAGATGCTGGGAAGTGGGATGAAGCAAGATTTCCCACCAGTGAGAGAAAGGAGCATCCACAAACACTGTAGAGCTACAGTGGTTTCAGCTTTTGTGAGATCAGATAGATCTGGACTTAGAGCTGATTTCGAACTGATGCCCAGATAGAAGTGTCCTTAGATCACAAGAAACAAGTGGCTTCTTGTGTAGCCTTCTAATATTTTCTCTTCCTGGAGGAGAGAAAGCCTGCGTCCCATTCTGAATTATATTTTATCTAATAGTGGGAAGATTCAGGGTGAAGAGAATGTTCCTCTATCTATGGGAGGGCAGGGAATCTGCAGAACACTGGATTATTCCTCCCTATGGTCTCTGCTGCCTTTGCACATACTCCCTTGAATCTCCTCATCAGAAGGCAGTTGGAAAGCCAGATCCTGAGTCCAAACCTTCAAATGGGGAATTTGCCCCCACATGGAAGGATTTGATCCCACAGTTAGGCAGCTGCTGTGTCTCTCTGTTGTCTTTTTTGACTGGATCTCTTTCTGTCTAACACCCCTCTCAATGAGTCACAAGACAGCTTGACTATCCTCTTTGTTCCAAGGATATTGTGCCACATTAGACATTGTGCCAAGAAGGCTTTAAAAGATTTTTTTAAAAAGTCAATAAAAAAAAGAATGAAAGTGCTTCAAACTGTCAAAGAAAAAAATTACAAGAAATGTTTAAAAAGGTGGTGAATTGTTCCGGAGGAAGGCTGGAATAGAAGTAGGAAACTGGTTGCTCTGTCAAACTTTCAAACTTTCTATTTTGCTGCAAGTAGAAGGGACCCATCCAAGGAGCTCTCCCAGAATTCTCCAGGCCAAGAGGCCAAAAGAGCCAGGAGGTCCATCAAAGATTCCACCTTCTCCTGCTGTTTTTCATGAAGAAAAGTCACTCCATTTACTTATGTAAGGAAGAAATTGCATGAAGATGGCCTCTTTAGCATGATCTCGTGAGTGCAATGGCACTAGCTACTTGCAGAGGACTCCAGGATTAACCCGTGGAGTAATATCCTAATGTCATGTAATAATTTTTCACCTGCTAAAATAGCTGTACAGAGATACCATGTGTACATATTCCTTCTTGGAGAAGAGGACCTCTGAAGTTCTTTCTAACTTGCCCATGCCATGCTTCTGTAATTCATATGGAATGAAAGCATGGTAGGCCTTGACTTCCTTTCAATGTAGCAGAAAAAACTCTTATCCCACAAAATTATGGGCACACTCTTTCTTCTCCAGAAGTGATAACCATGTAAGAATAGCCACGCATGTGAACCTGCCTTTAGTCTTCTGGGGAAATTGCTTCTTGTTAAATGTCATCTATCTACATATATGGAAAAAGAATTAAGGGCTGCTTCCAGGTGCAATTCATCATGAGCTCTGGCCACCTCTGTTGACTGTGAATTTAGTTTCCATCTGTGTGACTCCTGAAATATGTGGCTTGGCATAGAGCCTTCAACACCATGCTTGCAAGAAAGCTGTGACATTAGGCACATCTCAGCACTTCAGCTTTTCTCACCTCCTTTGCTCATAAATTTCGGGGCTGGTGGGAGAGGCAAAGTTATGATGTGTTAGATGCAGTTATCCCGCAGTATTGTTAAAAAAAGAGAGAGAATATGCTTTGCTATGAAATTTGTAATACTTGCCCCATAATAGGAGGGAAATAATATTTCCAAGCCTTACGTCCCTTTCATTGCATCATGAACATGCCACGATGACCATTTTCTTTTGCTGTCCCCATGTCTTCACCGTGTTCTTTCCATCCCCAAGTGAAGGCAGCTTGACATCTTTTTTCCAGTTTTGCAGTAGTGTTCTCTCTCATCTTCTGACACCATTTTTGCTATGGAGACCCCCTAGCATGATTTGCTGAAGATATGGCTGCTGCTGTGGTTTGGAGGTGGGGTTGGATCTGTCCAGCTCCTATTGGCCACTTCAGGCTAATGCAAGCCCATCTCTTCCCCTCTGATCCCTGGACACCGTCCTTCAGGTCCTTCTGGGTCAGGCAGAGGGAAGGTGCAGTTCTTCCCAACCAGAAGGCTTCCAGCTTCAGAGAGATGGCTGTTTTTCTGCCATGTCACTGATTGTACGGGTCAGCTGCATAGATATATTGTTATCTCTGGTAACCCTTAATGCACTTTTGCTGATCAGGACTGAGACGATGAGGCTTTAAGGATTGGTTTAGAGATAAGAGATGGGATGTGGGAAGAAGAGATCATTTGTTGTATTTTCAGAGAAGGTGATAAGTTACTAAAATTGTTTATACTTGTTCTGATGAAGGGGGAAGTCAATTTTCTTTTTCTTCACTATATCCTTATTTTTTATTCCTTTTCTATTATTCTTTCTATTTTTTTCTTTCCTGCACTTTCTATTTTTTCTTTTATTTTTTAGCTTGCATTAGTTTTTATCTTTTTAACTGTAATATTCAAGCAAATTACTATTTAAAAAAGAAAGAAAAAAAGGAACTGGAAGGACAGCACCACTCACTGGCCTTGTGATTGAAGCCAGATAGAGGCAGTCAGAAAAGCAAATATTCCAGCCAACTTTTCTGCCAGCTCAAAGATTTGGGGAGCTGCATTTTAGGACTGTTTGGCCATGCACTATATGTATTTTTCGAAAGAATTTATGAATCGCTTCTCTGTCTAGTGAGGCTCTCAAGTTCGTTATTATTTCTTCTCTTTATACCTCCCTTTCTATTCTGCCTTGTACTTAAAGCAGCTGTGCATAATACACCTTTCCCTGTACATTAGAGCAATGTGCAACAGAAGAAAACAACCAACCTCATCATCAATAAAACATTCTTTAAAGCATCACTGTCTCCCTTGGGAGAGAGTATTCAAGAGGTCTTAGGAGGAAAAATGAACTGATGCAACTCCAAGGGTGAGAATTATAACCATGGTGTATCTTTGTGTGCTTTCCCAAAAAGGTAGGATAGGCAAATTGGGTCAAAAACCGATCTTTGGGAGCTGCAGCCTAGAGCATGGGCAACATTTTGGAGATGATGGGAGAGGACGTTCTTGCCTCTCTGTTTGTCCCTTGCGTATGTCCATGCTACTTGCACTTTGTGAAGCTGCTCTTGGATCAAGCAAAGGGAGCTGAAGGTGGCCCAGGGCAGCTTCTGACTCTTTTGGACCCTTCCAATAAATCAGCCACATCTCAGCTACAAAACTGTGGGTGACCACTAGGTGGCAGTAAAGTGTTAGACTGTATCGCTTCACTGCTGTCTAGTGGTTGTTTTTATTTTTGCAGCCCAAATATGTCAGCACACCCATCCCAGCATTCCTTCCTGAAAACCAGCAGTGTTTCTCCACCTTAGCAACTTTAAGATACAGAATGTGGACTTCATCTCTCAGAATTCTGGGAGGAAATTCTGGGAGTAGAAGTCCACATATCTTAAAGTTGCTAAGGTGGAGAAACACTGGTTTGAAGACTTCTGTACGGTTCCTGGTACGTCCTCTCAAGTGATTCATATAAATGCCGTATTGCTTGGAAACGTTCATTCAAACCCTTCATAATTGGATCAGTAAAGGCTTCTTGACTGACTGCAGTGGCATTCAGTTCCAGATAGCAAACAGACAAATAAATAAGAACTATGCAAGTTTCTTTAAAGCTGGAACTATACCATAGACAACACCTAATAACTGCTTCCACAAAGTACTTCTAATGGATCCTAATCCATTATGTAGTATTAATGCTGCTGCTGCTGCTGCTGATACCATTTTTTCTGCCATCATCAGCATTTTACCTTTAATCAGCACATTTCAAATTTCAGAGTAAAAGTGCTACCCAAAATTTAATTAACTGCTTTGGCAGGGGGCAGGGGGAAACATTTTCAATTTTCTGTAGACAGGGATGAAATTTTTCCATTTGGGTATCCCAAATGATTCGTGCTATGTTAATGCTTTTAGTGACTAAGAGCTTTTATCACATCTCCACAATTAATAATTTATATCGAGAATCTGATGAACTGTTTTCCGAAGTGGGATCTCTCTTACAGAAATGGTTCTTTGTTTCCATCTGTTTTACAGATGGAACATTTAGGCTGGAAAATATTTAGCCATCTCCAGTGTTGTGCTAGTAGATTTCTCCTTGCCCTGAACCCTTGCATGCCACCAAATCTGTCTGTAGCATCTCCCAACCATTTAAAGCGAACTTGAGGGATGTCCAAGGGAAGGAAGGAGTAATTTTCATAATGGTTGTGTCGCACTGGTGGAAAGCTACTCCCAGTTGTAAACCAGAATTGCCCAAGAGATACTGAATTACAGTTTCAGTTAAGCGTAATATTTGGTGGATGGTTAGATACATCTGTTTGACGTCTTCTTGGCGAATGAACGACGTGCAGGCCTCCAAAAGCAAATGCAGCAATGGAATGAATGGCTCGGCAAATTTGGACTTCAACTGAACATCAAGGAAACGGAATATATGGACTGCGGCCCCCAAACCGATGGAACCATCAGCACTGGGGGAGAAGACCTGAAGGAAGTAGAGCAATTCAAGTACCTCGGCTCATATGCAGCAACGGCGATAGCTTTCCAGGTGCCTATGCCCATGTCAATGCCACCTGGATGAAGTGGTGCCAGGTGACTGGAGTCCTGTCTGATCGTCGGATGCCCCTACGCCTCAAGTCAAAGGTCTACAGAACGGTAGTGCGTCCGGTCACCCTCTACGGATCGGAGTGCTGGCCAGCGACAGCAGAGCACGAGCAGGCCCTGCATGTGATGGAAATGCGAATGCTCCGACAGTGCCTTGGACTAATGCGATTCGACCACACCATGAATGACGACGTCCGATGATGACTGGGAGTCGCGCCAATCATGGCAAAACTGCAGGAAGGAAGGCTCAGATGGTATGGACACGTCATATGTGGCAAAGAAGACTTGGTGGCGAGAACAGCCGTGCGCCTGGACACTGATGTTCAGCGGCCCCGTGGTAGACCCAAGAAACGGTGGATGGACTGCATTAAGGAGGACATGGAATGCATGAACGTCACCCCTGAAGATGCCTTGGACCAAGCCAAATGGAGATGGATATGCCGACAAGCGGACCCTGCCATAGCGCGGGAATAACGCTAGGAAGAAGAAGAAGTGAGATACATCTGTTTACTGGAATTGGGAACTGGGCGTTTCACAGTATCGAAACAAGATGATCAACCATACAGTATTGTATTCACCATTTGGCTGACTTTGTCTGAATTTGGAAGCTAAGTAATAGTTGCTTGGATGGGACACCACCAGAACATTCCAGGGATCCTAGACTGGGAAGTTGGAAAAAATATTCCAGAGGAAGGAAACATTTTTATACTGCAGCCAAGAAAACTCCATATATGGACCCATTAGCTCATCAGAAGTCAAGCTTGGCTCAAAACACATTGTATCTTTATGCCAACATGGGATTACATCTCCACAGGATCAACTTTAATTCATTTTATTTTTTAGCAAATTATCACAATAAGCAACATAAAGAATCCGGTTCATTAGGCTCATCCCCTAATGCCAGAGCAGCACCTTCAAAAGATTGCTACAACGTGATTACATATTGGACATTTTATCAAGTTGTGAATGGAAATGGTTCAGATGAGATTCACTTATATAATATAATTACTTTTAATCACTTATAAGTAACCCTCTTCTCTTCTGAAAAATACCGAAAACCTTAAATGGGGTTGCAGTTTGGGTGTGTGTATGTTGCAATATATTGAATGTATGTATGTGTAACTATGAACGTGTATGTGTTAGTGTGTATGTGCATGTATGAATGCTTTTCTTTCTTTGCTAGCCCTTTGCTATTTTCTACTATCCTATTTAGAGTTGAAAACAATGATTGACCTATACATTGTGCATAGAAACCAAGCATTTCCACAAAGATCTTTGCACCACAGTCAACTCCACCCTTGTGTGGTAATTGCCATCAGTGTTTAGCATTTTTTTAACTTTTTAAATACTTACTGCTTTATCTTTGCCAGAAGTGGGATGAAAATACATCATCTAGTGATACAACTTTTCCAAAAAGTTCAGCCTTGGTCTCATCAGACTGTAACCCATTTTCCCACATGCTTTTGCCAGACTTGATGTAGTTTCCTGCAAAATGTAGCCAGGCTTGGATGCTTGTCTTTGAACTTTTTGGCCATAATTCCAGAAAGTATGTTTGGCGCAAAAGCAACACTGCACATCACCAAAAGTACCCCATACCCACAGTGAAGCCTGGTGGTGGCAGCATTCTGCTTTGCGGCTGCTTTTCTTCAGCTGGAACTGGGGCTTCAGTCAAGGTGGAGGGAATTATGGACAGTTCCAAATATCAGCCAATTTTGACACAAAACCTTCAGGCCTCTGCTAAAATCCTGAAGATGAAGAAGAATTTCACCTTTCAGTATGACAACGACCCAAAGCATACCTCCAAACCAACAAAAGAATGGCTTCACCAGAAGAAGATCAAAGTTTTGGAATGGCCCAGCCAGAGCCCAGACCTGAATCCAACTGAAAATCTGTGGGGTGACAGAAGAGGGCTGTGCCCAGGAGATGCCCTCACAATCTGACAGATTTGGAGCACTTCTGCAGGGAAGAGTGGGCAGAGATTCTCCAGGCAAGATGTGCCATGCTGATAGACCCCTACCCCGAAAGACTGAATGCTGTCATAAGATCAAAAGGTGCTTCAACAAAGTATTCGTTTAAGGGTGTGCACACTTATGCAACCACATTATTCTAGTTTTTTTATTTTTATTTTTTTGCCCAAAAAGATTTCAGTTTGTTTTTCAATTGACTTGTACAGCTTGTATTTATTTATTTATTTATTTATTTATTTATTAATTAAATTTAGCCACCGCCCATCTCCCCCCAAAGGGGAACTCTGGGTGGTTTACAATAAAGATTAAAATACCATAAACATAAATAGATATCAGATACAAATAAAATATTAAGCATAAATACAGTACAGAAATCCAGATGACAATGATAGTTGTAATATCGCTCATGTGCATCTAAAGGGCCATTTTAGGGAGTGATTACTTCCCTTCCCGCCCCAAGCGAGTTGGCAAAACCAGGTTGTTTTCGGAAGGCCACAAGAGATGGAATCTGTCTTATCTCTGGGGGTAGGATGTTCCAGAGGGTGGGGGCCACTGCAGAGAAGGCCCGCTTCCTGGACCCCACCAGGTGGAATTCTATTGCAGATGGGGCCTGTAACGTGCCCTCCCTGCATGATCGGGTGGGACGGGTCGATGCAATGGGGATGAGACGGTCCCTCAGGTATGTTATACTAAAGGTGGAAAAAATTCTGAAGTGATTTATCTTGGTCTGATTTTTTTACATCTCAAAACCCTGGCATTTTAACAGGGGTGTGTAGCCCTTAAAATCCACTGTATGCCCAGACAACCTCTGTTTTGGCTTGCATCCTCCCAGTGTCACCTTTGTCGGTTTCCCAGCCTATAAGCAATTCAAGCTTACGTTGTCCTTAGTGGTACCAGGGTTAAAGTACAGTTGTGTTTTCTTCCTTTATCCCTTATCCCAGCACAAGTTTTCCTGTGGATACAATCTGATGTGTTTCACCAACCATTCTGTCATGAGCAGTCAGGTAACCCAGTGGGGATCAGCCCAGCAGCTATTGGGCACTTATAATTAGTGCAGACATACCTCTTGAATATAGTATTCCAGAAGTGGGAGAGTCCAATTATTTCAATTCAGGCTCTTCCCTGTACAGGTAGCCCTTGACTATTCATGTAGCAACCATTCGAAGTTACAACGGTGCTGAGAAAAGTGACTTATGACCAGTCCTCACACTTACAACCGTCACAGCATCCCTGGGTCAGGTGATCAAAATTCAGGTGCTTGGCAACCAGCATATATTTATGACAGTTGCAGTATCCCAGGGTCATGTGATTGCCATTTGTGACCTTCTCAGCCGGCTTCCGACAAGCAAAGCCAATGGGGGAGCTGGATTCACTTAACAACCATGTGATTTGCTTAACGACCATGGTGATTTGCTTAATGACCGTGGCAAAAAAGGTTGTAAAATCGGATGTGACTCACTTAACATCTGCCCTGCTTAGCAATGGAAGTTCCGGTCCCAATTGTGGTCATAAGTCGAGGACTACCTGGACCTCCAGGTCTCAGATCTTGTACCTAGATCAACCTGTACAGCAGCTGACCAGCAGTGGTGGAACAAACAAGGGTTTGCCCACTGATGCCAGACAGGCTGCTCTTGGCTGCTTCATGGCATAACTTCCCTGTTAGCTGTTGCTCAAGTGGCATTTTTCAGGAATAGTTAAACCTGTGTCCAAGAAGGAGCCCAACACTCAAATATCCTATTTTATTTTAAAAACAGAACAAATGAGTTCCTGGTTATTTTACTTAGAGACAAAATGTCACAGACAGAAATGTTTATTCCTCCTGAACGCTTAATAAGAAATGTATTTGCATGACAGATAAGCCCAGATTATTTAAAGATTTAGCCTACTGTGTGAACCTAGGTTTGGGGGGCAAAATGTGGTTAAAACAGTGCATCTTGTACTCAGTGCTTGCTATTGGAAAACTTATCCTTAACTCTAGTTCCTTATGTTGTTCGAACAAGAAGAGATGATTATTTGGAAATTAACTTTCTCTTCCAGCATCTGGATATAGAGAACAGAGATTGGAAGAGCTGTATTTCTTTCCCCATTTTCCTTTTTGGCCCACCCCTGCTCTGCCTCGTGAGATGAAAGTGCTGGAGTTAAAGTGAAGTTAAAGCCTTCCTCCACTGCAACCACCACACACACACTCACACACACACACACACACACTCACACGCAGAGGACAGGCAACAACAATCAACTCTTCTCTATGAGTAGCCCCATATCAGTCTGGACATCTGCAAATACCTCCAGGCTGCCTATCCAATTTTCTGGCCAAGAAAGGAAGGCCCAGGAGAAAAAAAATAAGTGAAAAAATTGTGAAAGGAGCTTGGCACCTGCTCTTATTATTCTGGTTTCAGTGCTAATTAGTGGGCACATTTATTTCAGCCAATGTATTAATTACATGTTGACTTACAAGGCTGGGAGAGAGAGAGAGAGAGAAAGCTTTAGGATGGTCCTAGGCCAAAAGAGGCACTTACAAAACTTCTTCCCTGAATACTGTTCTGCTCAACAGCAGGATTAATACAGTGAATATAATAACACGCTAGGGATATCTACTCAAAAATTCATCCCTTATGGTTCAAATGCTACAACTCCTATGCAATACTATGGACCTGAGCGGTAAATACATTTGGAATGGACTTTTGTTTCACCTTGTCATCCAGCCAAGCTGTAATAAAACAGGATAAACAGAAATAAACATCAGCTTCTTCCATAGTGGGAAACTAGCAGTGAATCCTCCCAAAACTATAAAATTGGCCTCCAGAAATAAAAGCTGATGCCTTTTGATAAAATTTGTTAATCAGGAAAAGTGCTGCCGGCCTCTTCTGACTTCTTGGCACCCTAGACAAACACAGCTCTCCTCCTACAATGAAATATGCACCCATTCTTGAGTTTATTCCTTGACTCTTTCACGCATCTGGTTAATAGCTGTGGGTAGGAGATCACAAAAACACTCTCAAATAGAATCATACCATTTTTAAAGGTAAGTTTTGGGTGGGGGGAACCCTAAGGTTGGTGTGAATTTACAGAATGTCCTCTTGAATGATCCATACTGGTGTTGGGCCTTTCTCCACTAGTATCTAAGAACAGATACATTATGTGAAGACCCGGCTCTCTGGAGAAGGCTGTGATGCTGGGAAAGGTGGAAGGAAAGAGAGGAAGAGGATGACCATCAGCAAGGTGGAGGGACTCAGTTATAGTGGCGATGGGTGTCCTGTTGGAAGCTCTGAAAGAATAGGTTAGGGACAGATCGTCATGGAGAAAATCTATCTGTGTGGTTGCTAAGAGTCGGCACCAACTTGATGGCACATAATTATAATCAATCTAAGAACGGCACGCACATGCCTTGGCAAGCTCTGTTTTCTGCCAAGTCCCCAAGATGTTGCCTTCATATGGTTCCCAGCTCCTGGGGAGCTACTGTATGTCTAAGTCATCCTTAGCCAGTGTTAAAGAAGTCTTTCCCCCTTTTCTGGCACTGTCCAAAGGCAGCTGCTAAAGGCCTGCGCAATCTGTTAGACTCTGTCGTGCAGGAACACAGGAAACAGAAGTGGGATAGGAATCAGGAATGAGGATAGTCAACTTCATGCCAGTAGAATTTCCTGCCAGCTCAGGATGGGAAAGAACACTTCAACTCAGCAGCAGATTAGGCTGTTCCAGTGGGTTATACAGCACTTAGAATATTACAGCAACCATCAAAATAACAGTTATAATAATGAAGACTTTGGGACTTTCCCCTCTTCGACTTAACCAACACATTTCAGCAACAGTTTTTCTGCTATTGTACGTCCTCATGACGTTGCCTTCCAGTCATCCCCAACCCATACCAGAAGCAGCTTAAAGTTGTCCTTTCCTGTTCTGGTGTCAAAGGGTTGTTTTCCCCTTTAAGCGGGCAAGAACAATGGTTTGATGTGCTCCACCTTTCATTTGGGGGTCTGGATCAGCCCAGCCCCTATTTGCCTCCTAGGTTGACGCAAGCACTCTGGGCTATTCTGCTTTGAAAAGCAGGAGAGTCCCGTTCATTTCACTGGAGTTGTCCCCTTGTACCCACCAGCAGACCCCAGACTGATTGAAGATTGAATCAGACTGAACAGCTGAGGGAGGGTGGGTCCCTGTCTCCAGGTAGGGCGGCCCTTGCTCTTTGCTGTTCTCTTGTCCAGACGCTTGACCTGCTTTGAAACACAGCTTTACTGCTTTCCCAGAATAGCAGAACCCCAGTCCCAATGGAGCCCCACTATCCGCTGATGTCACAGGTTTCCTAGACTTCAGTGTGGGGTGGGGGGAGAAGGGGAACGGGGTCAGGTGAAGAACCCCAAGCGTCAATGGGACAAATCTTTGTGGACTTCTCTACTGATGGGGCCTGGAAATAGTCACTAGTTCCTCGCTGGGATATTCCTAGCATCATCTGCTTATCCTTGTGACTGTTCTGTCAGGACAAAGATGCTGTGTATCTCCAGCCAGAAAACACCCCCAGCTTCCCAGGAAGCCCTTCTGCCAGATGTTCAATTTGGGGGTAGCCTCTGCCCCCCCGCCCCCCCGGTCAGTGAGGTCCAGGCGCACGCGATTCCTCTTGGAGCCACCCGTTCCTTGCGCGTTCCTTGCGCACCGTCCCCCGGTCCCCCTCCCTCCCCGGGTCCGACTGCGCTGCCCCGGGGCGCACTTTCCAGCGAGGCCACCCCCTGCCGCCGAGACTTTTGCCCGGGCGCCTAGAGAGCCCCCGCCCGCTGCTTGCGCGCCTCCTCCGCGGGCGCGCCAGAGCCGGAGGGCGCACCGCTGGAGCGAGCCGTGCGGCGGCTCGGCTTGCGCGGTTTCCCCGAAAGAGGCGGCGACGGCGGAAGACGGCGGAGGCGGTGACAGGCGAGGCGGGGCGGGACTGGAGCCTGGCGGTGGCGGCTGCTCCTCCTCGCTTTGATCCCCGCCACCTCCTCCATCTCCGCCCTGGGAAGAGCAAATCGGGAGGAGGAGGAGGAGGAAGGAGGGAGGGAGGGAGGGAGGAGAGAGGGAGCGGCTGTTGCTCCGCCGCCGCCCGTCGGACTGAGCCGGACTCGCGCGCCTGCCCGGCTTTCCGCCCCTGGGTTGGGTCTCCCTCGCTCGGCCGGAGTCGGAGAAGATGGCCGGGGCCGAGGCGGGGCTGAGCGCCGCCGGGATCCGAGCGCAGCCGCCGGGGGATCCGGGAGGCGCCGCCGCGGCCGCCGCACCAGCAGCCCCCGCCGGGCCGGGCGACGAGTCGTCGGACAGCGAGGGCGAGCCGGAGGGGCCGCAGAAACTCATCCGCAAAGTCTCCACCTCGGGCCAGATCCGGAGCAAGGTGGGCGCGCCGCCGCTTTCCCTCGAGCCCGGGGAGGTCCCGTCCCGTCCCGGGGCTGGCACCCTCCGCTCCTCGCCGCCGCTCCTGCCAGCCGCTGGCAGCGCTCCTGCTCCGGAGGAAAGGCGGCGGCGGGAGCTCCGCGCGGCGCCTGCTCCCCTGCGGCCGCCTTCGCGTCTCCCTCGCCTCCCCGCCGCCCGGCTGGACGGGGAAGCTGAGCGCCGAGCCGGCGGGGTCCCCCTCGGCCCCCTCGCCTACGGGGCTGGACTTGCCCCGTCTGCCTGCGGCTTCCTGCCGTTTTTCTCCAGAGCTTTGTCGCCTGCGCGAACGGGGCAAACCCGGGAGCGCTCGCAGATGTTGAGCGCGTCTTTGGGCATCCCCCGGGAGAGGGAAAAACCCAAAAAACCCGAGAGCGGGGCAGCTGGAAATTCGCGGAGGGGAGTTCCCTCGCGTCGCAGATCCTGGGGGGCTCCTTCCAGGTCAAAAAGTTTCTGGAAGCGCATTAAAACTGCAGATGGAAGGGATAAAATAGCCCAAGGGAGGGAGGGAGGCACCCCTTCTTCTGTTGACCCTTGGAACTTCCCTGCTGTTTCCACCTTTCTGTTGCCCTGCCAAGGTGTGGTCAGTGTCTCCAGGAGAAGGCAAAAGGCAACCCTCCCTTCCAAGGCTAGGAGAGTTCACATGACCTGCTGAACTAGACCCTTTATTGGGGTCCTCCATAGTCTGGGCTGGAGACAAGGCAGATGGCAAGAGCTGGGCTGGTGTGACACTGGGCCGCCGCCACCACCACCACCAGCAAAGATCTACTCAGGCTTAACTGATAGTGCAAAGCTGTGCAGTCTTCAGCTGGCCTGGTTACATTCACATTGTGTGAACTCAGCTTGTGGGTCTTTCTAAAGCTAGGCCGTGGATCCATACATCCATGCCCTAACCGTGCATCGGCTGGTAACTTCAGAAAGTTAGTATGTTTCTGCTCCCGTGAGAAGGCAAAACTTGGAGAACTGGATGCCAAGCCTGGTCTTCCTCTTTGGAAGCGTGAGATATTTTTTTCCTGCTTTTGTTCTAGTTTTCAGCAGGTCTGTGATGGTTGCTGTAGGCTCTGCCTTGTCCACCAACTTCAAAGCCGTCCATCTTGATGCTTCTCTTGCTGCGTGATGTCTGTCATGGGGTGGGTGGATCGGCAATAATTAATAATCACAGATGCTACTTGAAGCAAAGAGGCTGGGTGGAAGAGGAAGAGGAGGAAGTGTAGTGTGACCAAAGGGCTTCCTGAACCTGTTTAGAAGTCTTGTGGAAAAGGGTCTCATGCAAATGACTATCAAATTACTTGCCTGTTAGTGATGGAAGGCCCGGTTTAATATGCTGCAGTTACTTCTCAAGGCATAGATTGCTCAACTTTTTATGGGAAAACTTCATCCCCACTCATTACTCTTACGTAAAACCCAGTCCTTCATGAGAACAGTGGTCCTAACCCTGATGAAGAAGGCCCACGATCAGATAAAACTGAAGTGGAGAAAAATATGGAACATTGGCCATACTTGCAATGAGGAAAAAGTAAAAACACTCTCCACACCAAGCTTTTAATATGGCTCGTCTTCAGAATGGATGACTTTTTATACGGATGGGTGGATTCAGTGCTGAACACAATTTGACAGAGGAATTAGCTTTCTGTAACTTTTGCGTAGAAGACTTGCGGGGTTACAATGCCAATTTTGGGAACAGATTGTTCCCTGGCAGAACCTTAACATCTCCAAGGAAGGAGATATAATTCTTAAGGGCTGGAGTTAGCAGGGGAAATTCAGCCCCTTCCTCTCTGGTACGGCTGCAGGTATCCATATCAAATCTTACAGAAGAATGATTGCCGTGTTTTCCTATGGGGTAAAAAGTGAGGGGTTCTACTGGTAGCTGTCCACTATAGATGGGGATTGAAATGGGCATGCAATTTATCGACCTGTGTAGGGTTGACAGACATACAGCGGTAGCCTCCTTTTTCCTACTAGGTGTCCCTATAACTTCATATCCGATCCATCCTTATGGATATTTTACCAGTTGATTGTGATCATGAATATTTTGGGATCTAGTGCTTATCAAATAAATTATTTGTAAAGGACGAATGAGTTGCAAACATTCTGTGAAAGCATTTCTGTGTTTGAAAACACCACATTAGGGAAAAGGATGATGCAGATGGTGGCATCTGTTTATGTAGAATCTTCAGGGTTGTCTCTACTACCCATTCTAAAAACTATACTCAAAATCCACAGCTGCAAAACACCTTTATTTGGGCCGACCAAAATGATACAAAGGAGTACTCAACTTCTTCAGAATTTTTTTCATGGGTGCAGTAAAGCAGCTGATGGGGAAGAAGCAAAACATTTTTTTAAAAAAATTGACCAGATGTTTTAGCCATGCAATCTGCAGACGGAAATCAAGTCTGAGATAAGAGTTTAGAGACTGAATAAATCTGTGAATGGGAGGTGCACCCATTGAGGTCAATTTATACCTTGCCTTCAGGGACAGGAAAAATGGTCCCCACCAGCTTTGTAGTTATAAAAGTTGACAATCCCTGCAAGTTTTTGCCACTGGCTGTTCAGATCAGTACTTTTGCATCAATAATATAGCAAAGGAGAGCCAGTCTGGTGTAGTGGATAAGGCACCAGGCTAGAAACCAGGAGATTATGAGTTCTAGTCCTGCCTTAGGCATGAAGCCAACTGGGTGAGCATGGGCCGGTCATTCTCCCTCAGCCCAGGAAGAAGCAGGCAATGGCAAACTACTTCCAAAAATCTTGCCAAGAAAATTGCAGTGACTAGTCCAGGCAGTCACCAGGAGTTAACTCTGACTTGGAGGCACCAAACACACTAGGTGGTAATGGTTTCTGGGGCACTATTAGTCTCAGAAAAAAGGCCATAGGATTCCAGCCTCCCCCCGCCCCCCCGTTTGAAAAGCATATCTCAGTTTCTCTCGGAGCAGCTACTTGCAGATGTGAATCCTTTAATATTTGAAAGAAATGTAACTTCATTTCCTTCTGCATACATTTTGTTCTGCATCCTTTATGAGAGATGCGGAAAATGCAGAAAGAGGACTGGGTCGAAACTCATGAGTAAAATACTGTCTTTAAACGTAGGCAGCAACGTTTTACTGACACTTCCTGCTCTGCTGTTGAATTCTAGGAGGGGACTTGGGTTGCTAGTCAGCGACAAGATTTTCATTTCAATAATGAACTGAGGAATTTGAAAACAAACCAGAAAAAAAGAAGAAGAATGCTTTAAAAGATAATAGATACCAACCACGGTGATCATCAGGGTATTAGTTGGCCAGATTGGAGCAGTTATAAATACTGTTCAGTAAGTAAATAATAAAGTGAAACCACCATGTTTAGCAAGAGTTTTTCTGAAACCGGTTGCTTAAGAGCAAGGAACCAGGACCAGCGTTCCCTTCATGTCTGACAAGTTCTTATCGTGAACTGATTTTGTTGGCTGCTGTTAGAAACAGATCACATAGAAAAAGCCTGATTCAGCAGAATAAATGATAACAGGAACACAGATAATTTATTCTGATAGCATATGAAACTCGAACACAATAATCAGTGTGTCCTGTACAGTATATTCACTGGAACAAAAACCTTATGGATTCAAGCAGAAGACAGGTCCATTTTCAATTTATTTCACAGAGATGTGTTTTCTCTAAAGTTGGCCATTGACTTGGCGCAGCTCAGTGGCATAGGAGGGTGCAAAAATTCATATTATTTCTGTTGCCAGGTATAAAAAAGCCTCTTCTTCTTCTGTCACTTCTCATGCTTCTCTTTTGTTGATTTGTTTAGCATAATAGTACAGTTTTCTGAAAAAAAGGAAGGCTTCATAAATGTGTAAACATCAGCCCGTATTTAGATGCCATAGATGATATAATTAAAGTTATTAATTATATCAATAATATAGTTATTAATTATATCATTAGAAAATATATGAGTCATTCCCCCCACCCCCCAAAGAAGTCCTTATCTGCCTATGACAATTGTGTTTAATTCAAATTCTCTGCATGGGATGCAACCTACATTTTGCCAGTAGACTTTCTAGAAAAATAGAATGGTTGGTCAGCTACCAGCTTTTGGGTACTGATATGAGTTGGCATACTTAGTCTAAATGTTCCTTATTACATTTTTTCTTAAAAATGTACTTGCTGTAAGAATGGGTAAATTTAAATGTGTCAGTGCAACCTTGGCATGGTGTTCCTTGAATTGCTTCTGTTCTCTCAGATGATGATTTGAATGGCAAAGGGCATATGGTTTGTTCCTACATCTCAAAAGGGTTCTTAGTTTGGGAGTAACGTAAGCAGGTCCCTGTGGGTTATCAGCGGAGTGCAGGAGATGAAATAAGCTGTAGAAAAAAGGGCAGAAGAAGAATGAAGTTAGTCCAACTGGGCATTGGAACATAGAGCTATTAGTTGATATTATGCCTTAATATTAAGTGCTTTTATCTGGAATCAATCTTTCTGCTTTCAGTCTAAGCTGCTTTTTCCTCTAAGTATGCTTTTACATCAATTGCCTCCTTAGTGTGGCAGATTTGAAGTATGTTATGGGCTGTCTCATTTCATGTTTCATCTATATGAGAAATTCTACAGTTTTGAAGAAAGCTGTTGCTCATTCCATGGACTGAATGACCTGTGGCATTTAGTTAAGCGAGACTGACATTTTCTCTCGAATATATTTCTAAAGGGAAGACGACAAGAAAAATATTTTTTTAGGGAGGTGGTGAATTTAACATTGACTTTAATGTACCCTTCTGTTTTGGGCTCTATCTACTGTACATTCTTGGCTGGAATGTCCAGGATTGCCCAGTGAACACATCTGAAAAATGAGAAGTAACAGTGTTGTGCTGATGAAGACAATAAAGCCTTGAAAATGTCTTTGTCTGGAATTTTCATATACACTGGGATTTTCCCAGTTTCTGGCTACTTGTTGTAACCCTTTGTGGCTAATCTCACAAGCTGTTCATGAAAAGAAAGATGTTCCCCCAGTTCCGTAGCTCCATTTGAGTTGGATGGAAGATTTTCAGCATAAGGGAATTTCCTTCCTTCCTTCCTTCCTTCCTTCCTTCCTTCCTTCCTTCCTTCCTTCCTTCCTTCCTTCCTTCCTTCCTTCCTTCCTTCCTTCCTTCCTTCCTTCCTTCCTTCTTCCACCTACCTTTTTTCCCACTCCCCTATCAAATACGCAGAAGTGTTTGGGTCTCCTGGGTTGGAATTTCAAGTTAGGAGCAATGAAAAATGGATAAAAGAACGGCTTAATGGGGTTTTTTTTTGGTAGGCTAACAACATCAAAGGAGCTCATTTAGCCAGGATTTTACTTTTTAAAAACATTTCAGCTATATCCCATAACACGGCTTAAAACATCTCAGTGCAAAATAAACAGATTAAATTCTGCCTTCATAATTTTTAATTTTGAAGGCTCAGTCCCTTCTCAATATACTAGGTGGGTGGGCACCTTGCAGTAATCCATATTTGTTTAATTATGGCTCCTTGAGTAAACTGAGTTTGCCTGGGTTCATGTAACACATTCTTCTAGAATCAAACAAACCACATTATGGCTTAGTGCAACATGTGCACTCACTCATGGCTGCCCTAATTTATCATGCAAAACTGATTTAGCACAGCATGCATTAGGTACTGCCTAAATCAGGTACTGCCTTTAGCACATGTTTTGGATTAATTTCAGCAATCTGATTTCACTTCACTTGCTTGAAACTGAAATAGTTTTCACACAGTGTATAAACTGTATATCCTGTGTTGTATTTTCAGTCTCAGTGACTACCATGAAGGAGATGTGATCGGTTTCATCCTTATTGGGACTCCACAGATGTGGGTATCCAGATGTTATTCTATGGAGTTCAAACCTTCCTCTGAGAATCCCATGGAATAGCACCTGGTTACCCACATCTGAACAGTCCCAATAATGCATGAAACTGGTGCCTTGCTGGTGGTCAGTGGGCCAGAAACATCGCACAAGGTGGTATATACTGTGTAAAAAAATTAGAGGAATTCTCCACTGCCACTGTCAAGAGGGGAAGTGAAGTCGTATAAAACCCCATAGACAGAGCCATGACATAATGTAACTTTTGTATTTTCTTCTCAGAGAGTTTATGAGGTTGACTGGATATACCATTCTGACAGAGGAACTGCAACAGAAGAATGCTGGTGTGAATCATAGTTTCCTCCCTCCTTCCCTCCTTCCCTCCTTCTTCCCTCCTTCCTTCCTTCCTTCCTTCCCTCCTTCCCTCCTTCCCTCCTTCCCTCCCTCCTTCCTTCCTTCCTTCCTTCTCTCCTTCCCTCCTTCCCTCCCTCCTTCCTTCCTTCCCTCCTTCCCTCCTTCCCTCCTTCCTTCCTTCCTTCCCTCCCTCCTTCCTTCCTTCCTTCCTTCCTTCCTTCGTTCCTTCCTTCCCTCCTTCCTTCCTTCCTTCCTTCCTTCCTTCCTTCCTTCCTTCCTTCCTTCCTTCTTCCACCTAACCCCACAGCAATTAATTAGACATCATAAACTCTGCTAGTTCTTCCCAGCAGCAAAATGGAGGAGGAAGAGGAGGAAGAATATAGGGTTCTAAGTGCTAATGGAGAACATCTTATTGACTAGGCCCAACTGGTGATTCCAGTATGATAGGCCCCAACTGAATTTCCCAAGTGCCCTCCGAAAAGGTGCTTCCTTCCCCCTCCCCCCCCTTTTTTTATTCCTTGCCTTCCCTTCTTTGTCATTTTTCCTCCTGGCAGGAAGAAAGAGTTTGCTGAAATTTGTCAGGGCTTGTTCATTTGTATTTATGTCTAATTAACCACCCAGAGCTGTGGGGCATTTGGCAGCAATGTGATGAGGTAACCAGAAGAGGTTGGGGCTGAAATGTTTGACATGATTCCTCCCTCCCTCCTTTTGGGTTGGGTCCAGCGGGGAGTGCTAATGCAGAATATATGTGTTAATCCCTGGTGAGGTTTTAACATGTCTGTTTTTAATTCTTATTTTCACAGAAATGATCAAAGCTTGTCCTGCAAAATTTCTGCAACACAGTCTTGGGAAGCTGAGGATGGGGTGGGGGGTGCCCTCTCCAGTAACAAAGAGTGGTTTAGCATGATATGCAAATATAATTAGGTTGACATCTGTTTTTATGTAAAAGAAAGAATAAGAAGAGACTCTGACACTGAGACATCTTTCAATGGGCTTATAGAGCACTTAGGATCCGGAAATAAAAAGACGTTTCTGAATATGTGCACGTTATACCTGTCTTCTACTCTTTAAAGCAAACACATCTTTTGCCAGGATGGCACTGCAGCTGGATCAAGATGCAGCTGCTTTAATTAGTTGCAGAGAGGAGCTGTGTGGATACTCCGAAATATCTTTTTGCTTTCATATCAGACGATCTGCCCAGAACTACCTGGAATATCCCCAGATGACATATGACCACAAAATAGCAGAAGGCAATAAAACTGTTTGAATAACCCAAATCTCACACAATTGCCACATCACATGAGGTCCTGGTGTTCTTATATGACATCTTCTGAGAACATCACACTCTTGTGAGGTTTCAGATGAAATCTTGCAATGTTTTGAACATTTTTGTTATGATCCCTGGAAAGGTTGCCTACTCAGTCTGTCCTCTTTGATCTCTGATGCTTTTGACTGCTGACTCTTGTTTTACTTTCTCTGTGTGGTACAAATACATTTGGTGTTTTCCTAGGAACTTGTTCCTCTGTTCTTTCCGCTTTTAAGGACATCAGATCTCTAAGCTTTGTTCCTGAACCTGTTGTGTTCAGCTCAGACTCTGAAGCAGAGGAGGAAGAAGCAATGGTCAATAGCCAGGCCCAGTTGACCTGAATTAATGGAGCCTAAATCCCATCGCTTCCACCTCTTTGGAGTCTGAGCAAGTTCTTTTGGTCCTGTATCGAAAAAAGGGTTGATGAGACTGTGTAGAAGCAAGCAAGCTTGGATATAAATAAAAGCCAGACAAGACTTAGTTGGCACCAGTTGAGTTCAGGGAAGGCACACTCAGCTCCTGACCATTGGGCTTGTCATTCCCCACCCAGGAACCATGAACTTACTTGTATCCCAAGACACTTCAACATTTACCTGCCTGCATTGTGACCATGAAGAGCATCTGGCCTCTTCTGAACTGTGGAACAGATTGGGACTACTATTTTCCTCTCATTCTCTTTTCCTTTTCCTCCCTGAAACTTCAGGATAAAACACCACCCTCAAATCATCTCCTTCCATTGTCACATCTCCAGCTGATCCTTCTGCACTGATGCTTCATCATTGTCTCAAATTCAGTGGGTTTACAGTTCAGCTTTGTAATCCTCCTCCCAAGCCTTTTTCTCCTCACATAATGAGCATGGATATCTTTATCTGTCCTGCTGAAGAAGTAGGAAGACTTTCCCTTCATTCTGAGTTCTCCTTTTCCTTTCTGCTACCTATTCAGCCTGTCATCAAGTTTCTTCTCCTTTTTCAAAATTGGAAAAGCACAATCCTTCAAAACTGCATCCACAATCCATTGATGGCTTTTGACATTCTCTTGTTTTTCCTGGTTGCAGCAAATGTCAAACCAGATTGGTTGCCACCTGAATATGATACACAGATGCCAGAGACATATGAACCAATTTGGAGCCTGGGTAGAGTTCTGAAAAAGGGTCGCAGACAGAGTGGACGGTGAACTCTGTTGAGCCTGGACACTTAAATCTTTGCTAGGAAGCCAACTGATATGGTAATGAGTAGAGTAGAGAATATTAGACTAGAGTAGACTAGAGACACAGAAGATGCATGAAAACCTAGGACAGAGCAAAGGAATTGGGAGAAGAGGCAGAGAGAGGAAGGTTGAAAGATCAAGAAATGTGGAGAGAAAGATGTTTGTGTACAGAGAAGGCAAAAAGTTGCTTCAGGAAACATTGAGGATGAAGGAAGATCTGGGGGAGATTCAGGAGCCGCAGATAAAGGAGGATCCAGGGATAGTCTACGCTGGTTTGCTTGAGGCCAAGGACAGGAAACTCCATGTGGTTTCCTGAAGGATGAACAACACAAGCAATCGGCCTTGAGAAAGACCAAAAAAGGATATGAAAAAGAAGTGAAGCAGAAGTCAGAGGGTGAGGACAGGCTGGTGGCTTCAGTCTGGTATCCTGAGAACCTACAGTTGCCTTAGAACTTGCTGAAGAGCTTTTCTCCTCTAACAGAAATACAGATGGATTAGAAATTGAATGTACTAAAACCTTTTCTAGATCTTTGTTCTCTCTCTTTTGGTGGCAAAGTTAGTTTTCTTGGTAAAAGTTCTGGCTCAGATGGGGAGAAGCTTCCTGACAGTAAGATCTGTGCAACCGTAGGACATTCCCCCAATGAAGATTGGAGGTTCTCCATCTCTGGGGGCTTTTGAGAAGAAGCTGGAAAGCTACCTCTCAGAGATGGTTTATTTGGTCTTCTTGTACATTGCAGAAGTTGGAATAAATGTTCTTTCTGGTCCCTTCCAACTCTACAATGCTACGAGCGTAAGATTCATATGCCCTCCATCTGTTGCCTTGACTACTCCACCTTCTGCAACCCTATATTTTTGGTACCTCTTTCAACTTCCTTACTTATTTTCAGCATTCTGCTATTATAATCATAATATAATCTTTTGGCATTCTGACAATAGTCCCTGGAATTGTCTTCTGTCTGCTCCTGGATCACCACCACCACCATCATCATCTATTATCATAGCTGATACGTCCCAGATTTTCTATGGAAATATAATTACAGATTTCTGCCTGTAGGCTCAGTCATGTTAAAAAGGGGAGAGGAAGTGGAAGGGACAAAAAACAGGTAGAAGACAGTATAAGTTACAATAATGAAGCTAAAAATAAAAATCAGGAGTCTGGTAGCACCTTTTGAAACTAACAAATTTCATTAAAAGGCATAAGCTATTTTTTACCTTTTAATAAAATGTGTGATCTGAAAAGGTGCTGCTGAGCTCTTTCTGATACTTCGCTACCATAGACTAACACAGCTTTCCTTCCCTACGTAACCCAAGAATAAGGCCTATTGAAAGCCTGAAAAAAGAAGCGTTAAAGGGAAATGCACCAATCTGGATTTGGAGAGCAAAGTGTGATTCAGAGTGCGTGTGGCTTCAAACATGCAGCCAACCTAGAATGGCTTAAACCAAATGCATATTTTCCTGGGATCCGGTATTAGCTGTAGAAATAGCTACAGTGTCAGGAAAAGATGCAGCTGCTTTAAGGCGTCTCTGACATGTGCTACATGGGCACTGACACATGCTACCAATCCTGCTTTCCCCTTTGAATCTGGATTCCTGCCCAACCATAGTCTCTCAGAAATTATTAGAGAGTGCATCAGGGAAGAAGGAAGCTGGATATTTCAGAGGAGAAGGGCCCACAAAAGAGAGGAAGTGAGAAGGAAACAGCGAGCAGAGGAAAAGGTGGAGGAAAATTAGTATTTGCTGGGTTGAGAATCATGGAAGGTAAGCATTGGAAAGGACCTTGGAGATCTTCTAGTCCAACCCCCAGCCAAGTGTAGGAGAAAACAACTAGAAAGCAAACAGAGGTTATTTCAGAGATAAAGTTTGAAGCTGGAACTTGATCTAGAGAAAGCCTAGGCTGGGTTCTGCCTTGTACTCAGATGTAACATTGTGTGTTTGGTTTCAGCTTAGTGTGATGGTTGAAATGTCATTTGGACATCGTGTCTCATGACAAGGCAGTGTGTGAAGCAGCTGTTGTGATTTAGTCAACAAATGGTGCTTCAACAAATAATGACTTCATGGATGTATGAAGCTAGCCAGTGAGAAATAAGGGACAAATTATATTTTGGCTAAATGTGTCCCTGGATCCTCTCTTTGGCACTTCCCACATCAGTCTGTTTATGGAAATCATCCTCAGGGCACCCCAATTCAGAGTGAATGAGACAGAACTTCATCCCTACTTCTGTCCCTTGAAGATCCCTCCTGCAGTTGTTCTTACTTACAAAACTGGGGGAGATGGGCGGTAATAGAAATTTGAATAATAATTAAATAATATAAAAAAATCTTGCTCTTTGCTGTGAGAGAACCGGGGATCATTAGCTAAACAGTGTTAGTGCAAAGCAGCAGAAGAAATTCCGGTGCAAAAAAGAAAATATTTAAAGCCTGCAGACATGAAGTCTTCGCATCCAGCCCCTTTTGAAGGAGGAAACTAGAAACCAGTGACAAAAAGCCCTGAAAGAATTATTTGAGAGCAAGATGTGAAATTAAGAGGGCATGACTTTGTTTTTCCTTATCACTTCGTTCTGACATCCGGATCTATCCCCTCCTTTCTCAAGCAGCTAGCTTCCCTACCACCACCCCTCCACGCAGCCTTTTGGCTAGAATTGCTTCCCTGTCTTTCTTTTTCTAAACAATCCTCAAAATTTGTTTAAGGCCCCTGTTTTGTTTTGTTGATTGTGTTGATAATCAGATTACTTTAGTCTGGGCTGTCTGTCTGATTTTATGTTTTTTAGCTGTTTTTATGTTTTTTTTCTAGCTCTGTATGCCACCCAGAAACCACTGGGTGACCAATACATTTAAACAAATAAATAATAATAAATTTAAAAAAAAACAGTCTTTCCACGCTTCCTTTGGCGTAATTCCCAAACCCTCCTCTGGCCAAATAACAAAGCCGTATCAATATATCTTCATGTTTCCAAATAACTGGAAATTCACATAGGAAATGTTTCAGAGCAGAAGTACTTTGCTAGCAATTAAGCTAAACAGGACCACAACTGGCTAGTGTTCTTTAAAACTCTGCATAGAAATGCCTGATAATGATTTTATCGTATGAAATGCATCTACAATTTGTTGTTTCTTTCTGTTTTTTGTGTCCCTTGCCTTTTCTGTATTAGTCCTATAAGTGGCAGCACCTAACCATCTTTGGGAAATAGTGAAAAAGCTGAGCAGGGTCAAACCTGATTAATACTTGCAAGGAAGTTCTGGGATGTTGAAAAAGTATTCTGGAATAAGGCAGGCCTCTTCCATATTGCTTTGAAATGCACTGAGTTCTGGCCTCAAAGTCAGAGTGACGTAATGTGCCTCCTGATGCAGACACCAGGACGTACATGGTTGCATCAGACATCAGACACAAATATCTAAGAGAGGGATACTGTCAGGGTCCGTCTCGCTTCGCAATAAGACACAGACTCACTTAATGGGTATTAAGGATTTCTGGTTTATTGGAATGATGGCTGACAGAACGAAAAACGGGAACGGGGGTGGTGGTGTGGAGGTGCCCCTTTTATACCCTCTTGTAGTGCCCCGGGCTCCTCCACCCTGCATTGTCCCGATCCCTCTTGATGGGACCCTTGATGGCTGCCTGGGCGTTTTCCCGGTGTCTCCCTTTGTCCCCTGGATTCGGTTGTGTCCTCCAGGGCACCAGGTGCGGCTTATCTCCGTTCTTCCGACGTCCTTCTTTTCAGCTGTCTATGGGTCCATGGGTGTGGGTGCTTTTGGGTGCTTGTGTTAATCCCTGGTTTAATTATCTCCTTCCTCTATTTCTTAATGATCATGATCTACATTGTGAGGCTCTTTGTGCCTTGCAACGAGGTCATGACAGATACACATCATGACCGAACTCTTTGCATGTTGTCATAAGCTTGCTTTGCTGCAGAGGCCTGTGACCTGTCCTGTTCTATCTGACGAGGTTGGAACCAGAATGAGAAATGATCTTCATTTCATTCGAGCTTGCTAAACACAAAAGCTTTAATGAACTTTTCACACCAATCATTTACTTGCAGTGGACTGTTGGAAACTAGCTATATTGAGAAAGGTTAACGAATTATGTATTTGCTCATTTTCTCATTTTCTCAAGGCTGGTCTATGGCTATAAGACATTCTTTTAACCAGATGCTCTCCTGTTTATTTACTTGTTACCTAGAGTGCCTACTTCTATAGACTCAACGTAAGTTCCAAGATAAAACAGGTGCATACAAACCAAGGTTGCACCATTACCAGTGAAACCTCTGTGGAACAGCAACCACAACTTTCTAAAGGTTGGGATGTTTGGGCTACAGTATTCTGTACCTTGGACAATAGAATAGGAAGGACAAGAGACCTCTTCCAGAAAATTAGAACCATCAGAGGTAAAATCCAGGCCAAAATGGGCATGATCAAAAACAAAGATGGCAAGGACCTAACAGAAGAAGAAGAGATCAAGAAGAGGTGGCAAGAATATACAGAAGACCTGTATAGGAAGGATAACAATATTGGGGATAGCTTTGACGGTGTGGTCAGGGAGCTAGAGCCAGACATCCTGAAGAGTGAGGTTGAGTGGGCCTTAAGAAGTATTGCTAACAACAAGGCAGCAGGAGATGACGGTATCCCAGCTGAACTGTTCAAAATCTTGCAAGATGATGCTGTCAAGGTAATGCATGCTATATGCCAGCAAATTTGGAAAACACAAGAATGGCCATCAGACTGGAAAAAATCAACTTATATCCCCATACCAAAAAAGGGAAACACTAAAGAATGTTCAAACTATCGAACAGTGGCACTCATTTCACATGCCAGTAAGGTAATGCTCAAGATCCTGCAAGGTAGACTTCAGCAATTCATGGAGCGAGAATTGCCAGATGTACAAGCTGGGTTTAGAAAAGGCAGAGGAACTAGGGACCAAATTGCCAATATCTGCTGGATAATGGAAAAAGCCAGGGAGTTTCAGAAAAACACCTATTTCTGTTTTATTGACTATTCTAAAGCCTTTGACTGTGTGGACCATAACAAATTATGGCAAGTTCTTAGTGGTATGGGGATACCAAGTCATCTTGTATGCCTCCTGAAGAATCTGTATAACGACCAGGTAGCGACAGTAAGAACAGACCACGGAACAACGGACTGGTTTAAGATTGGGAAAGGAGTATGGCAGGGCTGTATACTCTCACCCTACCTATTCAACTTGTATGCAGAACACATCATGCGACATGCTGGGCTTGAGGAATCCAAGGCTGGAGTTAAAATCTCTGGAAGAAACATTAACAATCTCAGATATGCAGATGATACCACTTTGATGGCTGAAAGTGAAGAGGAACTGAGGAGCCTTATGATGAAGGTGAAAGAAGAAAGTGCAAAAGCTGGCTTGCAGCTAAACCTCAAAAAAACCAAGATTATGGCAACCAGCTTGATTGATAACTGGCAAATAGAGGGAGAAAATGTAGAGGCAGTGACAGACTTTGTATTTCTAGGCGCAAAGATTACTGCAGACACTGACTGCGGTCAGGAAATCAGAAGACGCTTAATCCTTGGGAGAAGAGCAATGACAAATCTCGATAAAATAGTTAAGAGCAGAGACATCACACTGACAACAAAGGCCCGCATAGTTAAAGCAATGGTGTTCCCCGTAGTAACGTATGGCTGCGAGAGCTGGACCATAAGGAAGGCTGAGCGAAGGAAGATCGATGCTTTTGAACTGTGGTGTTGGAGGAAAATTCTGAGAGTGCGTTGGACTGCAAGAAGATCAAACCAGTCCATCCTCCAGGAAATAAAGCCAGACTGCTCACTAGAGGGAATGATATTAAAGGCAAAACTGAAATACTTTGGCCACATAATGAGAAGACAGGACAGCCTGGAGAAGATGCTGATGTTAGGGAGAGTGGAGGGCAAAAAGAAGAGGGGCCGACCAAGGGCAAGGTGGATGGATGATATTCTAGAGGTGACGGACTCGTCGCTGGGGGAGCTGGGGGTGTTGACGACTGACAGGAAGCTCTGGCGTGGGCTAGTCCATGAAGTCATGAAGAGTCGGAAACGACTAAACGAACAACAATTCTGTACCTTGAGAGGCAAATTTTTTCAAAGTAGCTACTGAGAAGGCCCCCATCCCCCATCCACAGGCTTTCTGTATAAGAACATATGAGGCAGGAAAAGTCATGTTGGGAGAGATGGTCTCACAAGTCCCCTGAGCCACCCTGTGTGGATCAGGATCTGGAAACAGATCAGCAATCAGTGCAGCAACCTCATGAGTGAATCTGCTCCCACCAGTTAACAGATGAGGTGTGGCACCTTGTTTCCACTTCTGAGTCCTCTTCAGAGTCAGGCCTGTGTAGAGTGTGTTGCAATACTCACTATCCTAGCAGGAACAGGGAGCCCAGTGGAGCCCCAATCATGTTCTGCTCCATTGGAGGGAGTGTGATCCAGAGCTTTCACTAACAAGCAGCAATTCCTTCTTGTTCTGATTTCATCTGAGCTAATTTTGACCCATTCAGGCCCCCACAGCCTCCAGGACTTCTGCAGCATCTTTGGGATGGTAGCTCACCCCAAACCACTGGATGACTTCTCATTATGTAGCTAATTAACTAACTTAAAGGAATGGACCAAGTCCTGTGGTACCCCCTATTGGACTAACATGCCCACTCCTGTTTGAACCATTCTCTTAGGAAGGATTGAAGTGTCTTCAATCCCCAACCCTGGCAGGTAGCCCGGAAGGGTAACCATGGTGCATAATACCACCAGAGAGGTCTAATCAGACCAGGAGGGACAGTCTCCCTCCCTCCCTCCAGGTTCCAACAAAGATCATCCACTAAGATAATCACTACCTTTTCTATCCCATACTCTAGCCTGAATCCTAACTGCAAGGGATCCAGAAAATCCATTTCCCCTAGGACACTCCATAGCTGGAGCCCACCACTTTCTGAAGAACACTCCTTAAAAGAGGTAGGTTGGAGACTAGCTAAAATTGGTCCAAAATGCTGAATCAACAGATGGCTTTTCAGAATGGAGCATCCCACCACCTCCTGCAAAGCCATTGGCACCATTCTCTCCCTCAATGAGGCATTAATCACCTCCTGAATCCAACCACACATGATCTGTTCAGCTGGACAAATCATCCAGGCAGGGTATAAATCCAGCTGACCAGTCCTGGAGGACTCTACCCATGTCTTCACATGCCCCAAAGGACCCTGGCTGGTCTTATAAGACAGTACCCAAGTTATCTCACTGCATGCTGCTCAAGTGGTATCCAACTCTGAGTGAATGTGAGCAGTTTTGTCTGCAAAGAAATCAAATATAAATTGGATAGGTAAAATGATTTTGTACAGCGTCACTGGAGAAAGGTGTGCTTTGTGATGTCTCTAATTGGGGGACAAAATCTGCAAATCAGAATAATATTCCATATCTGGCACATGGTAATGTTTCACAGGTTGAGCGAGAGATCTTATTTTTAGCTGTTAATCACAGCTGAAAACTGGTATTTAGCATGGTGCTTTTGCAGTGGGAATGTTTCCATGCTGGAGATCTTAAATGTGCATATCATAATATTTAATAAGTATGTGCATCTTAAGAGTAGTGTTATTTGCTGTGTTCCTTTTTTAGAAATGTACTTATCGGTTCTAAAAATCAGTGTTGATGAGGATGAAATGTTGAGCATCATGAAATTGTACAAGTATATGTTAAGTGGGTACCACCATTCTCTTCTATATAAAGGATATGTAATTTTATAAGTTAATGAGAAACATAAAAAATTAGCTAGTATTCAGCAGAGGCTGTTAAGGGCTGAGATACTGTATATGACGCATTAAAAACCAAAGCTGATTGAGTAATGGATGGTTAATTGTCTTCCATCAATACACTGTTTGCTTATTATAATCAGGAGAAATTTGTAGAATATTTCAGTTACTTTGCAACTACAGTCTATTTAAATACTTTTTAACAACTTTCTTTTTTCTTTCTTTTTGAAAGCATGTTTCTCTTTCTGCTTAAACAAATTTCATAATTTGAGCTATATTATTCTCTCAGTGCTCTGAATAAAATAATACAACAATTATTTGGTATACATGTATTTTCTAGAATGCCAGAGAAAGCAGAATTGATGAAGGGTGATGAAATGGTAGTTGAGTAGCTAGAAGACAGATTTTATCACAAGCATGAACATCTTTGTAAGCTGTTCTATGATTGCATTTTTTTTTAAAAAAATCTTTTATATTTACCTAGGATTGCAAGGAGATGTGGTTGGAAATGTGTGGGGAAAGCATCTTTAAAAATCTTCAAAGTGAAACAAGTTACTGGTGAAATGTTTATCTAATGCAGGTCTCTCTCATAGTCTACAAAGACAGTGAGGAGGGCAAGATAAAACTGTGATTTCCAAATTCAGATGCAAGGGAAAGCTTTTAATGCCCACTTGTAAGAAAGTTTGGAAAGCCGTGGGAGGTTATGATAGAGAAAGGATAGAAGACTCAGGGAACACGCCCCAATTCTAATAGCTCAATTATATCTCAGTCAGCCTTTGTCTTCAAGAAATTTAAGTGATACTTGTTTCCTTTGGGGAAAATGGCTTCTCTTGCTTGTGCCATAGCCTTTACATTAAGGAGAATTGTGTGCTTAAATCCATTCCCCAGTCCAATGTGTACTGAAGTGAAAATATTGAACATATTGTGATTTTGCACACAGCCAGAGAAAGCATCGTGTACACTTCTGTCAGCTGGCACAGTGACATTTTCTTGGCAGCCTGGCTAACTAGTAACACCCACAATTTTTGACCCCCTGGAAGGAAACAACTAGTGGAAGAAAAGCTTTTTAAAGTTCACAGGGTACAGTGGGCCCTTTCTCCTGGGTAGACTTGTGTGTTCGCCAGAATGGTGATCGAGAAGTCTCCACATGATGTTTTCGGATTAAAAAAAAAAGTTGTGTGAAAGATGCCAGTTTGATATCCCCATTCACTGAAGAAGGAACAGAAACAGAAGGAGATGATTGAGATAAGATTGACTCTCAATCATACAAAAAGAAGCATTATGGTCTGTAAAATATCTCGGACTGTATTTTATTGATTCCGTTTGGGTCTCACATTTCCTGAAGGGAGCCTTGACTGTATGCATAGTTGCTCCAGCCTTTCATTCTTACCGTGCTCTGAGATGAGTTAGGTCTTCTCCTTGCTTCTTCAATGGTTTCATTTTGAATTTTGACATAGATTGGAATCTCTAATATTCGACATAGGCAGTGCATTTGGAAAATGTGACCTTTCTCAAATCGAAGGTCCAAGATTCTGCATCATACAGAAGCATTGGTGGTGTGAATGATCTACGGATGCACATTTTGGTAGCAATGCTTATGCTTCCTGTTTGTCAAGAGCACCGTGTCAGTGCTCCAGAAGGAGAGAGAGTGCAGAGCAGTGTTTCTCAACTTGGCATCTTTAAGATGTGTGGACTTCAACTCCCAGAATTCCCCAGCCAGCATGCTGTCCACACATCTTGAAGTCGCTGAAGTTGAGAAACATTGGCCTAGAGAACCAGAGGATGCAACCCCACCCCATGATTCTTATCAGTTTGCTTAATCTTCACTTCAAATGCTAGTGTTTCTCCACCTTGGCAACTTTAAGATGGCTGGCTGGGGAATTCTGGGAGTTGAAGTCCACACGTCTTAAAGTGGCCAAGTTGAGAAACACTGGTGTAGAGGGAAGAGGGAATGGCCCTGAAGGACGGGAGGAAGATCCACTGCCAAGATAAGAGGAGCATGAGCCCAGCTGAGAAAATGATGTGAGAAAACGTCTCAGACAACTTGTTACAATAAAAGTAGTCCTGAGGTTGATGACGGTGGTTTCTAAGTCAGATCTACCTTGTTGGGCTAACAGTCAGCTTGGCCAATTCGAGTGTCGATGGCAGCTGTTTTCTGTTTTGGACAACTGAGCCAAGAGTCCAAATATTTAACTTCCCCTAGGTGGAGGGCTAGTGGCCCTTAGGAAGCATTACTAACAACAAAGCCAGCAGAGATGACAGTATTCCAGCTGAGCTATTTAAAATCCTAAAAGACGATGCTGTTAAAGTGCTGCACTCAATATGCCAACAACTTTGGAAAACTCAACAGTGGCCACAGGATTGGAAAAGGTCAGTTTACGTCCCAGTTCCAATGAAGGTCAATGCCAAAGAATGTTCAAACTACCGCACAATGGCGCTCATTTCACATGCTAGCAAGGTTATGCTCAAAATCCTTCAAGCTAGGCTTCAGCAGTATGTGAACCCAGAACTACTAGAAGTACAAGCTGGGTTTCGAAGAGGCAGGGGAACTAGAGATCAAATTGCCAACATTCGCTGGATCATGGAGAAAGCAAGAGAATTCCAGAAAAACATCTACTTCTGCTTCATTGGCTATGCTAAAGCCTTTGACTGTGTGGATCACAACAAACTGTGGCAAATTCTTAAAGAGATGGGAGTACCAGACCACCTTACCTGTCTCCTGAGACACCTGCATGCGGGTCAGGAAGCAACAGTTAGAACCAGACATGGAACTACCGATTGGTTCAAAATTGGGAAAGGAATATGACAAGGCTGTATATTCTCACCCTGCTTATTTAACTTATATGCAGAGTACATCATGAGAAATGCCGGGCTGGATGAATCACAAGCGGGAATTAAGATTGCCGGTAGAAATATCAACAACCTCAGATATACGGATGATACCACCCTAATGGCAGAAAGTGAAGAGGAACTAAAGAGTCTCTTGATGAGGGTGAAAGAGGAGAGTGCAAAAGCTGGCTTGAAACTTAACATTAAAAAAACTAAGATCATGGCATCTGGCCCCATCACTTCCTGGCAAATAGAAGGGGAAGAAATGGAAGCAGTGACAGATTTTATTTTCTTGGGCTCCAAGATCACTGCAGATGATGACTGCAGCCATGAAATTAAGACGCCTGCTCCTTGGGAGGAAAGCTATGGCAAACCTAGACAGCATATTAAAAAGCAGAGACATCACCTTGCTGACAACAGTCCATATAATCAAAGCTATGGTTTTCCCAGTAGTGATGTATGGCTGTGAGAGTTGGACCATAAGGAAGGCTGAGCGCCGAAGAATTGATGCTTTTGAACTGTGGTGCTGAAGAAGACTCTTGAGAGTCCATTGGACTGCAAGGAGGTCAAATCAGTCAATCCTAAAGGAAATCAACTCTGTTCATTGGAAGGACAGATACTGAAGCTGAAGCTCAAATACTTTGGCCACCTAATGCGAAGAGAGGACTCACTGGAAAAGACCCTGATGCTGGGAAAGACTGAAGGCAAATGGAGAAGGGGATGGCAGAGGATGAGATGGTTAGATAGCATCACTGATGCAATGAACATGAATTTGAGTAACCTCCGGGAGACAGTGGAGGGCTGGAAGGCTTGGCGTGCCATCATCCATGGGGTCACGAAGAGTTGGACATGACTTAATGACTGAACAACAACAGGTGGAGGGTTGCCCAAGAGCCATCAGTTATGAATACCTTGGACGTGTCAATATTGATGGTTGAGCCATATAGAGAAGTGGCAGTTTTTAGGTTGTCCTATCCTTCTCTTTCCCTGTCCGTAAAAATCATGCGTTCACCGGCAAACATTCAATCTGTGATGAATTCTTATTGTTCACATTTGACATCATGCTGACTCACAAAGACTTTCCACGTTACTGTATCGATCACAGCCTTGGACAGCAAGAGTGATGCAATGTAGCCTTGCCTCCCATAGTGCATACAGGGAAGTCTTTGGACATTTTGCTGTTAACGCAAGGAGAAGGTAGTGATTTCCCCTATAGCTGCTGCTCCAGGGGTCATATTTGAGCCACACACCTTCTGCAGGGAGTGTCTTCCATAGTAGGGACATGGTCAAATGCCACAGCAAACTCACTGAGTGGAGCAGTGAGCCTCTTCCCACCCCTGAAGTGTTCCTGGAGCAATTGTCATTGTACTACTATTTGGTCATGATGTCATGTCTCTCAACATATTCGGCAACAAGTGACAAATTGTGATTTTTGGCTCATTGTGTCATGGACATCTCAGAAACAGGGAAATGTATCCCATAACTCACGTATCGCCCATCCCTGATGGTACATAGAAATCCACCACAAACCCACCTACATTTACTTTACCTGAATAGTGAATCTTTAGCCCCATAGTCCATATTGGGATCAGGAGATTTGTGTGTGTTTGTGTGTGGGGGGGTTATAATGGCAATTCTGACCATGCAGTTGAAGCCCTGTCCCTTTTTTATGTGAATCCTGTCCAAAAAAGCTTATTCCAGCATGAACCATCCTCATAATTCTTCTCTGCATGGCCCACGCCTGTTATATTTCCTGGAAGCTTCAGGAGAATCTTCTGCTCCCTGATCGTACTGCCAGAAAGAAAACATGCTGTATTCTGTAATGTTAACGTGTTCAGATCTGGAAATTTGTCCTACTGAGTGGATGGTAGAAAATGCATGGAATGTGGGGACAAAAGAGAGGAAAAGAATAGGGAAGGAAGACTTTTACAGCAATAAAAGATATCATAAAATAAATTCTTTCATTCCTGGAGATTTCTACTTCTTGGTTTCAAAATAAGTGGGTTAAAATAGCTGAGCAGGTTGCAAGGTGTAGATACATGTCTTCGTGGAACTGAGCTTTTCTATATTACTCTGCATAGGTGTTGCTTCTTGCCCTTAAGCACCCAGCCACTGATGGCCTTTAACAGGGTCATTGCAACTCCAATGCTTCATTTCCTGCTCTTATATCCTACTCATCTGATACAGTCCAGTTACATATCCGAGCTAGACAAGGTCAGTACTGATAGCCATGGAAGGATGTTCACATGAATCTTACCACCTCCTCTGCAACACTTTCATTGTCTTCTAAGGCTACAGAGGTCACTCAAGGCAAAGTTTGAGCCTTCAGGACTCTCCTAAGTTGGACTACTGTGTCCTAGTTTGAGGTCATTGGAAGGAATAGAAGAAGATGGTTAGGGTTCTTTGGTCTTAGATCTTTCATGTGGATCCTGAGCTTATATCAGTTCAGGGTCTAGTTTTCACTGGATATATACAAAACCTGCAATATTATTGAGATACTAGTTGCTTTATGCCCTTGCTGGTTGAGTTTAGTAAGCTGGGGGTGAGGAGGATACTTGTTTAGATTATGGCTTTTATGATAATCAGCCCCAGAATGGAGATTTGGTTCTATCTGCTCTTGATTTTGTTGAGAATTAAATAGCTTTTTCATTCATCCTTAAGGTCCTAGGTATTTAAAAGAATGTTTGATTTTCTTTTTCTCCCGTAAAGTAGCTGAGCAAGAGGTGCTAAGCTAATGAATTTGCTTCTGTAAGAAAATAACAACTTAATGTGTTCCAGTCCTACTTCAAATCTGAGCATCGTGTCGATCATCCTACTGCACAAGCCATGTGGGGAGATGTACAAGGGATCTTTAAAAAAACAAACAAACCCTGTTATTTCCATTTCTACACTTGCTTTCTACTTAAGGATCACTCAAGCTGACTAGCCTTAGATATAATATAAATAGTGAAAAATTGTTGTTGTTGTTTATTCGTTTAGTCGCTTCCGACTCTTCGTGACTTCATGGACCAGCCCATGCCAGAGCTTCCTGTCGGTCGTCAACACCCCCAGCTCCCCCAGGGACAAGTCCGTCACCTCTAGAATATCATCCATCCACCTTGCCCTTGGTCGGCCCCTCTTCCTTTTGCCTTCCACTCTCCCTAGCATCAACATCTTCTCCAGGCTGTCCTGTCTTCTCATTATGTGGCCAAAGTATTTCAGTTTGGCCTTTAATATCGTTCCCTCAAGTGAGCAGTCTGGCTTAATTTCCTGGAGGATGGACTGGTTTGATCTTCTTGCAGTCCAAGGCACTCTCAGAATTTTCCTCCAACACCACAGTTCAAAAGCATCGATCTTCCTTCCCTCAGCCTTCCTTATGGTCCAGCTCTTGCAGCCATATGTTACTATGGGGAACACAATTGCTTTAACTATGCGGACCTTTGTTGTCAGTGTGATGTCTCTGCTCTTGACTATTTTATTGAGATTTGTCATTGCTCTTCTCCCAAGGATTAAGCGTCTTCTGATTTCCTGACTGCAGTCAGCATCTGCAGTAATCTTCGCACCTAGAAATACAAAGTCTTTCACTGCTTCTACATTTTCTCCCTCTATTTGCCAGTTATCAATCAAGCTGGTTGCCATAACCTTGGTTTTTTTGAGGTTTAGCTGCAAGCCAGCTTTTGCACTTTCTTCTTTCACCTTCATCATAAGGCTCCTCAGTTCCTCTTCACTTTCAGCCATCAAAGTGGTATCATCTGCATATCTGAGATTGTTAATGTTTCTTCCAGAGATTTTAACTCCAGCCTTGGATTCCTCAAGCCCAGCATGTCGCATGATGTGTTCTGCATACAAGTTGAATAGGTAGGGTGAGAGTATACAGCCCTGCCATACTCCTTTCCCAATCTTAAACCAGTCCGTTGTTCCGTGGTCTGTTCTTACTGTCGCTACCTGGTCGTTATACAGATTCTTCAGGAGGCATACAAGATGACTTGGTATCCCCATACCACTAAAAACTTGCCATAATTTGTTATGGTCCACACAGTCAAAGGCTTTAGAATAGTCAATAAAACAGAAATAGATGTTTTTCTGAAACTCCCTGGCTTTTTCCATTATCCAGCGGATATTGGCAATTTGGTCCCTAGTTCCTCTGCCTTTTCTAAACCCAGCTTGTACATCTGACAATTCTCGCTCCATGAACTGCTGAAGTCTACCTTGCAGGATCTTGAGCATTACCTTACTGGCATGTGAAATGAGTGCCACTGTTCGATAGTTTGAACATTCTTTAGTGTTCCCCTTTTTTGGTATGGGGATATAAGTTGATTTTTTCCAATCTGATGGCCATTCTTGTGTTTTCCAAATTTGCTGGCATATAGCATGCATTACCTTGACAGCATCATCTTGCAAGATTTTGAACAGTTCAGCTGGGATGCCGTTGTCTCCTGCTGCCTTGTTATTAGCAATGCTTCTTAAGGCCCACTCAGCCTCACTCTTCAGGATGTCTGGCTCTAGCTCACTGACCACACCATCAAAGCTATCCCCGATATTGTTATCCTTCCTATACAGGTCTTCTGTATATTCTTGCCACCTTTTCTTGATCTCTTCTTCTTCTGTTAGGTCCTTGCCATCTTTGTTTTTGATCATACCCATTTTGGCCTGGAATTTACCTCCAATGTTTCTAATTTTCTGGAAGAGGTCTCTTGTCCTTCCTATTCTATTGTCTTCTTCCACTTCCGCGCATTGCTTGTTTAAAAATAATTCCTTATCTCTTCTGGCTAACCTCTGGAATTTTGCATTTAATTGGGCATATCTCCCCCTATCACTGTTGCCTTTTGCTTTCCTTCTTTCTTGGGCTACTTCTAGTGTCTCAGCAGACAGCCACTTTGCCTTCTTGGTTTTCTCTTTCTTTGGGATGTATTTTGTTGCCGCCTCCTGAACAATGCTGCCAACCTCTGTCCAGAGTTCTTCCGGGACCCTATCTACTAAGTCCAGTCCCTTAAATCTATTCTTCACCTCCACTGCATATTCCTTAGGAATATTAGTGAACTCATATCTAGCTGATCTGTGGGTCTTCCCTAATCTCTTTAGTCTGATCCTAAATTGTGCAAGAAGAAGTTCGTGATCGGAACTACAGTCAGCTCCAGGTCTTGTTTTTACCGACTGTACAGATGTCCGCCACCTTTGGCTGCAAAAGATGTAGTCAATCTGATTTCGGTGTTGTCCATCTGGTGAAGTCCATGTATAAAGCCGTCTCTTAGGTTGTTGGAAGAGAGTGTTTGTTATGCAGAGTGAATTGTCTTGGCAAAATTCTGTCAGCCTATGTCCTGCTTCGTTTTGTTCTCCCAGGCCATACTTACCTGTAATTCCAGGTGTCATTTGACTGCCCACCTTAGCATTCCAGTCTCCTGTGATGAAAATAACATCTCTTTTAGGTGTGTTGTCCAGTAGGTGCTCCAGATCCTCATAGAACTGCTCTACTTCAGCTTCTTCGGCATTTGTGGTTGGGGCGTATATTTGGATCACTGTGATGTTAGATGGCTTGCCCTGAATTCGAATTGAGATCATTCTGTCATTTTTTGGATTGTATCCAAGCACTGCTTTCGCCACTTTACTATTAATTATGAAGGCTACTCCATTTCTTCTGTGGTCCTCTTGTCCACAGTAGTAGATCTGGTGGTCATTTGATGTGAAGTGGCCCATTCCAGTCCATTTCAGTTCACTGACGCCCAGAATGTCTATCTTTAATCTTGACATCTCACCAATAACCACATCCAATTTGCCTTGGCTCGTAGATCTTACATCCCAGGTTCCAATGGTGTGTCGATCCTTAGAACATCGGATTCGCCGTTCACCACCAGCACCGTCGGCCGCTAGCCGTCCTTTCGGCTTTGAGCTAGCTGCGTCATCACGTCTGGGGCTAGTTGAACTCATCCTCTGTTCCTCCCCAGTAACATTTTGACCATCTTCCGACCTGGGGGTCTCATCTTCCGATGGTATACCGACATATCTCTGGTTGTACTGATCCATTTAGTTTTCACGGCAAGAATACTGGGGTGGGTTGCCATTACCTTCCCCAGGGATCGCATTTAGTCTGGCCTCTCTGTCATGACCTTCCCGTCTTGGGTGGCCCTTCACGGTATAGCTCATGGCATCATTGAGGTGCTCAAAAAGCTTGGTTGAATGGAGAAATTCCTCATTCCTTTCCTAAAAGCAGAAAGATAGGGAATTACGTCCAACTTTCAAGGGATTGCATTTTATAGCTTGGGAACGATGCAGAGGAATGTATCACATTGAATTTCCTCAGTCTTTCAATGGCTTTTCGGTACTGTCAACCAAGGTGATTCCCAAGGTTTGTGGCACTGATGGTTCAATTAAGTTGGAAGATTCCATAAAATAACATTGGGATACTCTTCTCTTTGGTTGGTTTTTTTTCCTTTGAGAACAGTCATTGAAAAGCAGACTTAAGAACTCACGTGGGTATTCCACCCTGCATAAGGTCTCTAATTTGTGGCCTACTATAGCAGGCTTTTGCAGCAGTGATTTGGTTATTGAACTGGTTGCTTCGTGATGCTGAGCCCTACTCTAATGCTGTCATGATGGCAGTGGGTCAGGGGCATTGGTTGAAATGGATTTTGCCAAAAAGGTTGGTAGCCTTTGTGCAGTCTTGGATTTACATGTTAGGTATGTCTGAAAGCCAAGGAAACTAGATATTTTCCTTGTCTATAATTTTGTGCTCCAGATGGTAGCATCCATCTTAATGTCTTTTCTGTCTGAGGCCAGGCAGAAGGAGCTACACAAAGACTGATGTGAGTTGTATCTGAATTTCATTATTATTATTATAATTTTTTACAGCCAAAGGGCCCGAAAAAGTGCCTGAATTTGAGACATCAATTATAGCTTTTAACTGTGAATACAGCTAGCTCTTGATACATGCATCTCTCATGGGATTGGTCAGCTGGTGTTATCAAGAGACAGTTACAAAAATAAGCTATTTTGGATGCATCCGAGTCATGAAACCTCTAGAATGTCTTGAACACCAGCGGTCATCATGTCTTATCTTCCTAGGGAATGGTGGTACTCACCAAGAGCTATTGAGGTTCCTCTGAATCAGACAAAGTCAGGTCCACTAACTTGGCCTGTGTGATAAATTCCATGCAGGGGACATGACATACCGGGAGCTGGTTCTAATCTATTCTGATCTGATGTACAACACTATCAAGAGTTCTGCAGCCTTTTAAATTAAGTATCTTAAAAGACTGGCTGATTCCCTGATACAGAGCCTTCCTCTGTAGATATGGTAACCAAACTGCATCTACAGAATGCTATATCAGAATTATTCAGTGTGGGTGGAGGGATCATACACCTGTCTAGCTATGATCTCTTGTAATTACCTGATGCCAGATACAAAAAGCATTGTGACAATAACATTCCTGCATTCGTTTTGATCTGGTCAATTTGTATCGGTTTTGAACATCTCCTTTCTGAATAAGTAACTTGATTAAGTTATTTGGGATGCCCTTGTATTAGGCATATATTTGGGGTACCTCTGGTTTCAGACCAGGCTTGTTTCTGAAACTGGTTTTAGTGTCTTGGTTGCTAGAAGGAAAATGATTTGTTAAGTATGACTCTGATGATTTTTTGAGAAGTTTCAGCTTGGAAGACTAGAAGTGCACAGTCCAGTTTTTCTGCCTGAGGGCGTACTTTCTTCTGAGATTACATTTAATATTTATTACTTTATTTATTTAATTAATTAAATTTATATCACCGCCCATCTCCCCCCAACGGGGGACTCTTTTATTACATAGGTATGAAAGTCATAAAATCAGTCCAAATAATAAATCATGCTAAAGTTGTTTGACATTTTGAAGAGGTTCTGTGGATGACCTCTAAGGGATTAGCAGAGCCTCATGATGTCTTGTTCAGCTGCACTAACATGATCGTTTTGTTCCACCGATGTAGATAGCAAAGTAGTATTTCGACACTTCCTTTTCCATGAGGATTGTCATAGGTGGCTTTTCAAAATCCATGTTCATCTGATATGCTTTTTAACATCTATTACTTCAGTGAGATAAGCATCATTACTAAATAAAGAACTGAATGCTATCCAGAGTTAAGGTTACTGCATTTGTTCATGGGATCGAATCTTAACCTTAAAAACAATGAATTTATTATTTACCTAATCTTAGCAGCTAAAATAATACTTGTTCAACACTGGAAAACCTTAGACAATTTAACAATTGAGATATGGATTAACAAAGCCTCTCCAATTGCCATGCTAGAAAAGATTATAGATAAAGTGAAAACAATCAAGCATCAGTGGCATGAACCATAATTCTCTACAGCCTAGGATTATTTTATATTTTAACAATTGCAACAGACTTATTATCAGCAATACTTTTGATACACAGTAAATTTCAACATGTATATTATCTGTCTCTCTACCTTAGCTGTTTAGTGGATTTTTATTTTTATTTTTCTCTATCCACCACGGATTTATATTACTCAGTTGTTTGATGAAGTTTGTTCATCACAGTTTAATAATTAAAGATTAAAATGCAATTAAAATAAAAAACCTACTTCTCCAGTTTCAGCAGGATGCGGATGACATTTAGCTTTATTTCTCCTTTTCATCAAGTCAAATGAGACAGCAAAATCTTTGAATTTGTGTATACAGTCAGTATGGAGAAGAGTAACCGCACCGAAGTGCAAGGGGTGGCATCAGTGCCATTATATTTGAACGTAGTACAGTGTGCTTGGTTTTTCCCTCCTGAGACTTTCTCGCACAGAGAGAAAGAACAGCAGCAGTTGCAGTTATGGATCCTAAATAAAAAGTTGAAAATGAGTAGACTATATATGTGGATTTCACTGGATGCCATTTATTCCTCTGAGAGCTTCCAGATGGATCCAGGACAGTGTTTCTCAGCCTTGGCAGCTTTAAGATCTGTGGATCTCAACTCCCATGGCTGGCTGGGGAATTCTGGGAGTTGAAGTCCACAGATCTTAAAGTTGCCAAGGCTGAGAAACACTGATCTAGGATATGTAAGTGTGCAGGTATGTGTAATTTTAGAGCGCTTTTATATTGATTGACATATTCAGCATTTTCACTCAGCTGGGTGGTAAGTTGGTAAAAGGAACAACCATTATATGCAGAAGGGCACCACAGAAGGAGCATGCTTGTGTCTCTTGATCTCAAGTCTGAAGTTATTCTAGCACAGCCTTTCTCACCATTGTTTTTTTGAACTTTGCACACTGCACACTGCTAGCTGTAGATATATAATAATTTTTAGGCAGGGTTCCCTGCGACCTGAAAACTATTTCGAAGGCTCCTCCGAGGTAAGAAGGTTGAGAAAAGCTGCTTTAGCCATTGTGCTATGATTTCCCCCAAAGCAGCAACTATAATATACTAGAATTAGGAGCCTGGTTTGGGAGTGGGGGGAGCAGAAATTTGTCCTTATTTTAAAATCCACGTGCGCTCTAAAACTACAAGAAAATCTTCTCTGAGCTGAACATATAACATTGGGGCATTTTATTATTATTTTTTAAGCAAGAATATGTGTTGGACTGCGTTGTCAGTATATTTGGCAGTCCGCTGCGCATTTAATTAAATCGTTCTGTTAATAGCATCAGGTATGCTTTGCTGTGTTTGCATTTAAAAACTGAGTGACCTGCTTAACTTTTGTCTCTGTATCTTCTGATTTCTAGGCATTTTATACATGAGACCTGTGATGGTCCATGGCAGCCCCAAATCCGGAGTCTGTTATTATACATTCCAGGTATCTGATGAAGTATAACTCACGAAAGCTAATGCTTTTTAATAAAATTTGTTAGAAAAGATGCTATCAGACTTCTGATTTTTGGCTTGGCAGTGTGTGTGTGTGTGTGTATGCAAGCACTTTTTTCCCCCTTCCTAATACTTGGTCAAAAGGCGAGCAGTATGTTTCAGTTTTGTGTAAAAACAACACACTACCAGTATGAAAAAGGCATCATATGTTTTGATCCCTGCATAGTGCAGATATATACTGTTTTAATAATTGGAAATTGGCTCCATAAGGGATCAAAAAAGAGACAAGGCAATAAATCTACTCTAAAGGATAACCTTGCTGATATGATGTTTTTTTTAATTAAGGTTTTTTTTTAAAAATCATGCTAATAATTTACTCATGCCCTTGTCATCTCCCATATAGACTACTGCAATGCGCTATACATGGGGCTACCCTTGAAGAGCATTCGGAAGCTTCAGCTGGTCCAGAATGTGGCTGCGCGGACAGTTATTGGGGCTGTAAAATCAGCCCATGTGACACCACTGTTACCCGAGCTGCATTGGGTACCAGTTTGCTTCTGGGTCCAATTTAAGGTGTTGGTTATCACCTGCATGGCATAGGACCAGGGTACCTGAGGGACCGTCTCATCCCCATAACATTGACCCATCCCTCCCGGTCATGCAGAGAGGGCATGCTATGGACCCCGCCGGTAAGGGAATTCCACCTGGTGGGGTCCAGGAGGTGGGCCTTCTCTGCAGTGGCACCCACCCTCTGGAACATTCTGCCCCCAGAGGTAAGACGGGTTTCCTCGCTCTCGGACTTCCGGAAGAAACTGAAGACCTGGTTCTGCCGCCTTGCTTGGGAGTGGGAGAGCGATAGCTCCACCTGGGGATGGCTGGCACCATAGCATCCCTTAGTGATTGTGCTCCATCTCCACTTGGATTTTTCATTTGTTTTTATGTATATTTTAGGTAACTTTGGGTGATTATGTTTTTAGTGTTATTTTATTGTAAACCACCCAGAGTCCCCAAAAGGCAGCGATATAAATCTAATAAATAAATAAATAAATAAATAAATAAATAATAAACTATGCTTGTTAATTGGCTCTCGCTCATAAGGAAATTCTTTCATTTTGTTTTTTACCGATTTTACCAATTCTATAGTTTTGCCAAGACAGAAAAAAAAGTAATGTAGTGTCTTTGAAGTGAATTAAACATTTATATAAAGTTGTTTGTACTAAGTCTTGCTGCTTCATTACCCCTAACTATTTGGCAGAATCTCCTGTTCAGCCCAGGGTATATATAACTGCGTATCTTCCATATACTGGTGATGCTAGATGTTGTGCTGATGGATGACATCATGTAGGTGTTAATCACGAAGGATGTGACAATACAGCCCTGCTCAGAATTTGTCCTTTCTTCTTCCCATCCCACCCAACTGACTGATTATCCTTAGAGGAAGGATGAGAACCACTACAGAACAATAACCCAAACCCTAACCCTGGGATGCTCCAGAAGGATAATCATGGTCAATGGTACTGGTAGATCAAGTAGAATCAGAAGAAACCACAATCCCATTACTCTGATTCTGCTATAAGTCAGCCATGAGGGTGCCAAGGATTTTTGCCCCAAAATCCAGATTGAAGGGGATCCAGATAACTGTTGATATGAATATTTTTAATTATTACTATTATAATTGGTTTTTCACATTTTTTTTGGCTTTATTGTAAATTGCTGAAGATTTTGATAGTCTGTTTACTTTGGATCCTTACTAGCTAAGGGGAAGAAAGTTCTTTCCAAACTTGCTTTTAATTATTGACTGCAAACAAATGGACAGAGTTTGCATGTATAACACTCGTGATGTAGATGGATATTAAGATTTTATTTACTTCGTTGATTTGAGGAAATATTTATCAAGAGTCTCTGGAGTCAAGTTCGACTGCTGACGTGCAACTTTGACATCCCCATGTAGTGTTCTTGGCAATGAAATGGAAGTATTTTTCCAATGATTGTTTTATACACACAGTTTACCTGATAAAATACTCAGAATTTTAAACCATCTGGGATGTGTGTGCCCTCTCTCTCTCTCTCTGTTACGTGGATATGACACTCACACAAACATGTAATACAGAATTTTGAGATGGGAGACTTCCCTTAGCAAACTTCAAGAAGGATAGAACTAGTCTAGTGGCCTTAGAATTATTTAAATATTTCAATCATCTTCTAACCTGATGGTTTGTTTGTTTGTTTATTTATCAGATTTGTCACTGCCCATCTCCTCCATTGTTTGGTTCCCTGAATTTGCCAGTAATGGTACTTAAACACTGTAAGGTGAAGAAAGCAGGGTCACGACCTACATCTTAAGATACATCTCCAAAGTAATTTTGGGGGATGAACACTATGGAAGCAATCAAGTAGGAGTGTAGGGGCATCTATGGAGAGGTGTCAAAAAAGTCAAGAGGGCAGACAAGAGGGCTTTGCTTTGATTGTTGTGGTTATGACCACAAGCTTGATTTTTTTGACCCTGGTGGACACCCCTGAACCATTTTCAGCCTGAATTTGTAAGAGAGCATTAGAAGAAACTTCATCAGGCCTCTTCAGGGACACAAATTCGTGATTTTTGTTTTCATGCTTCTTCGGTAGGTTGGAAATGAGCTGTCTACCTTCTCCCCAGTGGGTGAAGAAAAGATTGTGTTTCAGATGTAGCAGAGGAGCACAGAGACAAGGACGATGAAGTATTGGTGCTGCCCTTTCATTAAGGCCCCACATTTCATATCTGAACTCTTCATAATGGAAAATTGAAAATCCACTTTCCAGCATACCTTAAGAAACAACCATCAAAAAGTCATATTAAAGGTGGTTCAAACTCCACTTCCTAGTGTCTTTTTAAATACTGACTCAAAACATCACAGCTGACTATTCCAGCAGTGATACTCTTGATCATCTCGGATGAAGAATGTTGTGTTATTTTGTGTGGGAATTTTAGAATTTGCATAATATCAAATAATGTGATGCTATTAAGAGGAAGGACAACCTTGCTGTAGTTGTAAAGAAAGGTATTTCTTCAATAGCCTAATGTATGAAAAGTAAAACCAAGAGTGATAAAAGACTTTTTGTGTTCATGTATTTTATCAGCTGCATCTGGTTCTTTTTTCTGCGTAAATGCTGTAGTTTAGCCAGTTTACTATCAGTGTTTCCATGCTGTATTTCTCTTTCCTCTTTCAATTATATCTGGCCTGAAAAGCGTTCCCAGTTATATAGTACGTGATTAAATAATTGTTTCAAATTGCTTTTAAAGCTTCCTTTTCCATTCCTAAAACCCTTTATTGTGGAATTGGAAATCAGTTTAAATGCACTGATGGATCAAATGATACTTCAGCAGCTGCATGTTAAATCAAAACTGTTCATCTTTTCCTCTGTGGCTTTTTGCTGTGTCGTCCCCCAAATCCACTTCTTCTGACCTACTTCCTTTCTCTTGGTTGCAATAATCCTTGAGTGGGAATTTAATGCAATTTCAATGAGCTAAGGGTAGAAACGCCTTCTAGAGAGAAAAGAGGAAGAAAAGAAACAGAAGCAAATTGCTTGAAACAAAGAATAGCAGTGAAAACGGGAAGGCACATTAATGTCTTTCCTGGTTTGGGTGTTACATATTATATAAGCAGGGATATATTACATAGACTTCCTTTTAGCTAGCTAGAGACACCTTCATTTTTATTGATTGTATTTGCACAATGTGCTATGCCTTGTCACGATTGGCTTACCATGTTGTTCAAACACAGACCATGAATCAAAATGTGGTTGCGGAGGAGTGCCTTATTCATGATCTGTAACCAGATTATTTTAACCATGATCTACTGTGGTTATGTAACCACTAGTCCTTCAGGAAAACCAAGTGGATACATGCACAGTTGTAAAGACACTCTTGTATTAGTATTGCCACTGCTCCACCATGCAGGCATGGTGAAAATGGGGGGAGGTGGGGAGTTGGTGGGTTGTTTTGGAAAGCATTATCCACCCCAAAGCATGTCTGGGCTTAGAAGCTAAGTAGGGTTGGACCTGGTGTTCAGTCGAAAGCTAGAGTTCCTCAGGCCAGAGATGTCAGTTACACCAACAACCAACAGTCACCCAGCTTCAAGGCCAAGAAACACAGGGCAAAATATCTGTTAAATAATGGGAAGGGTGGAGAAAGAAGCCTCGGATTAAAATACAATGGGTGTAAAAAATGAATTACATCTTTTTGTTAGATGAGGGTAATCAACCTTTGTAATGACTTCTTTGTCACATGCAAGAAAGATTCTTATCTACCCATATTGTGTGTCAGAGAAGATTAGGCTGAGTTTGAGCCCAGAGCCTAATCAAGTCATGCTGAGTTGAGAGATTGTGAGTTTTTGCTAAGGACTTGCCAGTCAGCCTGACACCTGACGGGACAGGAGACTACCAGAGAATCCTAGGACTGTGGGCTAGACTGGGAAGTTGAGAAACTTCTCAGAAGAAAGCAATGGCAAGCTGCATCAGGATTGCTGCTAAGAAGACTAGGACATCAGGTCACCAGAAGGAGACTAGTTTTATTTTTGCCCATGATTTTGATCCTGGTTGGGACACTGTGGACTTTGTATACAGTTGCCTTCGGGTAATAAAATACAGAACAGAAGCTGCCAGGATGTCTGACCTCAGCAACAGAGTAGGGAGAGTCATCAAGAATAATCAACATCATTATTATCTGTGGGATGAATTCAGGTTGGTCCTATGGCCTGGAGTCATGCTAAACTTAGTATGTCTTGAGGACACAGTTAATGTCTGACTGAAACAGGATTTCTCTGGAATGATGATATATTCAGTAGTCGATCTATCTATTTAAGCTTTGTAGAGATTAAAGAAATCTAAGTTACTTTCTTGCCACTTTCCTGTTCAGGCATATATTAGAACATAATCTTGTTACATAATCTAGAAAACATCACATAATGCAATAATTCCTCAATAATACAACCTGCTTAATTGCTCCCTTGCTGAATGGTCTATATAGCAATATAGGTCAACAGAACATATTAGGTGAGTTAAACTTTCCTGAACAATTAGGTTTTTGTCTTGTTCTCATTGAATATGTTCTGCTTCTCTGAGATCCTTGTGGACATCTGAAGATGTTGAAATAACTCCCCAGCCCCTTGCAGTTTCTCATATAAGTCTCAAGGATCTTGCCCAAACTCATCTCTGGTCTAACTTGCAATTAACTCCAGACTGGACTTTTCTTCTGCAGTGTTTTTGCACCCTAGTAGATAGGAGCTGGTTGAGCAATGATTGTTTGGATGTTAAGGTAGAAATCAGCCTGTCCTGTTGACACACTTCTTGTCTAGCCTACAATCCTGCGATTCCATTATGGTCTTCCTCTTAAGTACTAACCACAGAAGGCAGATGTGAAGAAGATACATGGGATGGGTGGGGCAGAACCTTGTCTAGAAAGAGCTAGAAAGCTCTTTTCTGACAGATTTCTACTTCTCCTTCCTCTGGATGTCACGGGCAGTCTTGGGAATGAAGCCCCAGTGATACAAAGATGTGCTGCCTGAATGAACCTGTGGCTGTAAACCTTCTTGTCTCTATCCTTCTTTTCCAATGTGGAAAGCATCCAATTTGATTTTGCTGCTGTTCCTTGCAGGAGAGTAGGAGAATAGTTGGTGCTTGACTCTGGCAAGGTGCTAGTGCATAATATGGTATAATATTGATTCTACTGTCTTGTGTTATGATACAATTAATTAGGGTGGAACCCTAACCATGCCACACTATAATGCCTTGCTGTGATTGGACAAATCTGCAGACGTGCCATCTAACCATTTAGGCTTTTCTTTCCAAGTGGTTATGTGTGACAGTAGTAACGTTTTGCTATTTAGAATGATACTTCCAGGGATATCCACAGCGAGCAGGAGTGGGGGTGTCAAAAAAAGTCAAGCTGGTAGCTTTAGTCCTGGGGTCCTGGCTGCCATTTTTATCGACCCTCCCTTCTGCATACTTCCCAAATAAGAGCTACATTTCTTGTTGTCCATGTTGTTAGTCCAAGCTAAGGAGTGTTTAATGGTAATGTTTTCAGGCATAAATATCAGATTCTGAAACATGCTGCCGTAATGAATATTTGGTTATTTTACTGTCATGAGCTCCTCTCTCTTTTACTTTCTAGTATGGCGTTTGCCAGTGAAAAGATCAATTCATGGACTTAATTACCATTTGGGAAGGATGTTGAGTGTGAAAATCACTGGGTGCCACTGAAGACAGTCTAAATGCTGTAGTTGACAAGTTCCAATTGCTTCTTCAACAATAAAAAGTGTCACTGGAAATGGTTTCTTTGCAGTATTCTGCTTCTGTACTTGGGGATAATCTTAATTGCAGGTTAATCACACTAAAAATTATTGCCATTTTTTCCTGTTAAGAATAAGATTTCAAAACTATCTTATGCTGATTAGAAATAAAGTGTGAGTTGATTTGGAACCTTTTGGGTATTAAGACTAAAATTCAGATTTGTTGAGCACAATAAACATCCGAATGTATACTCTTTCCAAACTTAAATATTGAAAATGCTGGATTTAACCCATTTTTAACTGTTTCATGGTATAGAATTAGGCTTATTTTTAAATCTACATTAAATGTAGATGAAAATATCAACTTTTTTGCAACTAAAAAAGTTAAATCAGCTCATGAGTGGTTTTGGATGTCCCCTCTACTCCTTTTGAATCCTCTGAATCCAAACAATATCATGAGCTGTGTAGAAGTGATCCTCACACTGAAACCAACATTGCTAAAAAGAACTATATTCATTGGGGGGAAAAAAGCCCCAGAAAAACAGACATGGATGTCCACTGGGGGAGAGGGGGGCAAGGAGGAACAAGTTATATAACATGTGACGATGCCCACAATCTCCTTTTGAAACATTGTGGTATCTACCAGATGCTTACAAAAGAAAAGTAGATCACAGGCCATAAAGGGAGGTGAGGTCCTAGAATCAATGTTATCCTATAAATAACAGGAGGAACAGGTGTATTTTCAGTTCATTTCTGGAAAAAAAAAGATAGTACTGGGTCAGCCAAATATTTCTTGGGAGAGTTCCATAAATGAGGTGCTGTCACTGAGAAGGCTGCAAAGTGTGAGCTGAATCCACAGCGGGACCTCAGAAATGGGCCCTATTTTGTTGCTTATTCATTCAGTTGCTTCTGACTCTTTGTGACTTCATGGACCAGCCCACGCCAGAGCTTCCTGTCGGTCGTCAACACCCCCAGCTCCCCCAGGGACGAGTCCGTCACCTCTAGAATATCATCTGTCCATCTTGCCCTTGGTCGGCCCCTCTTCCTTTTGCCTTCCACTTTCCCCAGCATCAGCACCTTCTCCAGGGTATGGGCCCTATACCTCATAGGTAGGAGTGCAGCCCCTGACCACCTGAGTGTCTTTGTTCTCCATTAGTTGCACTTCCTGGATCATCTTCAGGGGTAGCCCCAAGTAGAATTCGTAGTGGGAATCCAAGTGAGAGTTTAATCCCTGAGTCTAGGTCACCTTGATCCAGGTAGGGACATAAGTGGCAAAGCAGCCAAAGCTGGACATAGGCTCTCCTGGCCAGAGAGACCCCTGTGCTATAGTCTAACATTACTACTCTTTCTTTTTCTGGATGTCACGGGCAGTCTTAGAGATGAAGCTTGGGAGTTTGAGGGAAGGCGTACTCTTGCACTTAGTTGTCTGTCTCTGTTTTCTAATTTTGGTTTTCCAATTTCCAGTTTTCTAATCTGGCAGACAGGAATCCAGAAAACCCCAGGCTCTCAGAGAGAGTACCACCTCATCCAGCACCTTTCTAATTCCCAGGTCTTACAGCCCCATATGCATAGGACCCTTATCTTCCCTGGATAGGTTTGTTTCTCATCTGGTCTGATTACCATCAAGGATCCTGATTCAGGCAGAAAAGAGAAATGGCATTAAGTATCATTAGCATCACAAGGCCACCCTAAACAGAACTTCCATTGGCTTCAGACAGAAGGGGATAAGGAACAGAACTACTGTATGTGGAATGCCACCAGTCCCGTGTCCTGCGTCAAGTGGAAATAAGTTTGGTGGTGGTCCTATTAGTAGGAATGGAACCATTCCCAACCCATGGCCACTCTAGCAACATGCAATGGTCCCTGATGTCAAAGCCTGCCAAGAGGTCCAGGAGTATCCAGGAGAATAGTAGCAGAGGCCTCTCTCTGCTGATAAATAGCATTGATCAAGGCAATCAAAGTTGTGTCCATGCTGGAGCCAGGGTCGAAGCCTGCCTGAAGTAGTTGTAGATAATTGGCATCTTCCAAGCATGTGAAACAAAAATTCAAAACGCAGATTCCGGTGTCTGTGATGATCATCCTACGTTTCCTTTATGGGGGCTGCTGGCTTGGAGGGAGTGACATGGTTATGTGTTACCCTGTCTTCCCTCTATGCTGAATCCCAAGTACTTTCCTCCTTCCTCTTGCTAGCTGTAGTCATCATCATGTATCAGAAAACTATCATTACTCATGGTGTGACAAGCAGGCTTTGGCATTCATTAGCATCATAAGGAGCCAGCTTTAATTTCTGACTAAATGTGCCCATAGCTCCATATTGCCTGGCTTAGCAGTATCGTTTATTACCTGTAGTCAATCTCCAGATGAAACATAAAGTAATTAAAATCTCCTCTGAGGCAAGCTTGACCCATGGAGACTTCATGGGTGTGGCTGTGTAGTTTTCTTGGAAGTGAATTGCCATTGCCTTTTTCCTGGGATGTTCTTCATCTTTCCAGTCTAGCCTATTTCCTGGTTCTCCATCCAAGTATGAACCGTGCTGAGGTTTCTAAGACAAGGGCAGCCTGTTTTTCACCTGTTCAGCTAAATCTCTAGAGCAGTGTTTCTCAACCTTGGTGACTGTAAGATGGGTGGACTTCAACTTCCAGAATTCCCCAGCCAGCTGGCTGGGGAATTCTGGGAGTTGAAGTCCACCCATCTTACAGTCACCAAGGTTGAGAAACACTGCTCTAGAAATACAGAAAACAGATAAGCTCAGTCAGATATGAGTACCAGACTGATGGCTCAGCAGAATGCATCATGATATGCAAGAGAAGAAAACCTTAGGAATGAAATACGCAGTAGAAACCCTAAAATGAAGCCAGTGTAATGAAGATTTCTTTGGAGGCCAAAGGGTTTGGGTAGGTATCTATTGGCAGCAGGCTAGACAGCCATGACATTAAGAGTGGGCTCATCACAGCAGCCTGGGCAAATTTATATAACTTTTTGCCCTATTTGGTTGAATGGGTTACATTAATCTGCATTCCAAAGTGACAGGTTTAATCTAATTTAAAAAAAGAAACTGGGCTAGTTGTTCTAACTGAGTACAATTTTTCTTGTTGGAAAAAAATAGATCAAGAAACCATTATTGGGTTGAGATGTGATGTCTTTTCACTCTTATTAAATTGTCATTCCAGCTGTAGCAAACGCCCTGTTTTTTAATTAGCTATTCAGTTCAGGGAGTTGTTTGCCACAAACTATAGAGTGGTAAACTTGTAGGCTGCTTATGGCCCATCCCAGCACCCTGAGATAACACTTTTGAAATGAGAAGCAAAATGGCCAGATGTTTTCCTTTTTACAAAGGAAAAGATGAGAATGTGAGGCGGTGGGAGGCACTTCTACCCTTAAAATGTGTTCCCCACCCCACTTTCATAGAGAAAGTGATGTTCCATTTTGTTGTCAAGAAAGCACATTGTTCACGCGGTCAGCAGCTGCTCACTTCTCTGTTGTACCATGAAAACTACATGGATGTGTCCAGAAATCACCAGGAAAAGAGTTCAGATCAAGGAGACTTTATTTTAACGGTGATTTGGTGTCTTGAAACAAATCCTACCTACTTTGCAGGATAAGAAAAGTGGCAATGCGTGTATTGTCTTAATTGTTTTCCAGCAATGGTAGACTATTTAAATGCAAGCCAGAAAGTATCTAAGATGATGAACTCAAGAGTTGTTCTGCAATAGAAAATCATATTTTGGCATTAACTGTTAATCCAGCGATAGGAATGAGGAACAGGGAAGTAAGTTGTTAAAATGTTTCTGTATTTGTGGTTTCTGACTTTTAAAATCCTTGCTGGGTTTCTTAAGTTTGAGCCGCTGCAAGGCTGAAATAGGAATTGTGAAAACCAACATTTTCCTTTGCACAATAATAGAGGGTCCCCACCTGCATCTGGGTTTAAGGTTTGCATTACTATTTGTGTAGAATTTTAGTTGTATGTAATCAGTGGAGTCTACAGGGGGATCAAAAAGGGCAAGATGGATAGTCACTTGTGGTCAGTCCTTCTGCCACAACTACCTTCTTGGTGTTTGGATCCCATCTTGTGGTTGACACTCCTTGAAATTGGCTCAGTTGACCCAATATTATCTATCTATCTATCTATCTATCTATCTATCTATCTATCTATCTATCTATCTATCTATCTATCTATCAAATTTCTCTGCTGCCCATCTCACACACGACGACTCTGGGCAGCTTACAAATAATAAAAATAGTGAGTCACTAAAACAATTCAATATAAACACATAAAAAATACAAATACAAGGTCTTACATATAAAATATAGCATATAAAATATACAATTCAAGATGGGAAGCTCTTAATCTAGGCACCCTCACGGGGCCAAGCACGCCCATGAATGGCTGTCCCCCCTCCTATCCCAGGCCAGGTGGCATAGCCATGTTTTTACTCCCTTCCGAAAGCCCAGGAGAGCCCTGTCTTCCCTCTGGGGGTAGCTTGTTCCAAAGGGCAGGTGCTATGGCAGAGAAGGCCCTCTTCCTGGACCCTGCCAATCGGCAATCCCTCATGGACAGGGTCCGAACCAGCACCTTGAATTGGACCCGGAAGCAAACCAGCACCCAATGCAGCTCGCGTAGCAATGGTGTTTTATGCGCCCTTCTAGGGGCTCCTAAAACTGCTGACATGGCCACATTTTGCACCAGCTGTAGCTTCCGGATACTCTTCAAGGGTAGCCCCATGTAGAGTACACTGCAGTAGTCTATGTGGGAGATGACCACATGGGCATGCGTGACCGTTGAGAGGGACTCCTGATCCAGGAAAGGGCATAGCTGGTGCACAACACGAAGTTGTGCAAAGGCTCCCCTGGCATGACTGCCACCTGCTCTTTGAGCAGGAGTTGTGAGTCCAGGAGAACCCCCAGGCTCCACACTAGGTCTGTCTGGGGCAGTGCAACCCCATCCAGAGTCAAAGTTGGTAAAATAACATTATAGTAAAATAATAGTACTGAATCCTATTTTACCCTGATGGGTCTAGTTGCTTACCCTGTTCTTGTGAAACATTAGAGGGCAGATCATTTTGCACAAACATCTCATGTGCAGATCTCAAGACAACATCCATGAGCATTGCGCGGCATTTGAAGGGCCACGTACAAATGTGGGGTGGGGTTTCAGGGTTTTAAGAGGTGGAATGTGGCCTTGCTCTGGGGCTGCAAAAGGAATGGGATGTGGCTCTGGGATTGCATTGTTTGCACCCATGTCATCCCTAGAGAAAAACAGTTTTTGCCAAAGATGCAGCATAGCCTTGACACCACGCACTTGTTTAAAAGATCTGCTGTGGCTTTAGAGGGTGTACTTGAAAATAGGAGTTATAAACATAACCCATGGCTGTCAGCACATAAAATTTCACAGGCACTTTGGTCTGAAGTATTTATTTTAGCCATTGTCTCATCCTTGCGTCACGATCTTGTAATGTCGCAGCATACATAAAACATCAACCTATATGTAGCATGAAAGCTTGAAAACATCACTAGCTGCAGTAGGTGTTTGTCTTTGCAAGACATAAATGCCAATTCTGGTAAAGGGAAGCATGCGATGGAATCCTCAGTTACCACTTTTATTCACAAACACAAATATTCCAAAACATCTCAAAGTGCCTGTGTATTCTTATTAAATAAGTGCCTATTTTCTCAGGTATCTGTAAGGATACGTCTCTGTGTGTGTTGTATGTATACGTGTCTGTTATAACAAGAGAAAGCGTGAAATGGGTTACACTGGTAAATCTTTTACTTTAAAGAAAAGGGAAGCAAGAGATATTTTGTCCCAAGGATTTACATATTTCTAGATCCCAAAGATTGCTGAAATTTGGGAACCACTTTGCTGGAGATAATGCTGATTTGAAAAGTGTTAAAATCTAACGTGTTAAAATCAAAAATTACAATTGGGAAGCATGCTAATCAGGGCATCACGGAAGCCGGCCTATGATCAAAGCTATCTGTACATGAGGTGCAAAGTAGCATCTGAGGTCTTATTTATTTATTTTTTTCATCATCCAGTTTTGATTTGGGAAAAAGAGATAATTCATGTGACACTTAACTGGGTTATGGTGTATCATGCATATACAGTACCATAACCTGGGATAGATTTGGGCTAAACTGACTCCCTCTGGCCATACAAACAGAAAGGCAACATTCTCTGTTACTAGCACAGAGAAAAACTCAAATGAGTGTTTTTAACAATGGGGCTGTTCTATGACCTTCATTCTCTTCATTTCGCTTTTTAGATACCTGTGGCCCCAGAGAGGGGGACTAAAATGGGATTAAAGGTACTGGGGGAGGGTTAACCCCCCCCCCCCAACTATTCCCATGATACTGTAGACACAAATTGGGCTAGATGTTATTCCTTTCTTTCCCCACAAAATCTTGAAAAGTGTTAGGAAGTGATAGTTTCTCTACCACCTTTGCAGTGGGGAGGACCCTCTCCCAGATGGCTGCTTCCTGCTTGACCAGGGCATCTGTGATCATGGGTGGGCGTGATTGTCCCTAGCTCTCAGGAAGACAAAGGGAGGGAAGGGAGAAGTGCATTCAGACTTGCAAAATTCTGTTACTGTAACCTTATAATAAAAGTAGTATTAGCTTGTATTCTTTAGTTTCCAAGTTTGGTCTACCTTGGAGGGATGACAGAAGCCCGAAGCTGAAGACCATTTTATCACTATACTTCGTATGGGTAATATGTTTATTTTTAACTTAAGCATGACATTATTCATTTGGCCTGCTGGAAACCACATATTAACCTTGACCTCTTCTTTCCTGTGGCCACATTGCATTTAAAGTGGAATAAACCAGGCTTACCTTTTGTTCCCTTAGCTTTGGAGGATTGGATATTATCCAGAAATTCTGAATAAGTGAAATTGATTTTCTCTGTTGAACAAATATACTGAAGAAAGCTCTCTGACACAGAAATATTGCCCTAAAAACGTGGGAAACACAAGCATTGCATTGGAAAACATACAGGCACAGTGAATATTTGCCCTGTCTATCCAAAGTGCTTGGTTTTAAGGGAGATAATTCACTGCAAGATGGATTACAAGAATGAAGTTCATGTCTTCAAGGAGTATCTGAGACCTTGCAAATTGTGGCAACTGGGATGGACTATTATTTGTCCTGTGCTCACATTTTAGGTGAAGTCTCATTTTATTGCAGTTTGTGGTGATTTTAAACAAGTTTCATAACCTTTTGCATGCAATCACTGGAGAGCTTTGTGCTCTGAAATGGGGGAGGATTTGAACATCTCATGGTATTTGCTTGTAGGAAGTGCCTTGGGAAAGATGGAAGGAGGGAGAGCATTGTATGCAGTGATGGACAATGCTGTCCTCAACTTGAATGACCCTTGCAAGCCGGCCACCATTGGTCACCCCAATTGCAGCCTCTTGGGTGGGTGAGGAGATCATGAGAACAGGGTTTCTGTGGCATTGATTTGGCAGCCAACGGAGTGGAAAGATCGTGGACTGGCAAGATCGACAGAAGATTCCTGGCAGCTTTGGGCAAACGGCAGAATTGGTCTGAGCAAATGGTTGCTAGACAACCAAATAAAAATAAAGCATAAAAGGTCTATGATGGGTTGTGCTGGACTCAGGCTGAAGACGACTGTGCCCTGAAGATGACTGTGTCCTGGGAGGGCATTTCATCCCTCCTTCCATTTGCAAACAACCCATTCTGCCTCTCTAGAGGCTTGGAACTAGTACGTCTGTTTCATGGCATAGTTGCAGGATCTTCTAGGTTTAGGTTTTCTTACAGTCTTCTTCTAAACAGATTCTGGCTGCTCAAGGGGAGGGGGTAAAAGGAACCTTGGCTGGGACCCCACCAGTTTCTCAGTTAAAGAATGGAGTGAAAAATGCAAATTCCTGCAGGGAAGTTCTTAATGCTCTGAAGGAATCCTCCCCATGACAAGGAACATTTGCCTTTCATGGGTCATGTGGTGGAATTGGAGTCAGCATGGATCAGCCCCCACATTGACTTGGTGCAGTGAGCCGTTTCCAGCCATTTTAGCATTGATAGAGCAGTTTCTCTGCAGCCATGATTGTAACGCCAGTTTTGTAATGGTTGTGTTGGGTACTAGACCCACATTCTCTATGAGCCTGTTTGGAAAATTCATGCATTATCTGAAACCATGTTTGGATTCCATGTCCTAGCACTTTTCTATGAGAATGCCCTTCTTTTAACTGACCTTCAAATGGCTGGCGAAAGTAATATTAGAAATAGGTAATGCCACTTTTTGGTTTAACAGGTGAGTTATTTTAACATTTTTAGAAGTAAGTAGGAATGTGCGCAATTCATTGATTGGCAGAATGTTCCAGAGAGTTCTGGAACGTTCTGTTTCTCTCCAGATCATGCCAAACCTTCTTCTGGACCATGCCATTTGAGGGGTTTGCCTCTCAGATCAGGCAGTTTGATGATATGAGGCATGATAGTTTGAACTGCATGGTTTGGGAGGGAAAATAAATGTTCCAGAGAACTCTACAATGTTCCATTTCTGGCTTGACAAATTTTGCAAACTTTCTAATTCGTTCTCAGATTTTGCACATTCCAATACTGCAATGTATTATGCTTTATTCTTTATTCCTGTACAGTCTCAAGCACTCATTACAGTTGAAGGTTGATCTAGAAGTAGTTTTGAATGTCAACTGCTGCATTGTTAAGATCATGTTGGTTTCATGTTTTGAAATGCCTCTGGATTTCTAAACTTTGGGTTTTGTTACGACATAGGCCCTTTTCACAATTCTAAATTTAAACTCCTTGGGGGCAGGATATATCTCTTGCTTGTGTTGCAGAATAGCTCATTGAGCTAGAAGGAGCCACTGAGGCCATGATGTTGGACCTCCTGCTCAGTGTTGGAATCCAAACTAAAGCTTTCCAGAACATCTAGTGAAGGAGAGGACACCATCTCTCTGGGTCACTGGTTCCAGTGTTCTTCCTGTTAGAAAGTGTTTCAGTTGGAACTTTAATCCATCCATCCATGTTCTTGTACTGCCGTAGTTTCTTAGAATTGCATAGCTCCTTCTGAAGCTGACATGTTAGCCTGGAAAAAGAAGCAGCTGCTTTAAAGAGTTTCTGGAGCTACTTTCGAGGCTATGCACACTTCGAACCACCTTTTTGGAAGTGAACCCAAGCATTGCATGACCCTGTTTTGCTATGAAGGTCAGGAGCAAGTTGTACTTTTCATGTTGTGTTCCTAATCATGTGGAAAAATTCTGTGTTACAATACTTCCTCCTGCTTCCATTCCAATACAGAGTAAAATATAAAATGGCCTTTAGTGATTTACTAATGGTGCTGGTTGTGTGTAAATTAGTGAGTAGTCCCAGTTTTTCTCTTGAGTTATATGTTTGGCACCCGAAATCATGGATTGGATCCAGACTAAATTAATTTTGCTGAGATTGAAATTTAAAAACGTGAACAATTGTGAGATTTAAATACAGCAAATGTTTAGCTGAGCCGAAGAAAATTGTGACCTTGTTTTTTTCTTTAGGAAATGACTTGATCTCATTCTATCAGCTGGCCTCATCCAAAAATCATGCAATTCTGCTTTTATCTGAAGTTGGGTTGATACGTTCTAAAATAAACTCTTTCAGAACTAGTTTATTTTCTATTCCAGCAAGCAAATGTTGTCATCAGATTAAAGAGGTTTTCTCCATACAAATCTATCAACATTTTGAAAGTATGTATAAATATTGGTACTGTTTGTTTTGCTCATGGCAATTTCTTCCATTTAATGTTGCAACAAAAAAATCTGATATGTAAATAAACAGATGAGTAATAAGCTAAAATACATAATGATTTCTTCAGAGAATATATAATGACTTATATTCTTGGATTAGCTTTAGGCGTTCTTTTAAGAAATCTGATGAAAGTGCTGTTTACCTTTTCTACTGTGGTTTTTCCCCTTAGTTTCACTCAGGGGCATCTATAGAGTGTCCAAAAGGTCAAGCTCAGCTTCAGCATCAACTGCCCATCCCTTTTTAATGTGTTGCACATGCAGTGCAGGGCTTTGATTGCAGAGTGATGAAGGCCATCCTGACTGTTGACACACCTGCTGTGGCTTATTGTTTTGCCTGGAAGAAACAGCTGGCGAGCAAAGTGTTTGTTTGTGTGTATTGTTCAGCTGGGCCTGTGTACAGAAAACATTGTCTTGCGAAGAATGTTGGAAGAATGTCACTTCCAATTGCCAAAAGGAATTTGCATATCTCCAGAAGATTTAGAAAACCACATTTTTAATAGTCAAGATCTCGATACAATACACGGAGAATTTCATTTTCAAGCTAATGTAATAGAACTGAGGTTTATCAGAGGAGGGCATCTGTGCCTGAGCTGTTTAAATTTTCATCTTCAACTGTATGTTTTAGCAAAATGTGTTATGGATAAGTGTGTGTGTGTGTGTGTGTATCTATATGTACAGTATATGTGTAATTGGCTGTCTTATTTGTCCTGAGTAGAACTCCTATAGGTTGAAATAGTAATATTTGCTCTTCCGGGTATATATATATTTCTTTTCATTGTTTTTGTAACATTATTTCAATTTTCCTGGAAGACTTGACACTTTCAAATGACATAGTGGACGTTAATGTCTTTAGTTTTTAAAAGTTAGAGAAGCGATAGACGGATCCCGGATTGGGACCATGGCATCGATTATGAAACACAGTCTTGCTGCCTTTCCAACAGAAAAACCCCTTCCCCGATTTCCACCGTGCAATTCCATGCACAGAAGAATGTGATGCATGTTCAACGACAGGTCTTCGATCATTGGTTATGGCTGCTATCTTGACTTTTTCGACTCCCCCTGAAGACCCCTGCTCAGTAGGGCGGAGGTCTCAAGAAACCTGTTCATTTCCGGAGCAGCTCTGGATGGTTTCTCATCCTCTGGAATTCCATGTAGTGGGCCTCTGTTTTGGGTGCAAAAGAGTGTCCTGGGTAAATCAACATTGTTACCTGAATAATATGCAATCGTTGGGTGCTAGTAGAACTTAGATATGATGCCCAGGATCATATTTAGGCTTGTTTTTATCCTTGCATGCCTAGTGTCACTCTGAATTTGCTCCATAATTTGACAACGTCAGGGTAGATTAACATGGAGGAAAACACAGAAGGAGAATACTGTAGCAGTGATTATTTATTACTTAATGAGAAGACAAAACTCTAGTACAAGCAAAACATTTTCAGAGTTCTTGTTATGATGCCAAGAATGGGGTAAGTCTGATGAGAAACAAATTGCTAATTAACCAAAGGGACTTGGTCTTGATCCTCAGAGTTAGCAATCTGATGATTTGTTTTATGGATTAAACTACGTTGAAATAGTTAATTTAAATTCTGGGGAAAAGGACTATTTTAAAAAAAATAGTTTAGAGTGGATCTGTAAATCTTACGTCATTGGAAAAAATCAATCCTACAAATATCCATATTTGGGTATTTTTCTGGAACTTTAGCTTTTCTGAAATGGCTGAAAATGAAATTTTGAAACTTGGCCTTTCTGAGAAAATTCTAGGGTTGGCATAAAACAGCCCCACTGTTTATTAGTAAAAGTTCTCACCCGGAATTTGTAGCATATTTCCATGGAAAGACTTCTTCAGAGACAGAACTTTTAAAATAATTCCTCTTATTCTTTGTACCATTATAACAATAGATGAATACATGGTGGAATTTGCGATTCAGTGCATGAGTAGATGGATAACTACACAACCTTTGTGAAAATGAGGTAGTGCTGCATTTTTTGCAGTGTGCAACATAGGCTTACTTGGGCAAAACAACCCAAAATGGGAAGTAGGTGTAACCTGTAAGGAACTTCAACTTCGTTCATTAATCCGTACTGCCACCTTGTGGGTATAGGCTGTACTTCTACTCCTTTAAAAATAGGTAGATAATGGTGTTGAAAAACCAATACCTTGTACAAACACAAATGTGTTTTGCTTTGTACTTTTTTTATTTGTTGTTGCTGTTAAACCTTTTCTACTCTTTTTAATTTTCCATCTTCAATGTTGCTTTATTTTTGTTTTTATTGTTTGCAGTTTCTTCCACTTTTTAGTTGAGTTCAAAAAGTTTGTCTTGGTTAAAGGAGGCAAACTTTTTTTTGGTCTTCCTTGAGCTACAGAGATTCTGGGTATTTCTGAGTTCAGGTTTTGTTTTTATTTTTGTTCATAGCTGTTTGTTGGAATGTAAAAGGCCTTTGATGACCTTCTGGAAGGAGGAAGTCACTCAACAGGATAATTTAAAAGCTGATTTTTTTTTCTTTAAGGAACTCATATCTTTCCAATAAAAGAAAGAACTTTACCTACAGCAGTGTTTCTTAAACCTTTTTTTCTCTCAGGATTCCCACTTTTAAAAATTATGGAAGGCCCCAAAAGAGCTTTTGTTTGTTTGGGTTATATTTATTGATATTTACCATATTAAAAATTAAAATTGACACATTCGCTGCCTCTATCACTTCTCAAGATTGTTTGATGGAATTTTAATATTACAGGATTTTTCAACATAGGCTAGCAAATAATTTTGATTTCATGGACTCCTGAGAGGGTCTTGGAGGATCCTCAGGGATCCTATGACTATACTTTAGAAGCACTGATCTAGAGGATGGGTTGGTCAAATATATAAGTGGGAATTCAAAATCTGATTGGGTTGTTTAACAAGTCTTCAAAATCTGTAGTGGAACTAGAAGTAAATAATTTAGAAGGATATTTTTTAGTGTTGTAAGTAAACTTTTTGAAACCCTTCAACATTCATTAATTACTATGACCCTACTAAGGAACATTCGGATGTTTTACATAGAAGTTTTGGATATTCTATTAGTTTAGCCCAGATTAGATCATTATGTCTGTGATTTTAATCAAGGTTTAGATTCTTTGTTAAATCATAATACCATTCCAGCTAAATTTAGTTCTTGTATATAGAAATGTATAGAACTGAGGAGCCTTATGATGAAGGTGAAAGAAGAAAGTGCAAAAGCTGGCTTGCAGCTAAACCTCAAAAAAACCAAGATTATGGCAACCAGCTTGATTGATAACTGGCAAATAGAGGGAGAAAATGTAGAAGCAGTGAAAGACTTTGTATTTCTAGGTGCGAAGATTACTGCAGATGCTGACTGCAGTCAGGAAATCAGAAGACGCTTAATCCTTGGGAGAAGAGCAATGACAAATCTCAATAAAATAGTCAAGAGCAGAGACATCACACTGACAACAAAGGTCCGCATAGTTAAAGCAATTGTGTTCCCCATAGTAACATATGGCTGCGAGAGCTGGACCATAAGGAAGGCTGAGGGAAGGAAGATCGATGCTTTTGAACTGTGGTATTGGAGGAAAATTCTGAGAGTGCCTTGGACTGCAAGAAGATCAAACCAGTCCATCCTCCAGGAAATAAAGCCAGACTGCTCACTTGAGGGAATGATATTAAAGGCAAAACTGAAATACTTTGGCCACATCATGAGAAGACAGGACACCCTGGAGGAGATGCTGATGCTAGGGAGAGTGGAGGGCAAAAGGAAGAGGGGCCGACCAAGGGCAAGATGGATGGATGATATTCTAGAGGTGACGGACTTGTCCCTGGGGGAGCTGGGGGTGTTGACGGCCGACAGGAAGCTCTGGCGTGGGCTGGTCCATGAAGTCACGAAGAGTTGGAAGCGACTGGACGAATAAACAACAAATATAGAAATGTTACAATATTATACAGTTTGGAGTTTAATTTGGGGGATACATGTTGTCATAAAACCTTCATAGTATCTTCTTTTGCCAAGATGGTACTCAAATACATCATTAGTATGTGTTTCACAAACACATGAAATGTGATTAAAAAAAATCTTTTGTGAAAATAGACACTCTGCAAACTTAAATAACCACCAAGTTCACAGAGAGTTTAAATGCTGAAGCTATATTCATTGTCATATTACCGATTCTGCTTTATGCAAAAGAATAAAAATGTGGAAAAGACAAATAAGGAATTTTTGACTGCATATGCAGATCAACCTGCAATGAAGCTATATAAAGCTTTTTTGACTGCTAACTTGGATTTGAAAGCCGGTATCTGACGTCACAGCAGGGACTTGCTGCTTTTTTGGGTCAAGATGCTGCTGTTTTTCCAGCATTAAAGGCTGAAAGTTCTATTTGGATGATCTTGGGATGGAAGGATAATTTTGACCTCTTTTACATAATCAATTTACATTTTGGGAAAACCTACTGTGAAAGTTAAAAAAAAAAATCACGAGCCAACAGGAAAATTGATACAATCCCATTTTTAAACCATTTGTGTTCTTTCAAGAGGAGTTCCTTTGTCTGGAACTGCAGAATGGCACTGCATTCAATTGAAACATCTGATGGCAAAATTTGGTTTGACATACTAGCAACATACACAGTTCCTGAGTTCCTATCACCACTAAAAGACATTCTGCATTCTGGATGATTCCAAATCTAAATTATTTTTAATAAATCTTAAGGAGAATTGTTAAGGTGGATATTAGTTGTTTGCAAGATCTTTGAAATAAAGAATATGGAACAACTCATATTAATAATTCAATATTTCAGGTTCTTAAAGAATCATAAGGTCCTTAGCATTCTAAGTGGAAATTAATGTAACAATTTTTCCATGTTTCTTGTATATTTCAGGTAACGTTTATAAGGGATTGGCTCTCAAGATCTTTATTCTGGAAACTGTTATGATAGGGGCTTGACCTAATACACTTTTGCACGTATAGTTCTGGGCAGAGTAATGTGGTTTAAACATGAGAATATGATTCTGAATTACATACTGAAATTCCGAATCTATCCTTTTCTCCATTATGAAAAACGATGGATTTTCTGAACAGCAAAAAAGGTTATTATGACACACTATATATTTATGCTCCTTGATTGATTATATCTATTTGCACCCTCTTTGCAACTGGCTCTCCATATGCATAATGGAAAGATTGCTCAATAGCAGACCATGTGGCCAAAGTTTAATGCTGGATCTAAAAAATCTGACATGTGCTCTGCATGTGTTATATACACACAACACACACATTTTCTCTTGGACTTTTTATGCCACTCCAATTACAAGACTCTCTGATTATGATGTTCTTTGTCTTTTTTTCTCCGGTATTCTTTCTTTCTTCATTTCTATATATTAAAACAATTTATTTTAGAAAAGTTTGGCCAACTCTCATGCATACACTTGCAGACTTGATGTCTGGGGCATTGTCATTGTTAGGACAGGCATTCAGAATTTGCTAAATGTAGCTGTTGATCTCTTTGATCCAGTACTTTGGCCCCATTGCTAGAAAAATAGTGTATTGTTTCTGTTTGCCATTGCTTACACTTATGTTCTTGTCTGTGCTTTTCCCCTGTGTGACAATTTTAGATTGAAAGGTCCTTAAGGGAGAAACCTCATATTTCAGGCTTGGTGAAGCAGTGCCCAATCTCCTCTTCATGGGGCACCTTGAAAATTGTCCATAAGTTGCACCAATAAAAGGAACAGGGATCAGAGGATCCCTGTACTGAAAGATCTGCACTGGTGGCGAGATAATTTCTAGACACAATATAAGGTGTTGTTATTGGCTTTCCAAGCCCTAAATAACTTGTAGCTGCATTATCTCATGGACTGCCTCCTCTGTTAAGATCAGCACAACTGTTCTTTTGACAGTGTCATTGAAGTCTAAGGTCCATGTTTTAAGCACACAGGAAACAACCTTCCCATGCTTGCTTCTAGGAGGTTTCTTAACTTCCAGACTGATCAGCATCTGATCACTCAGGTTTGATAACAGAAGGGATTATGGTAGTCTGTGATTTTTCTTTTTTAGGATTTATCTTGTTATTCAATCAGAAGACGCTTAATCCTTGGGAGAAGAGCAATGACAAATCTCGATAAAATAGTTAAGAGCAGAGACATCACACTGACAATAAAGGTCCGCATAGTTAAAGCTATGGTGTTCCTTATAGTAATATACGGCTGCAAGAGCTGGACCATAAGGAAGGCTGAGCGAAGGAAGATCGATGCTTTGGAACTGTGGTGCTGGAGGAAAATTCTGAGATCAAACCAGTCCATCCTCCAGGAAATAAAGCCAGACTGCTCACTTGAGGGAATGGTATTAAAGGCAAAAATGAAATACTTTGGCCACATAATGAGAAGACAGGACACCCTGGAGGAGATGCTGATGCTAGGGAGAGTGGAGGGCAAAAGGAGGAGGGGCCGACCAAGGGCAAGGTGGATGGATGATGTTCTAGAGGTGACGGACTCGTCCCTGGGGGAGCTGGGGGTGTTGATGACCGACAGGAAGCTCTGGCGTGGGCTGGTCCATGAAGTCACGAAGAGTCGGAAGCGACTGAACGAATAAACAACAACTTGTTATTCAAAGTGGCAGCCAACTTAGGTCCAAGTGAGGGTTTTACTGTCCTATGTTTGATGTTCTCCCTACTTCTGAATGGGAGAAAAATGATGTTAATAATATGAAAATGTGGCTGGTTACTTTTCCAATATCTGGGTTTGGGTGTCTGATTTCTGGGTAAAGTTATTTTCTTCCAAGGTATGTAACATCTTTCCTCTCTCTTTATTAAAAAAAAAATCATCCTTTCATTTGGGATTTGATAGGCAACATAAATACATGCCAGACCTCCCACCCCCCACCCCGCCGAGCCCAGAAACCCAGACCCACATAAAACCAATAAAAGAGCAGGGACAACTAAAGCTGAATTAAAAATACTTAAAATTGCTAGATTTCTATAACAGCTATAATTAAATACATTATTAAGCAATCGCTTCAGAATATTATTTTCAGAGAACAGAATAGACAGAAAATAATTATATGGTATATATGACAATTTTGGCACATGTAGAATTTGCATTTTAATATATTCTTTTTTTTTTCCCCTTCAAGACCAGTATAAGGGAAGGATTGCTCCTGAAACAAACCAGTTCTTTTCAGAGATGGAAAAGGCGCTATTTTAAACTTCGGGGCCGAACGCTTTATTATGCCAAGGACTCCAAGGTAAAAATTTATTCAGTTATTAATTAACATGCTTTGCCTGAAATAATAATTGCATTTTGAGGGTTTAAAAAAATCTTGCTAGGATAAGAGCTATAAAATATGATGGCTGCTGTATTTTTTTTCTTTGCAAATGTTCTGTTTCCTTCTATTTATAGCCTAACTTTCTAAGGTACTGAGAAAAACCAAAGGGTTGTACAACTGGCTTTTGATTTTGAGAAGAAAATATTAGATAGCCTAGATACTGTAATGAGAGAGACTGGATTTATGTTATTAGCATGCATGCCAAACTGATCTTGGTTTAAAACTGCCATGATAAAAGAGTTCTAGAGAAGGGGCAGATAAATTTACTAGGAGGATCACCTGTACCCTCAGGGAGACTTTAGCAAAGCCATGGGTTGTGCCCACTTTTAATAAGATCACTGACTGGTCTTGCTTGATCTGGGGATGAGACCTTAACACATGTCAAACTCCTTGCATTTTCCAGAATGCAGGATCTGGACGGTGCCCTTAAATCATTTTTTGACCACTGCTAGAAAGGGATGTAAGGCAAAGAAGAGGAGAAGACCATTTCTAATCCTCTAAGAGTGAGCTTATCTTCATGCCTTATGCCCTAGAGAGATACTGATCGCTTAATGGGAATAAATCACTTTGCAGAGGAATCGGTTTCTATATTCATGCTCAACAACAACAACAACATCTTAGCACCCATAACTTTTAGTCATGCTGGTTGTGCATGATGGGATATGTGAAAGGGTTTAGGTCACTGGGGAATGCTGCTATATATCATCAACCTTATATTTATTCACAAGTATAGATTTTGAATGATGCATGAGAATAATGAGGTAGATAGAGCTTAAACATCTTAAGGTAAAGGTAAAGGTTTCCCTTGACGTAAAGTCCAGTCGTGTCCGACTCTAGGGGGCGGTGCTCATCTCCGTTTCTAAGCCGTTAGAGCCGGCGTTGTCCGTAGACACTTCCGGGTCATGTGGCCAGCATGACGACACGGAACGCCGTTACCTTCCCGCCGAAGCGGTACCTATTGATCTACTCACATTTGCATGTTTTCGAACTGCTAGGTGAGCAGGAGCTGGGACGAGCCACGGGAGCTCACCCCGCCGTGCGGTTTCGAACCGCCGACCTTCCGATCGGCAGCTCAGCGGTTTAACCCGCAGCGCCACCGCGTCCCTCTTAACTTCCTTTAAAAAACCAGAGATTGCCATTTCAAGTAATTCATGTTAACCGTTCCTAGACTTCTTAAAGGGTTAAGCCCATAGGTTTAGATGCGGTGATATTTTTCATTAAAAAAGCATGAGAAAATTAGAAGAAGAGCTTATCTGGGAATGACTTGCGACTCTGTTTTTTCCACAGTCCTTAATATTTGATGAGGTTGACCTGTCAGATGCCAGTGTTGCTGAATCAAGCACAAAAAATGTCAACAACAGCTTCACGGTATGTCTCCAGCATACTTGACAGCTACTCAGGGGCCACCAAAAGCTCTGAGATTTTCATTTTGCCTTGAGAGCACGGAGAAGAAAAAGAAAATTGGATAATACATTAGAACAAAAATTCTTCAGAAACAGTCTCAGAATTGTGGCACTCTACGCACACCGAAGTCAGTTTTGGTTAAAAGTAGGATATAATAATGATAATCTGCTCAAATTATATATTGGTTGTAATAAAGGATTATTAATATAATTAATATCATATAAGCATTAAGAAATGACCTCTTTGCTTATAGCACATGGATAGCAATTGGAATTCAGTTCCACTGTTAGTGCTTTAGTTCGTTGTCCATAAACACAAAACCATTCATATCTATTGTTTAGTTGCATTTTCCGGAGTGCAAGATCTGGTGGTGTCCTTAAATCAGTTCTTGATTGGTAGTAGAAAGGAGTGTAAAGAAAAGAGGGGAAGCAGACTGTTTCTAATCGCCTAAGACAGGGTTTCTCCGCCTGGGTTCTGTGGCACCCTAGGGTTCCACAAGAGGTCACCAGGGGTTTCCTGGGAGATCACGGTTTATTTAAAAAATTATTTCAAATTCAGGCAACTCCACACTAAACAGGTAAGTTTCATTCCTTATTTCTAGTTTAAGAACACTGTTAATGCATTTTTACAGGCCTACCCATGAAACAAATATAATAATTTTGTACCCTCTGGCCTCTATTTCAGTCTGAATGTGCAGGGGTTCTCTGAGGCCTGAAAAATACTTCAAGGGTTCCTCCAGGGTCAAAACCTTGAGAAAGGCTGCACTAAGAGTATACTCATCTGCATGCCTTCGACCCTTCTTTTCATTATTTGATGTGAACATTGGTTTCAGAAGCGAAAAGCAGAGTAGAAGAAGGTTTTGTAAAGCTTCCAGCAAGAAAAGGGAAAGGATTGTGGGGCAAATGAGATGGCTAGATGGGTAAGGGGAATTACTAAAAGCACAGAGAAATTAGTGTGAGATCTCCCTAGTCACCATCAGAACCAGAAAAGAAGAGAGCCACTTTGGTCTAGGGGTTAAGGTGCTAGGCTAGAAACCAGGAGTCTGTGAGTTCTGGTCCCGCCTTGGGCATGGAAGCCAGCTGGGTGACCTTGGGCCAGTCCCTCCCTCTCAGCCCAAGAGCCAATCAGGCGTGGTAGGAGAGTTCTAGTCCCGCCTTGGGCATGGAAGCCAGCTGGGTGACCTTGGACCAGTCCCTCCCTCTCAGCCCAAGAGCCAATCAGGCGTGGTAGGAGAGTTCTAGTCCTGCCTTAGACATGAAGCCGGCTGGGTGACCTTGGGCCAGTCCCTCTCTCTCAGCCCAACTCGCTGCAATGTAGACTAGCCTCCTTGGTATGTACCCCGGGCAACGTGACTTGTCACGGCTAAATAGTCCACACATCTGGCTGCTGGACCTCACAAGGATTTCCCAGCAAGAAAAGCAGCATGAACACTGAACTGCTATGCCATACAATTAAAAAAAAAAAAAAACAGAGAACAGCCAATCCTCTCTGGGCTCAGATCAGTAAGATTTAAGGTTGAAATGAGAACACAAGAATTCTGATAGGTAGCTTTGCTTTCAAATGCAGAATCCACATATAGGCAACTTGAAGCTGTAACATTTTCACTTTCTTCCTCCTACACTTCCAGGTAAGAGGGAGGGTGCCAAGCACATCTGAGAAGGTGGGCCAGTCTACACCTAGGTTTCATTTACATGGTGGTTCCTAGCCCCATTATAGATGTGAAGATCTTCTCCTACAGTGAGATAGCTGTGAGGGTAGAGAAAGAACTTCATCCTGTGCTTTTGATGTTGTGTTCTTTCCAGCCTGACCTACAGGTGATTGAGAAGCAGAGGGATGTGTTGTTAACTAATAAGGCAGTGGCAAAGTATTTCTCTGTTGCTTCCTCAGAGGCTTCACAGGCATTTATATGGATTTGCCAAAAATCAAACTCAGCTCTAAGGGTAAATACAAGAACGGGGATGTGCTTTGGATTTGAAGGCAAAAAGTTGCTTTGGTGAGCTGGGGCTGTTCATGTGAGTCCTGTCTTCAGTTCCTTAAAACAACCGTGTCTTTTTCCAAGACAGTCCTGATGTTCTCTGCACAATTCCAAGAAAGGATATGTTAAGTTTAAGGTGCTCCATGTGCACCCCTGCACACTCCAAGGCATTCCTCTAGTCCAAAACCATGTTCCACCTCTGATTTAAAGGAACAGCTCTAACTTCTGAAGAATATGTCTTTCTCAGATAACCAACTTCACTTGGAAGCCTTTGTTTGTCACAGAATTCTTGTGAAGGGCAGAAAAGATTGATTTTAGCAGCCAGGGGTCCCTCTGGGGTTTACTTGTCATACAAAAGGGGACGTGCTATTTTTAAATACCAATTTGCTTGCTTTATAATTCACCCCAGTTCTTGGCTGTAGTGGGTGGACTATTCAATCAGCTTTTCTTCACTTGACTTCAGTGGAATGCTTACATAAAGGAGAGAGATGATTACATTTACTTGTTACTAAAGAAAGCTCACTAATGTTAAATTAACCTTATTAAAAACTCACTAGAGTGGGTTTGTGCTTTTCTTAGATTTCAGTAGACTGATGCTGTAACTAACAAAACTGTGTTGATTGGCCTGTGTGATCATCATCTTTGTCAATCTCTCCTAGTTTAATTTTTTTTATCATAGGAGATTTTAGTTTGTTTGGTTTTTTTTAAATTCAAAACAGACACACAAAATCTAAATTAACAAGTCAGCTTAGCAGTTTAAGCAGGGATCAGAAAAAGTTGGGTTCAAAAATACCAGATTTTGAAAGAGAGGGTTTTTGCGCTGCAAAAAATCTGGGCAACCAGCAGTTAACAGCAAAGAAGTGTAGAAAACTCTCAGGGGTGTCCACAGGGTGTGGTCAAAAAGTCAAGATGGTGGCCACAACGGTGTCATGCCCTGCCTGTTTTTTACGTGTGACGTTATTAGAAAGCTTTGATTTGCCCCACTTAAGGCAGCCTCTAATGAAAATTGGCCATGCTGTTACATCTCTACATACAATCCTTCCTGATGCTACGGTTTGTAGGGGTAGGCTGCATGTTGGAAGGTTGTATGAATGATAGTTTGAGTTTGCCTGCTTCATAATTGGGAGCAATTAAATTAAGGTGGGGGGCTAAGTTAGCTTCTGTAGTTGTAACCCTACATTTTGAGTTCAGAAAGGAAGCTGTGCTTCAGCCACCAAGGCGTTTGGTTTGGAAAACCTTTGTCTCTTTACTCACCCACTTCTTATTGCTGAAATAGCGCTGTCTACAGTTAAATACTGGATTGCATAAAATCATAGTCCTTTTCCTTGTTCAGCATCAATTGAACAGAGCCATTTCACCCGCCCCATGAAAGTACAGCCATTCTGTTCTCAGCTTGATCAGATAACGTGCAAAATCACTAGGCTGGTCTTTATGAAGCAAGTTCTGTTTCCATGGAAGAATCTTCTGGCTTCTGCTGCTTTGCCCTTTAATTTTTTACTTTGAGAACAGCTTTGTTCTTTTGTTCTCTGGACATGGGAAAAAGTGCAGCTACCTTTTCTTGGCTCTGGAGGAAGTATCTCTGAAGCTGGTGTCCCAGTGCAAGGCCCTGCGTGACCATTGCATAGTCTTCTGTATCTGCTGGGAACTTCCAAGCTGGAGAACTTCAAATGTCTAGTTCTTCCCAATGGGAGAACAATGAGGAGGACCCTGATAGAACCTCGTAACAGGCTGCATCAGGGTCAGCACTGCTTGAACTTCCAGTGTTTAGAGCTGTATCTTTTACTGCAGGAGCATTGACTATGTGCTGTCTTCTGTTTCAAGGGAATTTCTCCTATTAGAGGATAGAGTTGGCTTTCTCCCTTTCTCCGCTTCTGCAGATTCACGGGGCAGCAAGGCTTTGCAAAAGAGTCCTAGTACCGAAGGTCTATTATGCCAGCAGAAATCGGGAGCTCTATGCTGGGAAAGCCGCCATGCCAAGCACAGAAATGCCAGCAATTTTATCTTTACTATTTTTTTTTAAAAAGACATGTTGTGTATTTAGTGTGAAATAGAGGGGGGTGGGGGTAGGATGAGACCCTCATTCCTACCTGGCAAGCAGGCAGTGATTGGCTGAGATTTCTTACCTCCTGACCAGGAAGGACAAGGGTGGATTGAGTGGGAATTCTTTGATGATTCTCTAAATTTGCAAACATGGAAAAGGGCCAGTCTTAAAGTGTGCAAGTAGTCTTAAAGTTGAGTTAGAAGAGTTGGAAGATGGAGGCAGGGAATTTGAAAGGGCCCCAGAGTGAAGCTTCCTATTGGTGGTAAATTTGCTTTGCAGGATACTCTACATCCCATAAACATTTCCACATTGCTCTGAATGTGCAAATCATATCCATCCACAAAAATCCTTTCTTGAAGCAACTATCCATACCACAATCTTTCCCAGAAGTGGTTCTGTTGGCCATAAACGAAGTGCAGGCATGTTATGTGCCAGGCCAGATACACAGGATCACTTGCTGCTCTTTTTATTTGCCTGTTTCCCAAGATGGATATCTCAAGGTGGCATACTGAGTGCTCCCTCCCCTCATTTTTCCCCATAACAATGCTGTGAGTTAATTTGGGCAGGGGGAGAGAGTAGCTGGCCCAAGTCACTCTGTGAGTATCCATGGTGGAGGGCGATGGCTTCATTTCTTCCACATACTTGTTTGCCGAAGTCCTAAACAAAGTCCTCCTTGTGGGCTTGTTTTCCACGCTTGGGTGTGGCTGAATAACATGTAAGCAAAGAGTAGCAGAATCCTCTCTCTCTCTCTCTTGTTGAATGCCACAGATAATTAACTGGGAAATTGATCTGGTTGAACTCACAGTACCAGCCTCCAACATCCCCAGTATTTCCAAGAATCTCATTAGGAAATTCTTAGCAAATAAACATTGTGGTTGGCTTTCATTTAGTGTTTTATTTGGAAATGTACCGGTCTTCCTAGAAGAAAGGCCACTCCAAAGGTCTGTTGGAGAGGTAGAAAGCATTCTAGCTGATGGGAAGTGATTCATATTTTGTGCCTGGTCATGCTTCCTGCAATAGCCATTTTGTGAAGAGGCAAGTGTGCTCTGGAAGCTAAGCTGGCTGGGGAAAAATTGAAGAGAAGCGGTTGTGCAGGCAGAGACAGCTGGGAAGGGTTTTCAAAGGGTCAGCAAGAGCCTTGCAAACAATGCGGCTGCTTTAAAAGAGGTGCACCAGAGCCCTCCAGTTCATGGCAAAGAACCTGTTTCAAAGGCTTTATGCAACCCTGTTTGGTTTGATAACAGAGTGAATAATCCAGTGAATTATCCAGATTATTTTTTCCAACCGAAGCAAGGAATACAGCTTAGTAGCCTAGTCAATGTGTTTATTACTACGTACTTTAAAAAAAAAGGTGATCTGACAGCTTGGTTTTTTTTTTCCTGTGTAATGAGAGTCTCTGCTCATTTGGTGATGTTCAAAGGAACTGATGCTGAGGATGTAAAGGTGGCAGGAAATAGAAATATGGGAGAGATGCTCCAATTTGTTTATATTAAAATGCCCAGGCGTTTCTGCTGCTTCCACGTGAGTCTTGGGCTGTGTGTACTGAGTGAGCATGTCTGATGTGCTAGTGCCATTTAGCGGAGAGCAGCAAAGACTGAACGCACTGGCAAGAAGACTGGGTAAGTCACAGGCGAGGGAGATCTCAACAGGAATTTCGCAAGACGCTAAACCAGATTTATAAAATAGAAATGGTTCTAGTGGACCTTTACGCGGAACTCAGATTCCGGAATAGCATTCTGTAGGTGGAAATAGATTATAGCGTCACTTAACCTTGTGGAAATGATGCCTGAGAGTCGCAGAGACATAGCAAGCAAGGACTCTAACAAGGTTAGCGAAGTGTGTTCTGTGCTTCATGTTTTAAGACTGCTCCTTCGCAAAGTCAGAGATGAATATTTTTGTCTTCATTCTAACAATCCTGGGAAATTTCAGAGGATTTGTGAGAAAACTGTGGTTGAATTTAAGGTTGGCTGGGAGAAGCACCGTAAGGTGAATGCTCTTCAACTCAGGTAATTGACGACTTTTCACCTGACAGGTTGTGCTGCATTTTGGTTAACGCTACAGTTCCTTGTTACACGAATACATAGATAATTATATGCCTGTCAAACGCAGGGTATCAGGAAAGATTTATCTTTCTCAATGCCTTTGTTACTTATACAACACTGACAATGTGAAAAATGGGGGAAATGTTTTAAAACAAACCTGAAAAGTATTCGGATTTTTCTCTGAGCGTATAAAAATGTAGCACAGAACAGTAAGATTTTTTTTTTAGTAACATACAAAGACAAAACCTTTCGGTATTGTGGTTGGTGGGTTAATTTGCTCATATAATGGTGATGTAGGAGAGTGATCTCATTTACGTGTTGAATGAAGGGAAATTTCCTTCTTCTTATGTTCTGTTTGCATCTGCCTTCCCTTTAGCAATTTGCAGTCCTAATGTAAGTGATCTCTTTCAGATAATCACCCCATTCAGGAGATTGATATTGTGTGCAGAGAATAGAAAAGAGATGGAAGATTGGATTAGTTCCCTGAAGTCTGTACAGTCCCGAGAACATTACGAGGTAAGCTGAACACTGCCCTTGGGACACCTTTTTAAAAATTTCAGTATTGTCCGTTTTTCAAGTTGCGGAAAATAGGAAGGGGAAGGTGCATGTTCTTAAGAAATCTATGATGCCCAAGCCGAGCATCGGTTTGATGTTTATATTTAGCCCGTTCTGCTTTTGCTTCAAGAGAAGGAGAGTCTTTTTTTTTTTTTTGAACGATGAACTTCTCCAAAATCTGGGGATTGTAGCCCTTGTATGTCTTGCGCTTGGAAATCTGTCTTTAACTTCTTTATTAGGCGGCTCAGTTTAACGTGGAACATTTCTCAGGGATGCACAATTGGTATGCTTGTTCCCACGCAAGACCCACATTCTGCAACGTCTGCCGTGAGAGCCTCTCCGGAGTTACTTCCCACGGTTTGTCCTGTGAAGGTAAATCGGCCCTTTCCCCTCCTTGTAATATTAAATAACTAAACACTAAAATGCAAAGTAAGAGCGCCTTATTTAAACAGAGGGGCAATTCTGCCAGCTCATATCAGTGAATATCTTTGTTTTTATCCTTAACATTTCTTGCTTTCTTTAATTGGTTAGTGAATCTGCATTTCCAAGAAACATTGACCTGGGCTGGTTTGCTTATGTGCTACACTTGCTTTGCAAAATTTAGTGCTTTGGTTTTGATATGGAATGACAATAAAGATAAGATTCTATCCTATCCTATCCTATCCTATCCTATCCTATCCTATCCTATCCTATCCTATCCTATCCTATGCTTCAGAGGGTAGGTATTTAGACCAACCTTGCCCCAAACATGACCCTCTCCAGATGAGTTAAAATAAAGGTTCCATCTTCCTTCATGAGGTTGGTCTGCATGTCTGGTGGGTGCCAAGTTGGGGAAGGATAATCTATATGTGCCATTCTTGTGTGGGTTGAATGGAGAGAACCAAATAATGTGATTAAAATATCTTTTAAGAGAAGCACCAAGTGAGGTCTTTTCACCTACATGATTTGATTCTTGTCATTCACCCCAACGTTTCCTGGAAAGCTTTCAGGTTCCATGATTAGGTTATTTGGTTTACCTTTGACATGATTTGTAATCTGTGCTTTTCTGAAAGATCTCTGTACAAGATTATTTTCTTTCTGTTTACTCTACCATGCTGCCAATGTATGAAATGAATCCAAGGGCACACTCGTATGTGCTGCTTGCTTTATTCCAGAATAGTTTCTACAATTTTGTATTCTCATATTACCATTTTTTTTTTAATGATGGGATGATTTAGCCCTGGCTCAGCGCTGTATTTCTGTATGTATGTGTGTGTACACAACACACACATACACCCTTGCAGCCATGAAACTTGCCAGATCAGAAACTTGTTTTGATTTTTCCACTGGCAGGAACTCTTGCTGTAGCCAACTTTCCATTCTGTTGTTAGGTCCTTAAAGGGGAAAGGTGGCTTAATACTTCAGTGGTCCTCTTTCATAGCAACTGCTTGGATTATTTGGTGGGGGGGGGGCATACCATGAGACAAATGCTGTTGATTCCACTTTAAAATAAAACTGGGATTAATTTAGGCTGTGTGACTTTTGCAGTTGTTCCCACATGCGCAATAGCCTAGCCAAGGGAGCTGGGGGTAAAATCAACAAGTGTTCAGTCTCTTTCCCTTTTACTTTTAAGGAGTAAGAGCTCCTGGAGATCTGCTTGAGTTTATTTTCAGCAGCTCCCTTATAGTTGTGAACAGCAACTATAATTGCTAGCATTTTTCTTTCTTTTCCTTTTATATTTGGGGTGGGTGGTGTGATGGGTGAAGAATTTCACTGCCGGCCTGTAAGAGAATTTATTTCTTCCTTTCCTGCAGTCCATCAATCACAGCAACATATGATCAGGGTTATGGCTACTAGAGAAATGTCTGGCTGTAATATTTCCAGTATCCTAACCTTTAACCATCTTAAATAGCAGTAGGCTTAGGCTTTTCAATTCATCAGAGGAATGGTGGCTTTGCAGCTTCAAAGCAACCCTTTTATTGTAATTGCTTAGATTTGTTTGGCTTTTTGGCTAACACCAAAATTCATTATATGTTCAAACCTGATTTGGGATAGACACTAGCAATTTGTTTTATTTCCTTTTTGCATGGAGTGAGAGATGGTGAGTTTTGTTTCTCCAGGACCTGCAGTAGCTTGGGGCAGGACTAAATGCAGGTTTTTATGCCTATTGGTCAGTTAAAGGAAAAATGCTATACAGGTAGTCCTTGCTTACCGAGTGCCTCATTTAGTGACCGGTGTAAAAAAAAGCTTTAGAACCAATCCTCGCGTTTACAACCATCACAGCATCCCACTGTCATGTGATCACCATTCAGCTTCATAACTGGCACGCATTTATGACTGTTGCAGCATCCCATGCCATGGGATCACCATTTACGTGCTTCCCAATTGGCTTGGGACAAGCAAAATCAATGGAGAACATGGAAATAAAATCACAAGTTGTGGTCACATGATATCTTGCTTGATGACCGAATTGATGTTGTAAGTCTATTGCAGTCATGTGATTTTCTTAGTGACCATGGTGCTTAGCAACTGAGTTGTGTGTCCCAATTGTGGTAGTTAAGCAAGGTCTACCTGTAATAAGGGCCATGACTGAGGAGCATTGCTGTGTGAAAGTGTCTTAAGACTTCCATTGACTGGGGATATCTGTAGCTGGATAGAGTCCGGTGGCCTGGTTCAGATATAATGGAATGCTGTTGTTGGAATTAAACATGATTCTCCGGACATAATAGGGAATTGCAATTAATTTGAAGCGGAAGCTTTCAAACCCAACTTTGTGCATACAGAGGAAGAAAGGAGGAGTGTTTTGACTTGCCAACAATCCCCTACAGAACATGTGTCTAATTAGCATCTAGTTTTTGCCATTGGGGAAAAACAGTTCAAAGGATATTTCAAATGAAGATACATCTGTTAGAAAGAAATATCACGTATAATAAGCCTTTCTGAGTAGGACTCCCCTCCCAGTTTTTAAAGAATAAAGTACAAAAAAGCAAGAAGAAATGGCATCGTTGATAATGTGCAGTTTTTATCTCCAGGTATTTTTGCGCGGCACAAGTGATTGTACTTTATCAGCATTCAAACTACAAGATCTGTGCAATGGATTCCCCCAGTCCTTTGTCCCTGGTAGTATCTCTGTTACTGTTGAGCCAAAAGTGATTTTGGCTCTCTCAAAGGCAGTTTCATGTCCCAGTAAGATCTTGGCAGACCTCCCTGGAGCTGAGACCTGCTGTCCTAGCTCTTGCCTGCCCCAGCCCTGTCTGCAGCATTCTTATTGTTCCAAATCAAGTGGTATTCCAAACCACAGGAGCTCAGTCCCAAACTCCCAACTCCCAGGGAGAACATTTTGGGCAGGAAAAACAGCCCCATTCTGAAGCATTATTGCATTCTAACAGACCAAGAAGAGCGATGTACTTTTAGCAGCCTCCTTTTGCTAAATGGCTCTAAAAACAATCAAGGAATCCAGGTGGATCCAGACTCAGATTCTCTCTTCTTGGATCTGCCGAAAGGATCATGTGTGCTTACACTCTGCCCAACATTGGACCATGGTCCACTTGGTTTCCAAACCTTTTGTGATCCTCACCTTAATCCAGTTTCAGCTTTATTCTGTTTGCCCACATTTCAGTTCCTTCCCTTGGCACACTTATTACCCTGTCTTTTTATCTTGCACACCCAGAGGGAATGTTTTATCCTGATAAAACGTTTGCAGAGTCCAAAACTGCTTTTTTTCCCTCTCCATATTGCATAATCTGTTCCTTTTCTTGTATCACATTGTCTCACATTGGCATTGAGGCCAGTGGTTGGGTATTTAAGTAGCGAACTTACAATTCAGGGGGAATTCCTGTTTAAACTCCAAGCTAAGTGAAAATATTTAGCTTCTTTTAATTCTAATGTTAATTATGACACTGTAGCTCTGGCTTCAGAATAATGGCTTATTCCCCCAGCAGGTCCACTAGAACATGTTCTCTGTGAACCCGTCTTCCTGGCTTTCCTTAAACCGTCTTTGGATCTTACAAAGCTATAACATGTTTATACCCATTTAAGTTTGGAATGGATGCCTTGCAAATGTTTTGAACTCCACTCTCACTGTTTTCAGTAGGGATGTCCCCCAGATGAGGTATAAAATTAAAGACGGGCACCTCAACCATGCGATGAAAGCCAGACCTCTTTTTATGTGCATGTCATCTTGACTTTTTTGACCCCTCTGTGGACTCACCCAATCTGCAGTCCAGAAAAACACAAACCAGGGTTTAGAGAAGGTGTGTTCCAAAGGGATTGAAGAATATCAATTGGCCAATTCTGCCATAGAGGATAACCCACCTGCAAGAGATCCTTTTAAACCTGTGACTAATCCAGAACAAAGCCCCAAACCACCCAGTGGGACCAGAATTTCAGTTGCTAAGTGAAGCGGTCATTGAGCAAATCTGACCCTATTTTACGACCTTTTTTGTGGCTGCTGTTAAGTGAATCACAGTGGGTATTAAATGAACCACATGGTCATTAAGCGAATCACATGGTTCCCATTGATTTTGCTTGCCAGAAGCTGCTGGGAAGGTCGAAAATGGCAATCACATGACCACGGGACACTGCAACGGACATAAATGTGAATCAGTTGCCAAACACCCAAATTGTGACCAGGGGGAATGTCACAAGAGTTGTAAGTGTAAGGACTGGTAGCAAGTTGTTTTTTTTCAGCACTGTCATAAGTCTGAACCATCACTAAATGAATGGTTGTTAGGCGAGGACTACCTGTAGCTATTCTCCAGCTCAGTGAATGTTACACAGTTCTGGGGAAAAATATCTGGCTGTACACATATGAGATTTTCCAATGTCTGGCTCTTCACATATGAGATTGTGCACGTGTGCAACTGAAGAATACCTTGATTCATTCTGAGCACAATTCCTGTTGGTAAATGAATCCTATTTGCAGGCTTTTAAACCCAGTTATACATATTATTGGAAACAAAATAACACGCTCAGGCAATCCCAAGGCAACTGTTATGCTTCCTGACAAGTTAAACTACAAGTCCCAGGACTTGGATCTTGTCAGATTAATGCTTTTGCTTTTCTTTCTCTGGAATCAACAAAGGCATTTGGAGAAACAGCTGCTCTTGGAAAGCCACCAACTCAAAACTTCTGGGATGCTGAATCACACAGTGAAACGCTTACAAGCAACAGGCTTTCATTATGATAAATAATAATTATACGGGATTTGAAGAGATTTTACGTCCATTGTTTGTGCAAGAGTGCAGATGCTATGCGTCTTGGCTTCGTAAGGTCTATCAGCCTCTCCGTTGGAGGGAACCTTAATGCCTAAACAGGACTGAATAAACCAGATATCATGCATTTTGAAGAATATCCGGAAGCTACAACTGGCCCAGAACGCAGCCGTGCGGGCAATCTTAGGTTACGCAAGCTGCATTGGGTCCCAGCCTGCTTCTGGGTCCAATTCAAGGTGTTGGTTATTAGTATTACCTTTAAAGCCCTACATGGCATGGGGCCAGGCTACCTGAGGGGCCGTCTCGTCCGGATTACATCGACCCATCCCACCTGGTCAGGAAGTGGGCCTTCTCTGCAGTAGCTCCTGCCCTCTGGAACATTCTTCCCCTGGAGGTGAGACAGGCCCCCTCGCTCCTGGACTTCTGCAAAAAACTAAAAATCTGGTTTTGCCAGCAGGCCTGGAGCAGGAAGAAGAATAGCCACTCCTGGGGATGGCTAGCGCCCTAGAATGGCCCTTTATACTCACGGACTGATAGAGAACCTTTAGCCATCTGGATTTTATCATATTTTATGTTTTTATTGTTTATTTATATTCATATTCATTGTATTTTTAATTTCATTGAATTTTAAACTTTGCTTTTATTGTAAACCATCCAGAGTCCCTCCTTTGGGGGGAGATGGGCAGTGATATAATTTGATAGATAAATAAACAAACAAACAAGCAAATAAATAAATAAATTTTGCTTGGAGGACATGTTGTATAGATGACAACTAGCCTGACCCCATTTGAGAACTTGGCAACAAGTTTCTGCTTAAGGAGTAATGCTGAAATAACTGTCTACAGAAATATGTAGTTTCTGGGTCAAGCACACAGCCTATCCGTCCTCTGAAATACATTGCTTCACCAGTTCTTGTATATTCCAGGATTATGAAGGAGAGGAATTGGCACTTTTGCATCCTACAGAAGGGTCTGCAAATGACCTTATAAAATGCCCAGTATTTCTCCAGTCCCAAAAGCTGTGGGTTGGGATGGAAATTCCTTTCATTGCAAATACAGATAGTCCTTGCTTACCAACCATTCGTTCAGCGACCGTTCGAAGTTGTGATAGGGCTGAACGAGTGCTACTTACGACTGGTCCTCAAAGTTCTGGCTGTCACAGCATCCCCATGGTCACATGATCGTGATTTGGGCACTTGGCAACCGGCTCACACTTATGATAGTTGCAGTGTCCCACAGTCACATGGTCACCATTTGAGACCTTCCCTGCCAGCTTCCCACAAGCAAAGTCAGTGCTTTGTCCATCCTCTGGCCTTCTTGTGCTTGCGTGCGGCTTGCGCCGGGCCTCCTAAGCCCTCCCTTGGCTTCCACCATCCCCCTGTGGCACCCCTCCAGCACCCCCGAGCAACTTATCTGGGACTCTGGCCACTTCCCACTTAATGACCTGTACCTCTTGGGGTTATGTCGGCAACCAGGACTGCTGGGATTGCCATTGCTAAGTGATGTGGTCACGTGACGCCACGATTTATGACTGCATCGCTTAGCGACAGCAATCCCGGTCCCAACTGCTGTCGTAACCCGAGGACTACGTGTAAGTGTTTCTCCTTGCCAGCTTATCTTTAGAAATAGCAGAAACCCAACTTCATATTTATTCTGTTGCTAAAGTAGAATCTGAAATGTACTATTTTGGTACTATTTTGGCTGATACGTTTCTCTGAAGTGTCTCTTGGGATCCATTGCTTGGTTAGTAGTTTGGCAGAGGTTGAAAGCAAACCCCTCTCCATAAAAAGGATGAAGTAGACAGAACCCCAATGCCATCTGAAGGGGATGAGGGCAAAACGTCAAGACGGAAGGTGCGGCATCGCAACTGAAGCCCTGACCCTTTGCACATGCTCATATGGAGGTGTGGCTTAAGTTTGTTTTACCTTCCCTGCCACTGCCTGACTTTTATAGAAATAGGAACAAAATAAGGGGCAACTATATATTTGGGGTATTAGATAATTTTATGCAAAGATATTAATGAAGAGATGGGCATTTGGTTAAGAAAGATTTGGTGACCATGAGGGAACAATGTTTGGAGTCTTTCTCAGGAACCTATGTAAGTTTTTTCATTTATTCCTTTTTCCTAGTATGCAAGTTCAAGGCTCACAAAAGATGTGCTGTCCGGGCAATAAATAATTGCAAATGGACAACGTTGACTTCAATTGGAAAAGATATAATTGAGGATGAAGATGGTGTAAGTATTTGTATCACACAGTAAATCCCATACGTCATTTTTTGTTGAAAAACAAGTGCCAGTAATAACAATTAGGCAGGGTGAATTATAGCTAGCTGTGGGTCCTGTCTAACAAACTTGTTTGTTTTTAGCACATGATGTTCTGTTAAATTAGGTATGTAACTCTATCCCAAAGAAGTCCTTGGACTGTTTTCAAGTAGGCACAGGGTAGCTACAGATTTCTTTCTAGTGCGGTCAGGGTTTCTACAATAGCTTCATTCACAACTGCAGAAAGTGGCCAGATTTTAGGACCGATACGCCACCTGGTCTTGCAGTTCTGAAGAAAGGACATTGTTCCCAGTGTTAGTGGGCAAGGATTATAGCCCGAGAAGCTGAGCAATGCCATCGGTGAAAATGGTGAGGGTATAACTGCAGAAACCCACACCATCTGTTCAGCTTCTTCTTTAAGAAATAGCTCTTCCTCCAGACAACTCTGAAATGTGGTGGAAGTCCTTGGGATCATCATCATCATTGATTTGTATCCCACATATATTTTGTATAACTCAAGGCAGTGTACATAACATTCCTGCCTCCTCTGATGGGGTGGTTTGGGCTGAGAGAGCATGACTGGCCCCAATTCACCCAGCCTTCTTTCATGCCTAAAGGAGGACTAGAACTCACGGTCCTCTGGTTTCTAGCCCACTGCACCAAACTGGCTCCCTTTATTCCTTTGGACGCAAGGATGCCCCACCAGAAGGGGAAGCGGAGGAGCAAAGCCCCTTGTGAGTGGACCTCTTTAGGCAGCTTGAGGGCAGACCAAGAAAAAGCATTCTGTCTCTAGCAATGAGATTTAAATCCAAAGGGATGGAAGCTGAACGTTCTTATTTCTCTCCCCATTAACTCCAATAACCCCCCACTTTAGGTAGCTATGCCTCATCAGTGGTTAGAAGGCAATCTTCCGGTCAGTGCCAAATGTGCTGTGTGTGACAAAACCTGTGGCAGCGTTCTCCGCCTGCAAGATTGGAAGTGCCTTTGGTGTAAGACAATGGTAAGTTTAGACTGTGGTCTGCCCTTTTCTGAACAATGTTCTCTCGGATGGTGGTGAGAAAGAAACTGATCATAAAGCAGGGCCCTCTACAGGGTGGTGGTGGTGGTAAAAAGAGTCAAGATGGTGGTTGTGACTGTGTGTTTGAAGCCCCGCTCCTTTTTCTGTGTGTCACAACACATGTACAAAAGGAGTGGGACTCCAGGAGGCTTTTTGTGACTGCCATGTTGACTTCTTTCACCCCTCCAGTCATAAAGGAATTTCAGCTCATTGTCTGCATTGAGCATAGATTTGCCTAAATCTATGCTCGATTGCCTCTCCGCTCCCTAAAAATCCATTACTTTATCAGTGGTGCAGTTTTTATTAATTGCACAAAGGTTGAGCTTAATTTAAATATGCATATTGCCAAATAACATTGGGGGTTCATTTGGGGAGGCTAGGAACCTGCTGCTTACTGCTTAAGTTAAAACAACTTAAAATATAATATTTATGTATGAAGTTCTTGCTCATCAAAATTGTTCTCATCAACTCATTGACTCTTATGGTTCATCTCTCAGCTGTGTTCCTGCATTTTCAAAAATGGTGACTTTAATTTAAATGCCTCTAATAAAGGAAATGGGAAAAGAAACCCTTGAAGAACCTTTAGCTATTATCATAAACTATTATTTAGAAATTGGATGCAAGCTGCTAGCCATACGCTGTTGCTTCCAAGCCTGTCGGCTCTCTGGTTTCCTTTTTAGTTTCTATGCCATTCCTCATACTTAATTTAATTTAATTTAATTTAATTTAATTTAATTCAATTCAATATTGGCTTGATTTATAATTTTACCATGTTTCTGTCCCTGGATAAGACCAAACAGCTTACCTAATTAAAAGTAATAAGACACTGAAGCATAAACAAATGGGTCTGCAACATGAAATTTGTTTAATAGGACTTCTGTTTTCTACTTCCCATCCTTTTATTACTTTTGAAAATCAAAATAGACAAGATAAGTAGCTTGTCTCCTCTACACATTTATTGAATTAGGGACAAATAGTGCTGTCCACTTGCTTTCTTAATTGCACACAGAGGACCTTGTTTATGGATCATTTTTTGAGATTGCATTGATTGGTTTATTAAAAATGTGTTTGTGTATATTGTCTTTTCTCAAGCTATATGTCTACAATAAGTCAAAACATGTAAACTTAACAAGATTTTTTTAAAGTTACTGCTTAGCGAATTTGTGTTCACGATTCCACTCACTCTGTTTAAGCCTTCCTGTCCATATTACTGTTTTCCCCTCTCATAATATAGTACTCTGTGGTCTTTCAGTTGCAATGGAACATTTTCCCCCCCTAATAATTATTTTGATTTCTCCCACCCTGGAATTCCTGCAAGCCCACCAAGATCCTCCTCTTTGGAGTGGGTGATGCATTTTTGCTACATAAAATCCAAACATTATGGGTCATACCTGAGCTTTGTAAAAACAGTTTCAGTTCATACATAATCTGAGTTCAGGACTAGAGTAGAATTTTTTTTTGGTGGTGAGATCTCAGAAGGATAGTGGCCATTGACAGTGGCCATTAAGCACCTACTCTGTACAGCCATAAGCATTTGTTGATCAACTTGAGTAGAGAACAAAAGTAGATTTCTATATACACTGTGAGAAGATATGAATTTAGCCAAGTCTAGTGGAGGCTGACTATCTTGAATAACGGCATTCTCAGATAGGTATTCTGAAAAGTAATTTATCCAGGTTTTGGACAACATCTATCAATGGAATTTTCTCTCTGCTAACCTTGTTTGTCAACCTGCTTCACTTAAATGCCTTCTAGTGAACCAGAGGATCACACTTTCTCAGTAATACTTACTACAACGGTGCTCAGCATTACTACTTCAGGAATATAGGCATTCATTTCTTTTCCACACAGGTGAACTTTCAGCCAAACCAATAAAAGTTCTTCTTATGCTGTGCTATTTCCAAGCATCCAAAAAAGCAAGTTGGGTTCTGAAGTTCTGGTTTGTTGGTTAGATTTAGATCTTGCATTATCTGCAGGAGCTTATGGTGGCTTCCATGGGGATTTCCACTCATTTTATCCTCACAACAATAGCCCTGAGAGTAGATTTGGCTGAGAGAGATTGTCCAAAAGTCCCTCAATGACTTTCCATCTTTGAGGGTGGACTTGAACCCAGGTCTCTTCCCCGCTAGTCACCTTAACATGAAACTATGCTGTCTGTCTTCCAAAACGCAAACATGCATCACAAAAGGATGTGTGTAACCTCACCCAAAATAGACCAACTGGTACACTGCTTCCAGTTCAACTAGTTTAAATTTTTTCCCTCACTTTTAATCTATCAGAGCAAATAGAGATTACACAGCTTCCCTTGGTTCAGATAACAACAAATTAGAACTGAGTACCATTAGCACAGCAGTCATAATACTTTAGCTCATATCTGTGATTTCCCCCAGTGGCTTAATGGCTGGAATACGTAAGTACATCTTCTTCCACCCGCAGTAATGAACAGTACAACATAAGTCGGAGGGCTCACAGGCTGCAGTTCCTGCTATTTCAAGGTTCTTGTTTTCAGACTTGTTAATTAGCCTTTTTAAAAAAAGGTCCTCCACAAATCCAACCAAACAATGTAGAATCTCCCTTTTATCAGGGCCCCAGTGAACTTACTGCCTCTTGTCTTGCACTGTGGCTTTTTGGAAGGAAGAAAATCATCACTTCTACACCTTGCGTAGTTCCAAAGCAATCTTTGCCTAGGGATTTGGCGATTCCTGTTTCCTTCCTGGATTCTAGGGGAAATAGGCTCAACAGATGTCCAGTTTCCTGTCCTTAAACCAAAGTGTTGCATTTAAGAAAGAGGAAAGCTTCTTAGCTCTACAGACAGGAAGATGGGCTATAAAATGGTCTCTCATTCTGTTGTGTCGTCTAACACCCTGTATAAGAGCTAAGGGTTCTTTGTCCAGAAGTAGGTCAGCTGTTTCAAGAGGAAAGGGCTGTCCACTTTCCACATCTTCGTACGAGAAAGATGCCAGTTCTTCATTCCAGCCCGATCTGGGTGTTCCACGGCTGCAGATGCTTCTTTGGGGCAGGGTGAATCCTCTCTGTGACCCTGAAAACATGGTCACGTTTCTTTTCTCCAAAATTCCTAATTAAAACTCTGTCCCCAGAGAAGGCTCTATGCAGGTGCAGAATCCATATGTGAAGTTGAGCAGACCACACAAAGAACATCTCCACCCCCCTAGGAAGCAGTCTGTTTTGCTTTTGGGTTGTTTTCTCTGGGCAATATTAACATGTAGCAAAACCAGGTGATCTGTCAAACTCAAATATGGACTCTGGTATTTGCTAGTTGGCAACGTTCAGAGTAATGGGTCAGACATTCTGAACGCCTCCAACAGTTTAATCATGAAAGACAAGCATGCAACTTTATTCTTAGATGTTCTCTTGGAAACTGCTTTATTATACAGGTAGTCCTCACTTAACAACCACAATCCGGACCCGAATTTTGATTGCTAAGCGAAGTGGTCATTAAGCGAATCCGACCCGATTGTACGACCTTTTTTGCAGTGGCCACTAAGTGAACCACTGCAGGTGTTAAGCAAACCACACGGTTCCCCATTGATTTTGCTTGCCAGAAGCCAGCCGGGAAGGTTGAAAATGGCAATCACATGACCACTGGGACACAGCAATGATCATAAATGTGAACTGGTTGCCAAGTGCCCAAATCATGATCACGTGACCACAGGGAAGCTGCGATGGTCATAATTGTGAGGACCGGTCGTAAGTTGGTTTTTTCAGCACCATTGTAAGTCTGAACCATCATTAAATGAATGGTTGTTAAGTGAGGACTACCTGTACTGCAATAATCAGGTTTGCATTTCTGCCATAAAATCATGTCTGTTTCATAAAACTTTAATAATTGATTGATCGTTTCCAGGTGCACACGGCTTGCAGAGATTTGTATCCTCGCAAGTGTCCTCTCGGCCAGTGTAAAGTATCAATTATTCCTCCCACAGCACTGAACAGCATAGATTCTGATGGTATGTATGCTGGTATGACATATGTATGACACATATAACATGTATGATGTCTGCAGCATGGGTGCATACAACACGTAACATGACTTGTTTTTCTCTGTAGTGCTGAGTGCTCTGCTAGGCAGAAAATAAATAGGTTGTAGCAGTGTTGTTATACAATGTTGTGAAAGGACATCATAATGTAGTCAGTGAGGTGCTGTGAATGATGGGGGACCCCTTATTTTGTTTCTGTTTCATTAAGAGTCTGTTAATGTCACCTTACAATAAAGATAGAGCTCGTACCCTTGTCGGGACTACCACACAGGGCTAACATTAATCTTGCAAAACTGAAAGTATTTCTCCCCTCCTTCCCTTTTCCTCTCTGGAAAACTAGGGAGGGTGCCTTCTGAAACGCTTCCCACATGCCCTCCCCAGTTCTGTGGGCCGAGACATCTTTCACATGCCGGTTGTCCCCAGGCCCGCAACTAGGGTCTATGTCACCTGGGGCAAACATGGATTCCACGCCCATTTTGGTGCCCCCCCAGCACTCATCTTGATGCCCCCTCAGCACGGCGCCTGGGGAAAATGCACCGCTTGCCCCCCCCCCCAGTTGCGACCCTGGTTGTCCCGTCTGTGGCTCTTGCTTCTGTCTCCCAAGGTCATTCCCACAGACCGTTACAGTTAGTCTATGGAGGCAAAATCAGGAGGAATCTGGTAACACCCTTTCCAACTAACCCATTTTATTAAAAGACATAAGTGTTTGTGAAGCTTTCCCTTGTGAAGTGAACTGCAGCTCACAAAAGCAATGCCTTTTTATAAAACGTTGAAGTGTTAGAAAAGATGCTAGCAGACTCCTTTTGATGTTTTGTCAGTCTAGTGCAGGATTGGCTAGAGCAGTTCTTTTTTTTTCAAACTTGGCAACTTCAAAATGTGTAGACTTCAACTGCTAGAATTCCCCAGCCAGCAATTCTGTAAATGTCAACAGGAACAGGGAGCCTTGTCCTCATGTTATGCAATCCCAGGAGATATTTATTGACTTCAACAGTGCTAGTCATTGAAATCCTTTATCCACACAACAGCAATAAATAATGAAAATATTGGCTTATAGGTAGGTTTTGGAACACATTTACCAATGGACCCTCATTTCAGCTGAGCCAAGAAAGCTATACAAAGGGCTAATCTCCTTACTGCCCTTCTAAAAATCTGCCTTGGAACATGGTTTAGAGGACCCTTTAGAACTGCTAAAGAAGAATGGAGCCTTTCTATGAAAGGAAAACCATTTCTTTATCAAGCTCAAGGCATGGGATAATTCAGAACAAGAGTGAATACAGGCGAGTGAAAGACAAGATACTTCCAGGTACCAAGTGTATAAGGTCTTTGTTTTCTTACCAAATCATGTTCTGACTTGTGACAATCTTAAATCCTTTGAGAGAATTTGAAAAGAGAATAGTTAGAGATGGCCAACCCAGTCAACAGCAGGGGCATCCACAAGTGGGTCAAAAAATCAAGGTGGTGGCTGATATCTCATGACCAAAGCCATGGTTCTTTTTAAAGTGTGCAAGGCGATGAATATTAAAATGGGGCAGAGCTACAATTATATAGACTTGGCCATCTTGTCTTGTTTTTGACACCCCTGTATATAAATAGCAATAGTAAGGCAGTAAATAATGAGACAGCCAATTTGGTCTAGTGGTTAAAGTATCAGGCTAGAAACTGGGAGACTGTGAGTTCTAGTCCCACCTGAGGGACAAAGCCAGCTGGGTGACCTTGGGCCAGTCACTTTCTCTCAGCCCTAGGAAGGTGGCAATGGCAAACCACTTCTGAAAAACTTTGTGAAGAAAACTGCAGGGACTTGTCCAGTCTCCAAGAATCAGATATGATTGAATAGATTAAAAAAATGTTGGGTAGCTATCTTTATAATCCCCCAAATAATCAGGCCTTCCAGGTTTAAACAAGTATACACCCATTGACTTTTGATGCAATCAAGTGAAATTTCATACCTTTCCTAAAGATTTCACTGGAGATGTCTGTGGATATAAGCCTGACAAAGTAGCTAGTCGGGTTTCATTTGCCCTGAAATGGGGGCATGGGGGAAGGAATTAACCAGTTTGCAAAACACCAGAAAAGCTTCAAGGGGAGGTGGAGACTATTCGAGCAGAATGTGAATGTCATAGTAGTTTATGGAAGAGAATTTCTTGCCCATTGCCATGTATATTAATGCAGAGAATTAATGACACTTAAGATATGAACACTTAGATTCATGCTTCTAATTAGGTTTCAATTTGTAGAAACCTGGCAGGTCTCCATAAATTCAAAGAAAGAAATGATTTTTTTATGTTCTAAAACATATTGGCCTTCGCTGATTGAAAAAAAGAGTCTATTTGCTGTAGCCCTTAATGGATTCCAAAGGGTTAGAAGACTTTTGCTTAGCAGAAAAGGAAGTATAGGAGTACATAAGGGAAGAGGGGGTCAAAAAAGGTCCCTTATCTGCCCCCTTCTATAAGCAGGAGTGTCTGCTGGATCTCTAGCTCTTAGGCAAATTGAAGAAACCTGTTCTGGTTGTAAGTCATTGTTTCTGAAACTTTTTTAAATTTGGCAGTAGACAATGTCATAAAAGGAACACATCCCTGTCCTCCATAATCCAGATTAAAAGATTGCCAAATTCCAAAGAGAGATAAGGAGATGGCTCTGATTAAAGTCTGTCTTTGCAGCTTTGTTAAGGAACCTCTCCAAAAATAGCTATCACTTAGCAAAGTGCTAAATCACATCGATGTTTTCAGCACGTGTAGCCTTGCTGTATATAATTACAACTTGTCATCTTTGGCTAAATCATCAAAAACACTATGATTATTTTACAATAAAATAGCACTCGGTGATGTTGTCAGCCTGTGGGCATACACTGTACAGTACCCAGAAATATCAAGTAGACTTTTTTTGTCTAGGTTTTTTTTTTCTGGTTTGGAATTTGTAATTCAGTTGAGCAGGCTGAAGATCAGTAGACTGTAACTGTAATGGTGAGAAGACTTTAGATGTACAGCTACATTACAGTCTCAGCAAAAAGCTTAGCAATAAAATGGGTGAGCATTTTCATGTCCTTGGGTAGCTGAGATGAACATTTCATTCTGAAGAAAGGTCAAGCATTTGGACACAGACACCTTTTGTTTTAGGGAGCCATAGAGACTGACATGGTTATATTTAGGAAAGGAGGACATATAGAAGTCCCAAGCCCCTTTGGATTGAAGATTGTAATGCTTAGGACCCTTATGTGGTGTAATCATGAAAGCACTGAGGAGCCTCAAGTTTAAATCTTCACTTCACCATGGAAATCATTGAGTAATTTTGGACCAGCCAGTCTTTCAGCCCAGCCTTTTGTTTTAGCACCATTACGGTTAAAACAGGGAGCCAGTTTGGTGCAGAGATTAAAGGCACTGGGCTAGAAACTGGGAGACTGTGAGTTTTAGTCCTGTCTTAGGCATGAAGCCAGTTGGGTGACCTTGGACCAGTCACTTCTCTCAGCCCTAGGAAGGAGGTAAGGGAAAACCACTTCTGAAACACCTTGCCAGGAAAACTGCAGGGACTTGTCCATGTAGGTGCCCCTGGGAATCAAGACTGACTCAAAGTGCAAAAAAAAAAAAAGTTTTTAAACAAGAGACAAATGTTATGATTGGAGGGGGAAAAAAGCCTCCTTTTTCCCTACAGATCATTTTTTCACCCCTTTTGGTGTTTCCCACACTGCTCTTGAATAATGACCACACAACTGTTTGCTTTAAAAAAAAAGCACTTCAGATTTTACCCAGTGAACCTGTTTGGCACAAAGTCTGACAGTACGAGTTCAAAGCCACTTTCTATATGGCAAATAATAATAATAATAATAATAATAATTATTATTATTATTATTTATTGAACTTGTATGATGCCCAACTCTCAACAACTCCGGGCAGCTCACAACAATCAAAGAAATTAGAATAAAAGATAAAAGATGGCAAGCATGATGGAGCGAGGGGGTCTCACTCTCCCTCACCAAAGGGAGGATAACTTTCATTTCTTTAGTGCAGACAGCTGAGAATGATAGAGCTGGGATGGACGCAGAGGGGTCAAAAAAGTCAAGTTGGCAGCCACAAGCATACAACTGAAGCCCCACCCCTCAACATACGCAAAAGCGGAGTGGGGCTTTGATTTCATCTTGTCTTTTTTAAAATCCCTTCCTGTAGATACTCCTAAATGGATGAAAAAACCAACTCATTTGATACTCTGCCAGTTTTTTTTTTTTTAATGGCTGTATTACTCCTTGCTAGTTTACATGTGAACTAAGGGAAGAATACAGCAAACATGGCCAATCATCTAATACCCTCTGTCTCTTCTGGTGTGTTGAGTTTAATTTGGATGGAAACGGGACCTTCTTGAGTTCCTAGGTCAGTGCAAAATTGGTTTTTGAGACTAATTCATGGATACTATCTGTGTCAACCTTTCTCAACCTTTTGACTCTGGAGGAACCCTTGAAATATTTTTCAGGCCTCAGGGAACCCCTGCGCATTCAGGCTCAAATAGAGGCCAGAGGTTACAAAATTAGTATATTCATTTCATGGGTAGGCCTGTAAATATGCATTATTGGTGTTCCTAAACTGAAAATAAAGAATGAAACTTACTTCTTTAATGTGAAGTTGCCCGAATTTGAAATAATTTCTTAAATAAATCGTGATCTCCCAGGGAGTCCCTGGTGACCCCTCACAGAACCCTAGGGTGCCTCAGAACCCTGGTTGAGAAACCCTGCTCTTGATTGTAATTGTGATAATCTTGCTGGAAATAGGAGGGGGTTTAGGTTGGTTTATATCATTTTATTTCTGATTTCACTTGCAGGTTTCTGGAAAGCCACATGCCCACCAACTTGTGCTAGCCCTCTCTTGGTTTTTGTGAATTCAAAGAGCGGAGACAATCAGGGAGTGAAATTTCTTCGGCGCTTCAAGCAGTCGCTAAATCCAGCTCAGGTCTTTGATTTAATGAACGGAGGGCCTCATTTAGGGTAACCAGCTTTGCTTTCTATCCAGGGTTGTTTTGGAAAGGAATGAAAGGGGGTTGGCAGAAATGCATTTTAGGAGAATTTCAGAGATGCCTCTAGAGACTGCTCCAGTGGTGAGCAATTAATATCATTTTCCTTTCCAGGAAGCATGTACACCACACTACGGCTGAAATTTTGGGAGTCTGAATTTTAAAATTCCTTCTCTGATAAAGTTTTGGGAAATAAAATTGCCCTCACTGTTTACTAAAGTCTGGAAGTCTGTTTCTGCCTTTAGCACCTTACTCTGTGAAGCTTTTAACTTCCCAGGTGTTTGTATTGGGTATTTCTTCTTTTTTATAACTGTAGTTATTAAGATGACACATTCTATTTTAGGTGTTGACCCCAGATGCTTTAGCTGTCTGGGTTATTGCTGCAGAAGCCTGAGAATGATTCACTAGAGCAATCCTCCTTGAAATTGGACCTCTCTACCAGTAGTTGGTATAAGCAGAAGCCCTTTTCTAACTTCTTCAAATTATAGACAATATTATGTCTTGGGTGGATGAAGTTGCCCTGAACTACGGTTTCTGACCTCAGGTGGCCCTTCAAAGTTTAATCAGTATATTTTGAGATCCTATCATTTTTTGTACACATTCTGGTGTATTTCTGCTTCATGAACCTATCTGACACATTAGTTCTTCAGTCCCACGTCTTCTTGTTGATGACCTCAAAGAGCCCAAGAATACATGTTCCATAACTGCAGAGTTTGTACAACAAGAAGAATTTCAGCTTTCCATTAGAGATGACTCATCTTTGAAGGGGACAGGCAGTTTTAAATGTACAGTAGCACTCCCACATATGAATTAGTGAAACCCTTGAATATAGCTACTGACCAATGTGCTGGTTAAATAGTGATTCAGTAAATCTGCAGAATCTTGGCTGTGTTGTCTGACAAATGACATGTATCAGCAAATCTATGTTATTCTTTTAAAGAAGATGGATTTTTGCACTGCTTCCTGATTCTTTGTGTTGCCTCTTATAGTAAGATTACCTGTCATCTATCCTTCTATCCTATCCATCTATCCATCTATCCATCTATCCATCTATCCATCTATCCATCTATCCATCCATCCATCCATCCATCCATCCATCCATCCATCCATCCATCCATCCATCCATCCATCCATCCATCCATCCATCTCTCTCTCTCTCTCTCTCTCTCTCTCTCTCTCTCTCTCTCTCTCTCTCTCTCTCTCTCTCTCTCTATCATCTCTCTATCATCTCTCTCTCTCTATCATATCTATCTATCTATCATATCTATCCGCCTATCTATTATATCTACCTACCTACCTAGGTAGTAGGTAGGTAAAGGTTTCCCTTGACATTAAGTCCAGTCGTGTCCGACTCTAGGGGGCGGTGCTCATCTCCATTTCAAAGCCGAAGAGCTGATGTTTGTCCGTAGACACTTCCTCTGTGGTCATGTGGCCAGCATGACTACACGGAACGCGTTACCTGCCCGCTGAAGCAGTACCTATTAATCTACTCACATTTGCATGTTTTCGAACTGCTAGGTTGGCAGGAGCTGGGACTAGCAACGGGAGCTCGCCCCGTACCTACTATTATATCTATCTATCTATCTATCTATCTATCTATCTATCTATCTATCTACCTACCTACCTACCTACCTACCTACCTATCTCGTCTATCTATCTCTACCTTATGATACATCTCTTTTTGGACTCAGTGTGATCTGAGGATGACATTGAGAACACTGTGATTAATGTCAGAAAATATGATATAGGACTGTGGGGAGAACCTGGTTAATATATGAGCAAACCCAAGGTGGTGGAAAAGAGATTAGATATATAAACCCAAGGTGGTGGAAATATAAATTAGAGCAAAAACCTGTTGCCTGTTTGTTACTAGATTGCCTCTGTTTTCTTTCTTTCAGGAGGAATCTATTTTTTATAGATTTGGCTTTAATGTTAACATTACATTAATTATTACAATACTATCACCAGCTTTTGATGATCAGTAGCTATTGATGCAGATTTATACTGTTAATACATAGTATCAAATATAAGAACTTCAGGAACTGGAAACAATGATCATATGGCCTTCGGAATTATTTATTTATTAGCAACATGGTTGCTTTATTTTCAAATTGACAACATCAGTGGGTCCATCCCTAGCATCTTCACAAATACTCCATCACTCGGGAGAGAATGAGAAATGATGGACCAAAAAGGGTTGGCGTTGCAATAGAGGGAGTGTGAAATGAAAACTTCCTAAGACAAATCTGAATTATGGTTGGAATGAAAGCTTTAGGGCTGGGCAGTTTTCGATATTTTGAACCTGCTTTATGGGAAGTGATAGGTAGGAGGAAATATTTTATTTTGTTCTGTATTGTAGAGGAAAGAGGGAATGGCCTTGAGGGACAGGAGGAAGAGCCACCACCATGGCAATGGGAAGATAAAAGGGGTCTGAGCCTGGGCCAAGAGAGTAACATGAGAAAACATCTCAGACAAGCCTCTCCCTAGTTCACATGAAGATAAGGGGAGGGAGGGGAAGCACATTCATACATGCAAGATTCTGTTACTGGAGCTTTCCCATAAAGTAGTACCAACCTACATGGCATTGCTTTTCCTTGAAAGGGCCGACATCTATTTCCCATTCTCTCATGTCGCTGGTTATATCCAGATATTTCTGCTTAAGGATATATCCTTTTTTGGTTCTTGGTATTATTTTAATGCTAATGTTATTTTGAAGCTCCCTATTTTTTCCCCAGAAAATGCTCCAATACTTGGCTTCCGGCATAGCTGGCTTTCATTGTTATGACACTCCTTCGCTGTTCTGGTGGATTTGAATACAGGCAATGCTTTCTCTTTCAGTTTACGATTATTTCAAAAGTTTGACAATTTTCGAATCCTCGTATGTGGGGGAGATGGAAGCGTCGGCTGGGTGTTGTCTGAAATCGATAAACTCAACCTGCACAAACAGGCAAGTGTGTTTTCTTTTCAAGGGGGTAAAGAGAGGTTTATTTTTAAGAAACTAGAAAAACAACGTATCACAACTACAATGAAACATTGCCATAGACATCAGGTTTAAACAGAGAAACCAAGTAGAGACAAATTAATATGGTTTAATTACTGGCAAGAGATTATATTTTAAACTGTATTTATATCTGTATTGGAGAAGTTGGAAACCATCTTTCACTTCTTCACCTTTATAGTTTTTTTCTTTTCTCTTTAGCTCTATCTTCTTGCTTTCCTATATTTTCTGTTTTGTATTTTAACTATATATTTTGAAATAGAATAAAGTTCTCATGTATATAAAAAAAGTTTAAACAGAGTAACTTTTGTCTTCCTTTCAGTGTCATTTGGGAGTGTTACCGCTTGGGACAGGAAATGACCTTGCCCGTGTCCTCGGCTGGGGAGGGTCATGTGATGACGACACGCAACTTCCTCAAATTCTAGAAAAGTTAGAACGGGCTAGCACCAAAATGTTAGACAGGTAAGAAAGCTCCTTCTCAGTTGGTTTTATTTAGGACAGTCAAATCTTTCCATGATTAACATTCCTTCTCTGCAAATAATTCTGCTTCTGAATTGGTTCTTTTGTGCGCTGCGTCATTGGGGTGCATGGAACACTTTCCAGATGGAGCATCATGTCATATGAATTGAGATTCCCATCAAAGCAATGCATTCTTCCAGTTAGTCCCGAAGAAGACTCTGAGGAATGTCAGGTAAATCTAAATTTCAGGATGTAACTAAACAATATAAAATCTAATTTGGATGTATTTAAACTGTGTAACACTCCGTCTGCCTCTCATCCCCCTCTCTCTCCACACGCATGCACGAACACATACTTAGATGAAAGTGCTTCTGAATTCAAAATACTTACTCTTGATTAATTATGCATAGGATTTCAGCAAATGAGTAAAGGGGAGAACTTGCAATAATACCATTAATGAGATCCAGAAATGTTACACTGTTCCATTTAATTGAAGTCATATAATTTAGTTGGAGAAATGTATTGCTATTGTAATAAGAATAATTGCAGGCATTTTCATTCAGTGCTTAATGCCTGAAACACAGGAGGAAGGGAAGGGTTTCCCCCCAACTAATTATGGGAGAACTTAGAATGCATGGCTGTCTTGCATTCCCTGAGAATATTGTTAGAGAGGAGGATGTTGAAAGCAGGTGGCTGAAACAGAGGCAGGGAAGCTTCATGGGAACAGGCCTTTCTCTAACTACCTTTCACATTTTTGCAGAGGAGACACCCTTTGGATTCATGAAGGCTCTCCATGTGAATGAGGATGCTGAAAGATCAGAATCCTCAATGAGAGGAGAGTTTCCATCCTTTGAGAGTAAGGCTACCAGATCTATACTGCGGTCTACACCTCATTATGGTTGGCAACAGAGAGGTATAAAACACTCTATTGCTCCCATCCTGTGGCCATCTGGATTGTTGCAGTCTGGATATGGTAACCCTACATTTGCCAATGCTTCTGTGAAGCTTACTACAGAGTAAGCACATGCAGATTTATTCTGGACGAGGCCAGAGTTTTGCGGACCCTTTTTTCTCTGTATAAGTGTGCGCATGTGTAAGTGCAAGAGAGTAGTTTGTGTATGCAGATGGGATCAGTTAAACTTTCAGCGGGGGTGCCTTATTTTACAGGCAGTTCATTAACTGATTAATTAATTTAATCGATAGAATTTAATTCATTTAATTTAATGTTTTCTCCAGTACATATGATTACAACTATGCACTTGTGTCTTCTGCACATTTTTGTGGGATGAAAAATTTTCCAGGATTGGTTTTAGCAGGAAAGCATATTGGTTATTTGTAAACTTTTCTTCTGTCTAATCACTTTTTTCAAAGAATCATTTTAAATTTAGAATCATCTTCCTTCCTTCCTTCCTTCCACCGGGTATTTCGGCATTTGCGTAAATGCATACGTTGGACTCTTACATTGATTAGCCAAATTAATCCTCTTGGTTCTGGCAATCAGACTATTTCAGGTAGGAGATGAAATAGATTCTGGTCCACCAAAGCGTATGTAAAGTTTTTATTATAAGATCCCACTCAATCTTTTCTCATATGAGAACAAACCAATACAACTTGCTCCTGTTCTAATTTCTTTGTGGTCTGTCGTACAGCCACTGAAGAATCACAGGTTTGTCATGCTGCAATCAAGTCAAGACAGTAGTTTCAATCACAAGGTCATGGCCGCCATCTTTACTTTTTTAATCCATTCCACTGGACACTCCTGGATGGACCAGAAACATTTAGAGTCTATTTCTCTCTCTCTCTCTCTCTCTCTCTCTCTCTCTCACACACACACACAGACACACAGACACATACTGAAGCCTTTTCTAAAAAAAATCCACTCCCATCTATACTAACTGGGCATCAGTCATGAGCTTGCAGCTGCTACTTCCGCTTCAGAATAATAAATAGCAACTAGAACAAAGAACCAACACTCCAGACTGACTCTTGAATGGACAGGTCAGAGGAAGTGAAGGTCTGTAGGCACTTGCTTCTTTTATACTGCATGGAGTGTATAGGAGTCATAGCTAGGAGAGGTCAAATCTTCATCTCACTCCTGTTCTCCAACCCTGGTTTTGGTTTTTCAAACAACTTCAGCCTTCCTGACAAAAGCCAGGCCGAGATTAACCTAGTAATTAACAACTTTACCTACAAGCAGAAGATAAAGCCTTAGGCACCCAAGTGAACCTGTCTGTCCTGACTAAGCAAGAACCACGCCAAGACGAGGAAGAAGTCTCTAGTGCTTTATTATTGCTATAGTAGACAGAAAATCCTACCCAACTGAAGAAGCGTGGGAAAACCAGACAGATAAACCCCCCAAAGTCAAGGCTGGTCTGTTCTGGGTCTTTTTGAATGGCTGCTCAAACTCTCTAAACTACGCATGCATTTTTGCCCCTGGATAGTGGCCCCCTCCTGCTCACCATCAGTACTCATGACACTCTCTGTCTGTCTGTCTGTCTTTGTGTGTGTATGGTAAATAAATATTTTTTTTGCAGCTGCCTTTAAGACCCAAAGCTTTTTTTAACTTTGTTTTCAGATGTCTGTGTATGAGGATTCAATTGCTACACATCTGACAAAGATCCTTGATTCGGATCAGCACTCGGTTGTTATATCATCTGCCAAGTAAGTTCAATATGAACAGAACTGCGTGTGTAACAGGTTCTGTAAAGTGTGCTTGCAAGCGGGCATGCTTTACTTGTAAATCCAAATTCTGATGCTGGATTGATGTGTGCTATAGGGATAGATTTACCCAAAAGGAAGGTGTCCCTGAATTTAAGCTAATTGCCCTCCCCACAAAGGAAGAGTAGATGGGGGGGGGAAAAACAGATTAAAACTCTAAGGGAATTCTAAGGGCCAGGATCCAAAAAAATAATTTATTTATTTATCAGATTTTTATCACCGCCCATCTCCCCCACATGGGGAGATAACTACTAATTAAAATTGCCTGTAAAATAAAGTTTCCCATTACAACAGTTAATTAATTCCCTATCTGCATATCAAACCATTCTATCCTTCTTGCGCAAATCACTCTTTCACACAGGAACACACAAGGATGCACATACACAGGAACATCCAGGAGTGGTCAAACCCGAAAAAGGGTGAATACAATGTTGTGATCAAGCTCTACCACTTTTGTATACATGTGCAACACTGAAAAGGGGCAGGGCATGATCATGATAGTGTCTGCCGTGTTGCAGATTCTGATCCCCTCCTGTGGATGCTGTTCTGCCCAAAATGTAAACAATAGTTTGAATCGATTATAAAACACAAATCCATTTATGATACGAATCCATTTATAGTACAAAGGGGTAAGAAACTTATAGACTCTTCATTATATTGCTCTTTCCCCTCTGGATTTCTTCTTGATTTTTTCCAATAAGATTGAGATGGGCATACTCACAAACATGTGATCCTTGAGGATTGGTGCCGAATTGACAGCAGATGTCCATGACGGAGGTTTCTTATTACTATTATTGTGGCAGAGGACTTTTACAGTGGCTTTACCATAAGTAGTGATATATCCAGACTGATACAATTGTCAAATTAAATTAGAAATGGAAATGATTATCCATATGATTAAATTAGAGTTGGCGCATTAACTTTTTGAAGACATTAACTTTTTGAAGATTAAAAATGCTACTCTTCAGAAAATTAGCATTGCATAGCTATGGTGTTAAATCCGTTATAAAGACGTGCACATAAAGCTGAGAAGTCATGCATTATTAATTCCCCAAACTTTCAATACTTAATGACTAGAAAAAGAATTTTAGGACCTTCTTTTTTCTTCATCACATGAAGAAGTAGATTTAGGGAAAGTCATAAGATAAAAATAATGTTTTGTTGACTGTTAACAGTTAGCATCCAATTCCCTACCTGTTGGAAGTCTTTAAAAATTTGCCTTCTATTTCGAAAAACTCTTTCCATCTGTCTTGATGTATGAAACCTTCTGTTGGCCTTCTTTTCTTCTAAAGCATCAATGCAGCAAGAGATTACTTCTGAGCAATTGAGAATTTTATACCGTACAAGTGAAAAGCCCACAAGATCTCACACAAGGAACCTCTCCTTTCCACACTGTCAAAGCCCAGAGCTGAGTTGGAGACAGGACAAATGTTGGGCTACTTGCATCATATTTGAGGACCACTTTTACCATCTGGCAAAAGTGAACCATCTGGCGCCATGTTGGGAGCAGGGAAGGGAAGGGGGAGTGGGAGGGGAAGAGAAGAGAAGAGAAGAGAAGAGAAGAGAAGAGAAGAGAAGAGAAGAGAAGAGAAGAGAAGAGAAGAGAAGAGAAGAAGTCTTCTCTAGCACTGGGCATACTCCCAAAACATTTGAAACAGATGCATCTGGGGGCAGGGTCAAAAGGGTCAAGATAGCAGTCCCAATCCTGAGTATGCAGGAGCAATGTGAGAATGAAGAATGATACGGAAGAGGGCTTGCTGTTGCTCAGAGAGAATATAAGGAGCTTCTAATTTCCTAAAACAAGTCTAAGTTGGGGTCAGGAAGGAAGGCATTCAGGAAGGAAGGAAGGAAGTCATTCAAGATGATGGTTGCAACTGCATGATCAATGCTCAAGCCCTTTGTTAATAAACAAAGGGCTGGAGCATTGATCATGCAGTTGCAATCACCATCTTGGCTTTCTTACTTCCCTTGCAGACACTCCTGTTTTGGAATCAGTGGTTCGGACCTCAGATCTCTCCCCTACCTATTAAAGCCCTAGACCTTCCGTGTAAAAGCTGCCACTTGACATCAGTGAGTCGATTCCTTCTTTTTTTTTCAGGCTCATGTGGAAGTCTGAAAAAAGTTGGGCTGCTTTAAGGAATAACGAGGTGATATGCTTGCATGAGATCAGAAGCACCCCTTCAAATAATATTCAAAGCTGCCCAGCCTGAATGCCTTCCTTCCTGACCCCCACTTAGACTTGTTTTAGGAAATTAGAAGCTCCTTATACTCTCTCTGTGCAACAGCAAGCCCTTTTCCATATCATTCTTCATTCTCATATTGCTCCTGCATACTCAGTCCTGCTCCAGAGAGAGAGAAGGTTTGTGAAGATGCTAGTGCATTATTTGCTATGCTCATTTGGAAAATAAAAGCTTCCATGCAGGGTGGGCACCAACATTATTTCTGTTGCCTTAGCTAGGAATAATAGCTGTAAAACCAAAGATTGGGAACATTCGTCCTACCCCCAACTCAGCTCTAGGCTTTGATGGTGAGGAAAGGAGAGATTGTCTGTATGATATCTCATGGGCTTTTCACTTGTAAGATATAAAATACACAATCTTAATGGCTTCTTTTTTAAATTATAAGTGGCTGAACTCAATTACTGCCTAATGCAAAATTAATGTTTTAACATCATCAATTCCCTTCTTGTTTTGGCATTTCTTTGTCCTTCTCAAAAGGATCTTGTGTGAAACCGTAAAAGGCTTTGTGGCCAAAATAGGGAAGACTTGTGAAAGACCAGTGGAAAATGCAGAAGCTGATGCCATGGCCATTAAAGTAAGAAATAAGATTGTTTTAGTTTAAGAAATTGTTCAGTATTTGATTTTTTGGATTTTTGTATCTATGTACTTTCCTAGCATTAGCATTTCCATTGTACACAGAAAGTTTACAGTAAATATTGGAAGCCATCAGGTCTAAAGATGGTTTACACTGGCATTACATTTTCATTTGGTTTCATTTTCAAAGTGGTTTTGGATGAGTTGAATGAGTCCCTCAACAGCTTTTTATAACAGTGACCTTGATCTTTTCCACCTGGACCTCATGGTCTTGGGCATTAGGAGCACATCCAGATTGTTGTTGGGCACCTTGGCTTTTGGTTTATGGGGTCCCCTAAAGTTCCTTGTTGCTGCTTTTGCTGTTTAATATCTCATAATCCAGAGCCTTGTGAGAGCTGCTTTGGGGATGCTGGTGGTACTCAGCTGTACCACCCCCTTCACCCTCGTCAACCTCTTATCTCCTAGAAAGCAGTTGATTTCCTTGGCCCATGGCTGTGTCTGATAATGGGTTGGATGAGGGTGAATAAGCTAACATTAAACTTAAAAACAGGGCCCTTTAAGTCAGTAAGAAGCCAGGTTCAGGGATGCTATTCTAGATAGAGGTGCAATTTCCAGAAGAATATTGATGGAGAAGCAGGGTTTTAAAGGAGGGCAGTAAAGATGAACCAGGAATTTGAGGACATACCCTGTGAGGACAGGCTGTAGTAACCTGGGATGCTCTATCTAAAAAAAATAAGCCTGAGAAGAGACATGGCATCAATGTCCAGATGCATCAAAGGGCACCACAGCACTATTTTCCATGTCCATTTATTTCCACATCCAGAAATAATGGATGTACATTGCCTAGATTTCATTTAAATACGGCAAAATTCCTGATGGTAACAGTGGAGCTCTCTATCGACATATGGAAGTTGTGGATTCTTCATCTCTGGAGGATTTTAAGGATAATGTAGCTGTTTTCCTGCATAATGCAGAGGGTTGGACTTGAAGGTCCTTGTGATCCCTTCAAACTGCACAATTTTATGATCCCCCCTTGAGAAGAGGCTTGTACTCTGGCCATGTCCCTGAGAGTTGCCTTGGGTGGCCAGTTAGCAGGAGTGGCAAGGAGTGTGCCTGCACAACTGTGTGCCTTACCATGGTTGACCTTAGCTGGAGTGAGAGTACTCTAGTGCATTCCAGTCCTGAAGAGGGCCTAGAAACTCCACTTGGTGCCCAACACAGCAGTTAAGTGTTGGTGTGTTTTCAGATGGGATTCTGATGGTTTTGTAGCACATTCTATTTTCTCATGTGCTGGCTGTTCAAGATTCCTGGAAATGGAGCATCCTGAGCCAAAATAAATGCATTTGGTGCAGAACATGGCAGCCTGCTTCCAGATCAGAGGTGGGGGTTATGGCGGTGGGCACCATTTGCTGATTTCCAATTCTGGAAAACCGGTGTGGTATTCATCAGCAAAGAATAATGAACATGTGGGTGTGATGGCAGGAGGTCCATTCCTGCAAACACTTAGAACTAAATCTATGGCTAATACAGGTAAGAGTTGTGAACTACGGTCTTTTTTTAAAGACAATAACTGCCATTGTAAGACTGCAAGAATACCAATCGAAGGGAATATTTGTAGCTCAGGGTTGGACTGTGGAGTCCCTGGTGCTCTCTGAGCCTTGTTGTTTTCCTGCAGACCTTTCATTGCCAGACTAGGCAACATCTTCAGTGCGAAGAGGGAGGGGGCCTTGCTCTCAGTTTATATACCGTGACTTGCCCTGCTTGTGTTGGTGGGGGTGTTGCTCTCTCCTTGGGAGTTCTTTGACTGGGCTGTCCTTTGCTGCTTGGTTGATTGCCTGAGTTAATAGTTCCTTGATTAGGGTGTATTGTGCTGTTTGATGGTTCATCTGGTGTTAATCCTAGTGTTGATTTTTGCATATCTGGGTGTTGATTGCTGGCAAGGGAGTGTACTGGTCTTTTGGCTTTTCTGTTGTCTCTTTTGAATGGTATGTAGATGTTGTTTACCTCTATGTGTCTGTTGATGGCTGCTTTGTCTGAGTGCCAGGCTTCCAGGAATTCTCTAGCGTTTTTGGATTTGGCTTGGTTTAGGATGCTCACTGTTTCCCAGTTGAAACTAAGGTTGAGTCTGTCCATGTGTTGTGAGATTAAGGAGTTCTCATCGTGTCTTCTGACTGCTAGCTGGTGTTCATGGATGTGCTCTGCTAGTCTTCTGCCTGTCTGTCCTACATAGTGGCCGTTACAGTCTTTGCATCGTATGTTGTAAATAACTCCTGTTTTTTCTTCTTGGGCTAGTGGGTCTTTTGGGTTGCTTAATATGTTTTGAAGAGTTTTAGTTGGTTTATGTGCTACGGTGATGCCATGTGGTTGTAACAGTCTGTTGGTTTCTGAGATGTTTCTGGTTTACATCATATGCAAAAATCAACACTACGATCAACACCAGATGAACCATGAAACAGCCCAATACACCCTAATCAAGGAACTATTAACTCAGGCAATCAACCAAGCAGCAAACAACAGCTCAGTCAAAGAACTCCCAAGGAGAGAGCAACACCCCCACCAACACAAGCAGGGCAAGTCACGGTATATAAACTGAGAGCAAGGCCCACTCTCTCTTTGCACTGAAGATGTTGCCTAGTCTGGCAATGAAACGTCTGCAAGAAAACAACAAGGCTCAGAGAGCACCAAGGACTCCACTGCAAGAATAGTATGATCCTGCAACGTTTATTAACTTCACAGGATTATAGTATTAACATCCAACCAGAGGTGAAGCTGGTTGGATACCTTGCGAGAATTTAGCTCTGCATTTTGCCTAAATGGCTCCATTGAAATGGCTCTAGAGTAGAGTAGAATAGTCTGCTTTGTTTAAACGAAGGGAGACTTTTCCAAAGATTGTCCCTGCAAGTCTTTGTATTCCTTTATAACTTTGTTAGTGTTCAGAACTGAATGAGAAGTTAAGCCGATTGCTCCAGGCTCTCCATGCAGAAACCCAGGTTAGTCCTCGCCTCCCCCACATGGCTTCCCCCATTGTAGAGGAAGAAGCTGAAGAGTCATCCAGTGAGGAGTCTTTGTCTGATGCCAAAGAACAGTTCATCGAGAGCAACGCAGCTTCTCCCACGCAACAGACGTTCAAGTCACGGGAGCAGTTAATGCTACGAGCCAACAGTTTAAAGAAAGCTCTGAGACAGATAATTGAGCAAGCAGAAAAAGGTGAGCCAGGTGAAGAAAACTCAGTTGGCTAGCTGTGCTTGTGGCAATGTTTTGTTGATGGAAGGCTAAACCCCTGTTGACTGGTACAAGAACAAGGCTCATCTCTCACTCCCTCCTCCTTGGCTTGCATGGACCCTCCAGCATACCTGCAAGGAAGGGTTTGAAAGTGTTTGCTTCCATGATGGAGTAACTGCAGTTTGCTGTATCATCTGAAACTTAACTGATTTTAACGATGGTTTAGCAATGGTTTGGTCAGCTTCAAAGCATGCATTCTGAAACTAGGATGTTTCAAGGACAGACCAAATCAGAGTTCATAGTTTATGTAAACTGGATGTAGAAACTGCCCCATTACTCCAAAGAGTTTGCTATGCCAAACCATGGTTTCATGCTATGTATGAACGCAGCCAAAGGATTCAACTTCCACTTTATAAACAGTAAAGCAGGCCGTGTGAAATTGTAACACGCTTAGATTGTTCCATTTTCTTTCCTGTTTTTAATCACTCCCCAAATATAACTTGTACAGTTCAAAGTATTTTTATGGAAATGCAAGAAACTGTGAATCTTAAAAAAAAGTGAGCCTAAGGGAGGGGGGTGTCAAAAAAGTCAAGTTGGTAGCTTGGGAAGCCTGGGAAGATCAGGCAGGGACAGGGCTTCAATGCGTGGTCTAGCCAACTTGTTCATTTTTTGGCACCCCCAATTCACTTCCCCCTAATCTCCCATTGCAATTGCCTATTGCATTTGGCTCTGTTTGAGCTGTGTCTTGCTGCTTCTTTTGAAAAGGAGACACCAAGTGTAGCAGAAACCGGCTACAGCTAGGCTTCCTGCTTTCTTGCTAGAAGGTAACTGGCACAGTTCTCCTTTTCAACACTGCAGTGGGAGGATCTTTTGACCTGACGGCTTTCCTCCCTTAGCCTAAAGCAGCAGGAAGTGTCTTTGAAGACATTCCTGCTGCAGATCCTGTAACGGTGGCCATCGAGCAGAATCATTCCTGTCGGAGAGTGTCAAGTGCAGCTTTGAGACCTCTGAAGCTAGAGAAGATGGGAATTCACTGCCCCTTGCTTCCTTCTGCATGGAGAAAGCAGAAGATGGTAGGGGGAAAGTCTTATACCCGGGGGATAAAGCTTTCCTTCTTCACACCCTGCCTCTCATCCTTCATCCAGCCCTCTGGATGGAGGAGGGATGGATCTGTCCTGTTTCCCCCAGATTTAATTGATGGCTCTGGCTGTTAAGAGTCAGAGATAGGATCTATTTTTCTGGTGTCATGCTTCTTAACAAAGAGCCTTTCCCCCTTACCCCTTTTTGTTGAAAATAATTTGTTTCTTTCCCGTACTTTTTATTTGTCTGCTTTTTGCAAAGATAATACTTAAAAAAAAAAAGTATCAGCACAGGCAGTTCTACAAAGTCAAAATCAGTTTGCTCAGGAGTTGACATCCAGCAATTGAAACTAGGTCAGAGATCATTTCTAAGAAGAAGAAAGGAGGGAGCTGACCTGATTATCTTTACCAGGGGATAAACAGAGGGAGGAATGCATGCAATGCTTTATGTGCATGTTAATTATTTAATGGCGCTTCTGTCAGAAAGGGAGGCGCTGGGGAAAAGTTTTAGAATTTTGGAGTGCTTTGATGACCATTGGGGGAATCTAATTGTAACAGCAAAGGTACATTAAAAATACCCGACTATCTCATCAGTTTTCCCCGCAGAAACCAAGTACGTAGAGCCACATGCAGAAGTTAGACAATTCCTTCTTCTTTTGTCTCTCGCTAATTCTAATAACTAATAATAGCATTTATGCATATGTATCTGGTGTTGTAGTTGTGGATGAACAGAACGCGCATAGTGAAGATCAAATAAACCAAGCCACTATGGAATATAATAAGGAATTAGATGAGTCCAAGGAAGAAAAAGATGAAGACACAAAAGAATATGAATCTCATCCGAGTAAGTAACCGTAAAATGGTATTTGCACGAGGATTCCAAATGTGGATTAAGAGTTTACTATATAATCTAACTGGTGCACTTTTACTAAAAGCAAATATAAAATGCACAAAAGAGCTCATTGGATCACCCATATTCTACAGCACTGTTTCCTTTTGGAAATGACAGCTTTTAATTTCATTTGAATGTTTTCTCCTGCATGCAAACTTCTGCTGTAAGTTGGGTTCAGCCAGAGCGGTTATGTGCAGTTTCTGTTTTCTCTTCCAATTGCTGTACAAGTTTCTGTCTTTATACCTGATTGCATCTTTCTACAAAGCAAATGGCTGGGGCTACTCTATAGACCCTTCTGAAGAAGAAAAAAACCCAATCCCCAGCCAAACAGGGTTGTATAACTAGTGTTGTGCAAAGCATTCATACAGCATTCCAAAGCTGGATTGATTGATTTTATGGGGTTTATAGCTTGCTCGGATTGCAAAAGACTCAGAGCATATAAGCACAAGCAAAGATGCAGCTGCTTTAAGCACACTCCTCCAAGTGCTTAAAGCAGCTGCATCTTTTTCAAGAGTTGCGTGGCTGTTCCAAAGGCTATCCCCTGAGTGTTGAATGCTCAGGCAACACCTCCCCTGAAACAACAAGCAAAATGGTTACAGGTAGTCCTCACTTAACAACCACAATTGAGGCTGGAATTTTGGTTGCTAAGCGAAGTGGTCATCAAGTGAATCCAACCTGACTTTACGACCTTTTTTGCAGTGGTCATTAAGTAAATCACTGCAGTTGTCAAGCGAACCATGTGGTTGTTAAGTGAATCATGCAGTTCCCCATTAATTTTGCTTGCCAGAAGCTGGCCAGGAAGGTCAAAAATGGCAATCACATGACCACAGGATGCTGTGACAGTCATAAATGTGAACCATTCGCCAAGCGCCCAAATCATGATCACGTGACTGTGGGAATGCTGCAATGGTAGTAAGTGTGAGCACTGGTTATATGTTGGTTTTTTCAGCACTATTGTAAGTCTGAACTGTCAATGAATGGTCATTAAGTGAGGACTACCTGTAGGCAGTGCCTACATGCAGGATTAAACTCCTTTTCTATCCATCCTCTGGATATGTTTAACATCAACAGCCAACTTGACTTTTTTGGTGGTGGGGTGGACCACTGAAGGAGCTGAGGCTGATACAGGAGTGTCTGTAAGGGGATGGTAAAGGAAACTCAAGATAGTGGCCATGACACCTTTTTACATGCTTCTTTTGATATGTACAACTTGCGGATACCCCTGGTTTGATCTCTCCCCATTTAGGAGAGGCTCAGAACATTTCTTCTTTCTTACCCCTTTGGGGGTTTTTAGAGGTCTGTTTCTGGCAGGGGTGTCCACAGGGTGTGTCAGAAAAGTCAAGAAGTCAGCCATAACAGTACAACTGAAGCTCCACCTGCTTTTTTACATGCACCACTTGCAGTTCCCATCTTGACTTTTTTGACCATATCCTATGAACACCCCTGGTCTGGGTCCAAATAGTTTATTGGATTTGGATTTTATTGTATATGGATCTTTGTAAGATGCCTAGAGTCACAACACAGGAGTGGGCAGTGTGCCAATGCATGTATAAACAAACAAACAAATAAATAAATTTTGGCTAGCATTTGACTACATTAGGATTACTGTATACCCAGTAAATGTGGGACACAAGAGATGTAAGCATCCAAGAATCCATGCCTTTCCTCTTCTCTAGGCAGCCTTTAAGAGGAGAACATGTTGGGACATTTTTATAAGAGAAACTAAAAATAAGCAAACGATGCACTCCAGTTAGATCTAGTAGAGTTTTATTTGTTTTCAACTGATATTCTCAGTTGATATCAGAATTATTTTTAGCTTTATGAAATGCAACTGTCTCTCAGTTTAAAAAAAGAATCATCCCGAAAAGAAGATCTAGAAAGAGTAGGTTTCTATCAACCTGCTCGCTGGATTCATTTCATGCAGGGAGTCTTGAGTCTGACATCATCCATTGCGCTATACTGTATAGGAGAAGCTTGTTCCTCCTGTGCTCCTGAACAGGGAAAAATCTCCCCCCTTTGCTCCAAATGGAACTTTCTCTTTGGGGTAGATTCACAGCAGATACCCCATGCCCTTCCCAAATGAGGAACATGTGAGATTGTAAGGTATCCCACAAAGATGCCTCCCCTGATTAATCAAGGGGCAGTGAGGCTCCTGTAACAGTTTGCTCCCCAACTAGGAATACATGTGCTAGATGGCTCGATAGAGAAGCTATACCAGCCCTTCTCTGATTGGGGAAAGTTCAAGGCACCTCCTGGGGGAGGGGAAAGACAAATGTGGGCCTAGGAATGCAAGAAGATCTATGCTGGATCAAGAAAGGCCTCACCTGGTCTGCCATTTTGTTTTACTGATAACCAATGGTACATTTGAGATACTCCCAAACATGGACAAGGGTGACGGCCCATTTCTGCCGACCCAGAAAGGAGCATAGATCTATGAAAATTAATAGCCTGGCATACAGTAGTTGAATTCTCCATGGATTTATGTGGTTCCCCCTTGAAAACCATCAAAATTGATCAATATCCCCACATACAATGGCAGGGAATTCCATAAGGGAGGGGTGGAAGAGAAGAATCGGCAGTAGGCCCATGGCTCCTCCTGCCCCATTGCTAAAATCTAACCTGGTTTGTATGGTTTGGTCCTGCCATGCTGATCATTGGTTTGGTTTTTGTAAATGGTGGCTTAGCTTGTTGCATGACCACCAGTCAAGCTTAAAGCCAGGCTGGTGGGATACATTGCTCTGTAGGAGTACCAAGCTGCACTTAGGAGATTTCATGGAGAAATCAAGAGTGCGGGTTGGCTACATAAGGAGTTTTGATTATGATTCTAAGGAGTCCTAGTAAAGATGAAGATCCAGTCTACAGTCTAATAACATCTTATCTATGGCACCATAATTCAAATGCAGGGTTTTTCTTTCCCACCCTTTCATGATAATGGATTTCTTGCAGCCCTTTTTCAGGTTGAGCTGTTCATGACCACTCCACTGTGTTTGTACAATGGACTTGTGGCTCCCAGGCTTTGCTGATGTGACCCTCACAGCATCATGGCTTTCTGTGAAACAGTGAAGAACCAGTCAAAAAAAACAAAAAACAAAACAAGAGCAAAGAATTCCAAGGAATTATGATGCATTCTTTGACGAAGCCGTTTGTTGTGTACCTGAATCGCAAAGGACAGAATGCAACTTGGTAATTTGCCTCTTTTGAAATCTCTCCCTCCTTCCCTCTCCCTCTCTTTTCAGAAGAGGCAAATGACCAAATACACAAACACACATACACAGACAGACACACACACACTTTGTTTGCTTAAAATATTACATACAGTACATCCACAAGTTAAAAATGCTGAAAAGACCATTAAAGAATAATGGCATCTGGAAAGCAGTAATGGCAGGTTGTTTTTTTTTTTATAAAGCCATGAGTGATTTTCTTTTCTTTTTTAATTGTCTTTTTCTCTTTTTAAATATGTAAACTACCCAGAGTCATTTGGGAGCCGGCCAGCCTTCCAAATCCAATAAAGACATAAATCCAATAAAATAAATAAGTAATCACCATATAATAAATAAATAAATCCAATAAAATAAATAAGCAATCGCCATATAATAAATAAATAAATCCAATAAAATAAATAAGTAATCCCAGTATAATAATGATAATGAAATACTTGTTCAGTGTTTGCTTTGGTGTAAATGATTATTGATATAAGGCAATCTATACTTTCAAGATTTGTGTAGCATGCAGGATTTTTTTTTTTTAAGAAATTGAGCATTAACATAGTGAAATGTTTTAAAATCTGTTTTTCTTCCCATGAAGGAAAAAGGCCCTATGAATTCCTAAAATGAAATATGGAGAAAAGCTTCCAGTAGGCAAAACCTGGTGGTTGCTATGGCTCATTTATATAATTCCTACGTGTAAAACAAAAGTATATATTTTCCCTCTCTGACCAGTTAAAACTGCCCCCAAATCTCCAGAAGGACAGAGAAGTCGCATTCCTTCACATGCCAGTTCTTTTTCAGCCCCAGCCGGTGTTGCCAGCAAGGAAAACCTTCCAGTCCTGAACACAAGAATAATTTGTCCAGGTAATGAAGATTTCATAATTTTTTTTTTTTTTTGGAGAAGTGAATTGGAGCCAGGCCAGATTCAGCCCCTGTACCACTTGTGGCCTGGATGGAGTTAGAGGATAGGGGCAAACAGAGAAGTCCTACCTTGGAGTCAATCATGAGAAGACCATTATTCCCTGAATCCTCCTGCAAGGAGAAAGTTCTCCCTAGGGGGGATCTAGTTTTCAATTTTCCTGAGCCTAGAGAAGGTTTTCTGGTACACATCTTCCCTTACTTGAAGGGAAGCACATGAGATGACCTAGCAGAGCAGAGCCCACCATGCATTTACCATTCAAGGAATGGACAGGTAGCACTTATTTTATTTATTTATTTATTTTTCTATCCTGCCTTTATTATTTTTATAAATAACTCAAGGCAGGGAACATACCTAATACTCCCTCCTCCTCCTATTTTCCTGATAACAACAACCCTGTGAGGTGAGTTGGGCTGAGAGAGAAGGACTGGCCCAAGGTCACCCAGACGGCTTCTATGCCTAAAGCGGGACTAGAACTCTCCTACCACGCCTGATTGGCTGTTGGGCTGAGAAAGAGGGACTGGCCCAAGGTCACCCAGCTGGCTTTCATGCCTAGGGCGGGACTAGAACTCTCAGTCTCCTGGTTTCTACCTCGTTGCCTTAACCACCAGACCAAACACTTATACTTGTTAATCCAATTACTTCTTCCCCTGGGCAAACTAGCAGGAGGTGTAGGATGGGACCAGTCTTGTTGAAAGCCTTGTGAGTTGGACAGTTCCCTTTGCAGACTCAAGTCATTCCTGTTTTTGAGGAAGTTTTCAACACTCTGAAAGCAGAGTGTTCAGTAGAAAAAGAGGCTTGTTTTCTTCCCACCAGTTTTGTTCCCTACTGTTTCCAACAAACAGAAGGGAGATTTTGGAAACCTAGAACATGAAACATTTTCACCTCTGATATTTCCTCATGGGCACTGTTGACCAAAATGCTTTAGGAGGCAAGGTTTCACCTGCCCTTTCCTATGAAATGATCCCTCAGTGACCTGAACAGGCACGACAGATACTTACAGCATGTGTTTTTCCCCTTTCCAATCAGGTCTGAGAGCGGGCCTTGCTGCTTCGATTGCAGGAAGTTCTATCATCAGCAAAATGTTACTAGCAAATATTGACCCCTACGGTGCCACCCCTTTTATTGATCCCGATCCAGAATCACTGTAAGAAAAAAGTTTAATTCTTGCTCTTTTCTCATTTAGTGGGTGCTCTTTTTTTTGCAGTATTAATATCCAGTACCATATGTCATGCATTACATGAAAGAACATATGAATGGCAGAGGCCTAAGCCATTTTCATTTCCAATGGGTAGTAGAGTTGTCTGCTCCCTGGTGGGCTCTTCCTACTCAGAGCAGAAAGACAGAACTTCTGATTAGTGTAGAGGGGAAAAAAAGGCATATTCTTTTGTTTTAAACAAAAACAATATATCAGTATACAGGTAGTCCTCGACTTACAACAGTTCGTTTAATGACAAATCAAAGTTACGACAGCCTCTGAATTGGTGCTTTAAGCCTGTAAAGCACTTCTGAGCGTTGCAAAATGTTGCACCCCGCTGGTCACATGATTGCATTTTGGACACTTGGCAACTGGCTCGCATTTATGACTGGCTGCTGGTCACATGATTGCATTTCGGACACTTGGCAACCGGCTCGCATTTATGACTGGCTGCAGCGTCATGCGGTCATGTGATTGCATTTTGTGAAGTTTTTTGCTGTTTTCCAGCAAAAAACATCCTTTTGGGAAGCTGGATTCGCTTAACGACCGCAGTGATTCACTTAAGAACACATTCATTTAACGGCCACTGTAAAAATGGTCATAAAGTTGGGTCCGGTCACATAGTGACTCGACTTATGACCGCAATGACTTATGATGGAAATTCCAGGCCCAATTGTGGCCGTAAGTCAAGGACTACCTGTATAGTTCCTAGAGTCCTCCACTCTTACAGTTTTAACAATGAGAAACAGGAAATTGGCAAAGTTTGGGGAGATATGTCCTCCTGCTATGGAATTCTCATGGAATAGCTTCTTTGCCTCTTTACCTATTGAAAAAAGTGAAAGAGTTAAGTCTTGAGTGGCCCAAAGATAATCACAGCATCTGTTTTGGGACTAGTGTAGGTAGACATGCTTAAAGCTCATTTATTACCTCTGTGAGATTAGGAGTAGCCACCCAACCTTCACAGTGCTAATCAGAGGTTACAATGGAAGCAGTAAGAGATGCTGTGATGTACGTGGCGTGCTTTTGAAGGCAAGGAAGAGCCTGCTATCCAAAAGCTTTTTTGAAGGCCAAAGTGCCTTCCCCATTTATATAACACATAGTAGAGAAATGTCAGTCTTTTCTGAGGAAATGGATGGTCTAATGTTGATAGGTTTTTCTAGAGTATATAGTGAACCTGCTGCTGCTTAAAAGCTTTCAAAATAGTGCACTTTATTAAGAGTTAGTGGGGTAACTATGTCTTATAGAGGGCATTGGAGGAGGGGGAGAACTACACAGTGGTGTCACTGTGTCACTGCCAGATCTTGCTTGAAAAGATTAAAAATAGAGAAGGAATGGACTTAGGACAAGATACATCATATGGGCAGTATAATATTAGGGCTTTTTGCATTCTAAGTAGAAAAGGCCATGACATCTGAGTATAGAATTCTTGTCCTGAGAAACTCATTCATTTCTAAACTTTCAGGATTTGTCTTTCAGATGTGTGGCCGGTGACTAGGGCATCTAGGACAGAAGGACAGGAGATAATGGAGTAAGATTCTCAGTAGTAGGTGATGGGATTTAAATATCCTTCATCACAATTATCATGTTAGGGCTGCAACAATCCAGATGACCACTAGATGCCAGCAAAGTTAAAAGAAAATACTAATACTGTGCTGCCATCTGGTGGCCATCCACTGGCTTGTCCCTCTCACCAATTAGCAAAAACAAAAACAAGCAAAAAAAGGATTATGTAAGTAAAGTGGGTAGGGATGGAATTTAATTTATCTTCTTTCTATTACCACAGAAAACATGTAATTCTGGCCATTAGTACCTCTTATATTAAAGCTGAGGCATGTGTTGGAGGCAATCATATATTAGCTTAATGGAACAGGATATGAGTGAGGATTTTGCTAGACACACAGTATTTTTATGAACTCCTTTGTTCCCGGAAGTGGGCAAAAGAACCAGGAAATTGTGTATAGTGAAGGCATGTGAAAGCTTTGTTATCCTGAACATCTGATATAGTCCTCTGCACTATATCTCAGTCACAAAGAGTGGCTTTTTGAATTGACATCGGTGTGAAGTGGGGTTAGCAACAGGTTGTGGGATCAACCTGTACCTGTTGTCCTGCCTTTGTGGGAGCAAGTCTGCTTTCCACAGAGCGTTGCAGAGTGATGACAATCATGGTACAGTATGCCATCCGGTAACTTTTCTCCTACTTCCAATAGTAAGTAATTAGTAGGACTATGAAGCAATCTGGATTCAGAGGGGAAGAGGTAATTTGGATCATGTGAAGGGGTATATGTTGTACCTGTCAACAAAGTCTTAGAAAAGCCACATCTTCTCCTAGGTTCTCCTGGGTTCTAGATTTAAGAAGATGCCGATAGGTGCCACATGAGTGATCCAAACCACTTTTTCCCCACTGGAATCTGGATCGCTATGCAGCCCTAATATCCAATCCTTACTTAGCCCTCAGTGGTTACCCTTGCATGATTGGATAACAATGGCAGCAGTGGGGCGCTCTAAGAAGGACGCTAGAAATGTGCTGTTGTTTGTATACCTGTGCATGCTTCCTCTCTATTGTGCTATTATCAACAGTAGTTGTGCATTTGTGTACAGGGAAGGCTATTCAGAGAAGTGCGTCATGAACAATTATTTTGGCATTGGATTAGATGCAAAGATTTCATTAGAATTTAACAATAAACGGGAAGAACACCCTGAAAAATGCAGGTGAGTTACCGTCACGATTTGAAATAGCCCTTGCCTATATATTTGTACAAAATATTCCTCTGTGTGTGTGTGTTTTTTTCAACATCTAAGCAGGAGTTGGTGCCTTACTGAATGTGTTTGATTGGTTAATTCCATGCCTCTGTTTGATCACTGTGCTTTTACTTTTAGAAGTAGGACAAAGAACATGATGTGGTACGGAGTGCTTGGTACGAAAGAACTGTTACAACGGACTTACAAAAACTTAGAACAGAAAGTTCAGCTTGAGGTAATGCTTGAATTCCCAGCCACTCAGTTGTCTAGTTTCTCCTGAGGCAAGATGAATCTCTGCCTTTTGATGCTTCATGGTATTTTGGTTTGATCTTTGTTCTAAAGGTCTTCTTCACCTGTTGACAATTGCCCCTTGTGATGTAAGGATATCTCAGAATACATTAAAGTAGACAAAAGTCTAGCTGGGTATCAAACAACACTCATTCATTCATTCATTCATGTCATTTATCTACCATCTTGATCGACATGGACTCTCAGGGGTTTTATGAAAAATCTGTACATAAGAAACAGGGTCTTTGGGTTTAAGATAGAAATATTCTTGGTTGTCTCTGAAAGAGATATATGGTCATCTTTGAGACTGTCACCTGTGGGTTCTCTTAGATCTTTGAGTCTTTCAGTAGTATTGAAGGGACTGTGATCTCTTCCAGTTGATCCCTCTGTGTTAACATGTGGATCCTGTCTCTCAGCCCTGTCAGGGAGGGAAGAATTGGGGGGGTTTCTGGGGGCTAGTGTAACTACTACACCACAGCAGAGACACTGTTCTCTGCACACTATCTTCAGGGTCAGAGGCCTGTGCTGTGTCTTCAGAAGACCTGGATTCAGAAGAATTTTATCCTGCAATCCCTGGTCAGGTCTGAGACCTTGGTCAAGAAGCCCTACTCCAATTCCTTGGATCCATTACCCAACAATCTCTTTTCTAAATTCTATCATATCTGCAGTTTGGGGACCATTTTCAAAGACAATCTGATGTCAAGCATATTACAATACTGAGTGTCACAAAGTGTCAGCCCCTCTCTACCCAAAGCTATCTTATTTTGCTTAGATAAGTTTATTCGTGGCAAAGATATAATTCAGAACCAAATTTGGAACCAGAAGTTGGCTAAAGGTCTTGCTGTAGTCTCTGGCTTGCCTCAATAGAAGGCTAGAAGGTCTTTCTTATATTGGTGAAGTGTTTGTCCTTTTCTTCTGTGGGCATTGTATAATGGAAGACTTAATCTAAGAGACTTCACTCATAAAGTCCATGTATGAAACATGCATAGAACATCCTGGCTAAGCAGGGGAAGCTAGATAAGTTAGCCTTCAAGTCCAACCTATATGTGTGATTAATGGAAATTGCAGTGTATTTCTGGGATTATTTATATAGGATTTTATACATTGCAGTGTGATGGACAATACATCCCTCTTCCAAGTCTTCAAGGCATAGCTGTCTTGAATATCCCAAGCTATGCTGGTGGGACTAATTTCTGGGGTGGAACCAAGGAGGATGATGTAAGTAACGTGCATATTTGCTTCCAAAGTCCTATGAGCCAGTATTTTCCATATTTATGCAAAATGCAATTTGCATAAATATGGAAAATACTTTTTGTTAAGAGTTCTTTAAATATTGTATGTCCATTTCTTAAAGCATAGTTTTGCAAGACTTTTTTGAAGTCTATTTGGTACCAACCACATTTTCATTTGGCATCACGGAACATCAATGGTATTTCCAAAATGTATTCTTAAAAACAACATTATTGATAAAGGAAGTTACTGGTTGGCTAATCATCCCTATTACTTAGAGGTTTTGTTGCTAATTCCCAAGTTGGTTCATCATTAGAGTACACTCATCCAACTGAATCCCTTACCAAGCTTATTAAGGTGGTCTCTAGAATGGTGCTGGAGAGCTTCAGAACTGAGGACCATCATCCAAGCTGAGGCTGCCTTAATAGGCTGGATCAAGATATCATGGTCTTTGTTGTAAGTTATGGGACTATCACAAGTTATAATTGGACCAAGGCACTGGATAGGAACCACCTATTCTTGACTCGGGTTTTGCTTCAGGCTGCAAAGGGGATGGCTTGGTTGTGGGGACAGAGCCAGTCTGGTGTAGTAGTTAAGGCACCGGGCTAGAAACCAGCAAATTGTGAGTTCTACTCCTGCCCTAGGCATGAAAGCTGGCCGGGCGACCTTGGGCCAGCCACTCTCTCTCATCCCAAGAGCCAGTCAGGCATGGTAGGAGAGTTCTAGTCCCGCCTTAGGCCTGAAAGCTGGCTGGGTGACCTTGGGCCAGTCCCTCTCTCTCAGCCCAAGAGCCAATCAGGCGTGGTAGGAGAGTTCTAGTCCTGCCTTAGGCCTGAAAGCTGGCTGGGTGACCTTGGGCCAGTCCCTCTCTCTCAGCCCAAGAGCCAATCAGGCGTGGTAGGAGAGTTCTAGTCCCGCCTTAGGCATGAAAGCCGGCTGGGCGACCTTGGGCCAGTCCCTCCCTCTCAGCCCAACCCACCTTACAGGGTTGCTGTTGTGGGGAAAATAGGAGGAGGAAGGAGTGTTAGGTATGTTCCCTGCCTTGAGTTATTTATAACAATAATAAAGGCAGGGTGAAAAAATCTAAAAAAAGAGCTATTCTCATTTTCATTGCACTTTTGGCATTTTGAATAGCCCAAACGGTCTCACATATTGATGAAGCATTCCAGTTCCAACATTGTTCATAGCAACTATTTCAAATACTTCGGTAGTGACCTTTAATATTACAGTTCCGTTCCAAATGTCTAGTGCTGATATTTGAGAAATGCTGATTTGTATCCTGCAGCCAAAGAGCTAATCCCTCAATGACCTCAGTGCTGGAATGCAAATATTTAAATGTCACAAAGTGAGTTACAGAGCATAAAACATCTCTCTTTCCCCACCAGATATTTGGGGCACCATCGTTTGATGATAAAATCCTGGAGGTGGTCGCAGTATTCGGCAGCATGCAGATGGCTGTTTCTCGAGTTATCAAGCTCCAACACCACAGAATAGCCCAGGTTTGTGTGTTGCCCAGGAACAAGGAAATGAGCTGGTCTGCTGTTTCAGCCAGCTGCAGGTGAACCAAGTATAGACTTTCTGTTTTCACTCCAAGTGGGCCGCAAATCCCCACAAATGCCAAAGTGCAGCAGCCTTTTGCCCTTGAGATGGGTCTGGACAGGAGCCCCAGCTCTTCATGGAAGTTGCTTCAACATATTCCACTGGGCTGAAACCTGCTTACTCTTTTTCAGTGCCGGACAGTAAAGATCACCATACTTGGAGATGAAGGCGTACCTGTACAGGTAGATGGGGAAGCTTGGATTCAGCCACCAGGCATCATTAAAATTGTGCATAAAAACAGAGCACAGATGCTAACACGAGACAGGGTACGTTATGGGGGGGATCTTTTTCCTAATACGTAGCAATGATGATGATGATGATAATAATAATTTCATGTATTAGTTTTGGCCACTGACCATAAGTACAAGAACGCAAGGACAAAAATGGAAACATAAATGCAAGTGAGAAATTAAAAAAAAAAAGGAACATGCAAGAATGTTACAGAAGGGATCTTTCTCCTAATACACAGTGTCCATAACAACAATAACAACAATAATAATAAATCTTCTGTAAGAATAATTTCATGTATCCACTATCTCTAAGTATAAGCTGCCCAGAGTCCCCCCATTCGGGAGAGATGGGCGGTGAATAAATTTATAAATAAATAAATAAATAAGAAATCAGGCACAAAAATGTAAACACAAAAAAGAAAAAGTGAGAAATTTCTGTTTCATTAACAAAAAGGAACATGCAAGATTGTTACAGAAGGGATCTTTATTTAACATATTCTGTAATAATAGTAAGAGCAACAATAACCCCAAATGATAATGTGTTCAATAATAAGAATAATTCTTATTTGACTATTCTTCTTCTTCCTCCTCCTCCTCTTCTTTGTCGAAAGTACAAAAACACAGGGGATTTCCTCGTGCATCAAACTTGTGAGAAATTTGATTCAGTTTCATTAAGAAAAAAAGTAACATGCGGGAATAAGAGATTAATGAAAGTATCTGTCTCCAATATCATGCCTTACTAAGTGGAGCATGTATAGTTTGCAGGAATATTTGGGCCTGTGAGAGGTATCTTCATTATCCCATGAAACCAAGAATGCTGATTAGTTTTAGTTTCATAGAATAATGAAGATACCTCTCACAGAGTGTAGGCGTATTATTTTTATTCACAAGCACTAAAAAAATAGGGGGTGTGTGCAAAAATGTGAAGATGGGGGCCTTGATCATGCAATTAAAGCCATGCATTGCAGGTGTGATAGTTATACAAAAAGCACAAGGCTTGGATTGCACAGTTGCAGTGGCCATCTTGACTTTTTTGACACTTTTCTCCCCTCCCCAGATGCCCTGGGTCACAAATATAAATGCCTCCTTTCTCATGCACACGAATCTGCAGGCACACCTTTATGCAATGTGGGGACAAAGAGGGAAAAAGCCCAAATAAGGTCTTTTGTCCCTTCCATTGCAAATATGCACCATCGACGTAGGCTAGGAATGTGCTGTGGCTTGAGCGATGTCAGAGCACCTTTTCAATTCTGAACAGGCCTTTGAGAGTACGTTAAGATCCTGGGAAGACAAGCAGAAGTGTGATTCTTGCAAACCAGGCCTACGGTCACCTTTGTACCTGCATCAGGCGGTGGAGCTAGCATCTGAAGAAGAGGCAGCACAGATCCAGTCATGTTCTCAGGTGGCAGAAGAGCTGATCGCCAGGTAGGAAAAGAGGAAAGGCAGCTCAGTATTTCAGAATTTTCACATGCCTTGAAACGGAGCATGTCGGCTTGGTTATGTTTCAAGTCTGCTAACCTCAGGGTTGCTCTGGTGCTTTAACGCTCCTGAATGGATTACTGCAATGCGCTCTACATGGGGCTGCCCTTGAAGAATATTTGGAGGCTTCCACGGGTGCAAAATGCGAGCAGTTATGGGTGCTGGGCGTTTGGCACATGTGACACCCGTGTTCTGCAAGCTGTGTTGGTTGCCAGTGTGTGCCCAGGTGCAATTCAAGGTGCTGGAGATTGCCTTTCAAGCCTTTCGTGTCTTGAGGCCAGGTGACTTATGGGACCATCTCTCCCCAGTGGTGTCTACCCATCCTGTTAGATCTGGTAGGAGAGGCATGCTCCGAGCCCCATCTGTGAGAGAGAGTAATCTGTTGGGACCCAGAAGGAGAGCCTTTTCTGCTGTGGTGCCTGCCCTCTGGAGTATCATTCCCTCAGAAATTCTCAGCCTTCCCAGGTAGACCAGGCAGGAAACACAACCAGATTAACTAATTCTACATTATTGTAAGGCTACATTAACAGAATCTTGCAAGTCTGAAAGTACAATTCTCCCTCTGTCTCCTTTACAGCCTGAGAAGCTAGGGAGGGTCCCTTCTGAGCCTTTTTCTCCACCCATTCTGCACCTGCGGACTATGCTCTCTCTTATCTGACTGTTCCCTAAGAAGCATCTCTTCGCCCTGTCTCCCAAGGCCTTTCCCACATGCCATTACAGAAATTAGACTTGCCTCGACCCTACTGGACTGTTGCAAGTCACTGAAAATCTGGCTTTGCCATCAAGCCTGGGGCCCTGATAGCATGGGTGAGCCTGTATCATGGCTAGTCTGAGTGTTTTGCAAGAGTTTTTGGCTGCTATTTTTATGTTATTTTTGTTGTTTTTAATTCTGGTCGCTTTTTATTGTTTTTATTCTGTTCTAAAGCTGCCCAGAGTCATGTTTATGAGATGGGCAGCCTTTAAATTGCATGCATGAATGAATGAATGAATGAATGACCAACAAACCATAATTTTCTGGCCTTGGTAAACCCCATGCAAAAGTGTTACATGCTTACTATAATTTTCTAACATTGGCTAGGTGTGCATTTGTCAGATCCACTCTTTTTATCAAAATGACAAAGGGAGCGTTGTGCTGTTGTGATACAAGCTTCGCCCCATTTGTACCTGCATGTGACATCATGACACAAGTACAAAAGGGGCGGATCTTGCATGGGGTCAGGTCAACACCACTCTCATGGTTCCCTACCCGAAGGATGCTGTGGGTCATGGAGTACTGCTAATTTCTCATTTTTTTTTGAAAAATTAAATCTGATGCAATGACGTGCTTGTTTGCTTAGCTTTCCCGATAAAGTTTCCTTTCGGAGACAGGGTTTGACCAAATGGCCACCGTTTGACCTGTAAGATTTTGAAAGGTATTTCCAACTTCTAGGGTTAGAAATAAGATTAGGTTTAGCTCGCCTGCCTTTTTACAATAGATCCTGAAGAACAGAGGTTAATAATACAGTAATGAGAATATAGATTGCCAAGTGGTGCTCTCCCAGCTGTTGTTATTAGCAGCTTAATATTTCCAAGTACTGTATACATACACAGACAGAACCTGAAGAGACGCCAGGGGTTTAACATTTAGCATTGGAGCAAACCCAACAAGGGGAAGGCCAAAGAGGAATTGGTGGAAGGAAGAATAAACGTTAATGAGAGCATGTGCAGTTATACATATCTAGGCTCTGTTTTGATTTATGAATTCATTGACTTCATAAATCAAATTTAATCAAATTTAATCAATTTAATTTAGAATAACAAGTTTTAAAAATACAGCTAGTCCTCGCTTAACGATCACAATTGGGGCTGGAATTTTGGTTGCTAAGCGAAGCCGTCATTACGTGAATTTGATTTTATGAACATTTTTGCGGCGGTCGTTAAGTGGATCACCGTAGGCATCAAGCGAGCCACGTAGTCTTTAAGTGAATCACGTGGTTCCCCATTGATTTTGCTAGCCAGAAGCCAGCTGGGAAGGTCAGAAATGGTGATCATGTGACCACGGGATGCTGCAACGGTCATAAATGTGAACTGGTTGCCAAGTGCCCAAATCGTGATCATGGACTGCAGGGACACTGCAATGGTCATAAGTGTGAGGACTGGTCATAAGTAGGTTTTTCCAGCACCGTTGTAAGTCTGAACCATCACTAAACAAATGGTTGTTAAGCGAGGACTACCTGTATGGGGAAAAGTGGGGAGGGGTGGCAGATACAGAAAACCCAAACCCTTTGAGTCATTTACAGCCCAGATAGGGCAATCCTATCTGAGAAATTTTAGCAAAAGGAGAGAGATTAAAGCTTGGATTTTTGCTGTATTATAGAAGAGAAAGTAGATGACACGCTAAAGGAACCTTCATTCACTTGTCACGTCTGATGTAGCGCTAGGGAAAAGGTCAGAGAAAGGGTAAAGTGGGTTGTAATGCATGAAAAATAATTATAAATGTGAAGAGATCAGAGTTAAATATAATGGGGGGAAAGAAACTAGCATTTGAAGAGAAGATTAAGCAAATTTAGAAGAATCTTGGGGTGGGGTTGCATCCTCTGGTTCTCTAGGGCAAAGCTTCTCAACTTCAGCAACTTTAAGATGTGTGGACTTCAATTCCCAGAATTCCCCAGCCAGCCAAGGGGAATGCAGTCGTCTTATGCCTATGGTGATTCGCTTAATGACTATGTGGCTCATTGATGCCTATGGTGATTCGCTTAACGACTGCCGCAAAAAGGTTCATAAAATCAAATTCACTTAATGACTGCTTCACTTAGCAACCAAAATTCCAGCCCCAGTTGTAATCGTTAAGCGAGGACTAGCTGTATTTTTAAAACTTGTTATTCTAAATTAAATTGATTAAATGGGGATGCAGTCTTCTTATTAGGCACTACTATTTCTCTTTCTTCTATTATTACTGGCAATATTTTCAGGGAGAAGTGTATTAACGTGCCAGGCATTTGAAATTCTCATTCTCTTTTCCCCCCTCCCCAATCTGCTATTTTTCCAGAATCTGTGAAGCTGCAAAAACTCACGGCCTTTTGGAACAAGAGCTGGCTCACGCCGTGAATGCCTGTTCTCATGCTTTAGCCAAGGCCAGCCCCAGATTCCCTGAGGTAAGGAAAAGAAAGTCCGTCCCCAAATAGGCAAAGCTTAGAATTAACACATGCACGGTAAATTTTATAACGCGGTGCTGTTATCCTATTTACCACGGTCGCTTCAGTGAAGGGTTAGGTACCCATTGGCACAAAAAAATCAAGATCTGACAAGCTTCTGATATCGGACAGCCCTTTTATTTCTTTAAAAGAATCCAAAAGTAGGGGGCTGAGGATGTATGGATGTGGGATCTTGTTTTCCTGGGAGCACGTTGACTCTGCAGAGGCAGCTGCATGCTCCTGGGAAAGGATGCAGCTGCTTTAAGGAGCTGTTGAGAGGCGGTATAAAAGCTCTTCATGTGTGTGATGCATTAAAACACGTGCAGCGCTTCGATCCCATGGTTGCGATCTTCATATTGATCGTCTTGCCCATCCCATAGATCCCCCTGCATTTGCTGCCTCTGAGTCATAATGAAGCTGGTTATTATAAGGAATTATACCTATGAGAAAGACAGTAATAATCGTTCTCTGATCTTCTTCCATCACTAGTCCATATTGGCATAAGCATTATAGATGACCAAGCATCTGATGTAGAGAATATCTCTGGAAAGTAGCATCAGTTGGTTCACACAGAGCAACGAATGGAAGTCAATTCTCTCTGGGGAAGACCTTCCTGACTCCAATTCTAGTGGCGAGGCAGACTGCAAATGTGGGCTTCCTATGAATCATGGAAATGCCTTTATTTCAAGCATACGTTTTCACAATGTTCCCATAAGGGATCATGACCATATTTAGAGCCTGCTAGGAAAAGCCACTTAGGTTATTCTGAGTTTTTTCCCCCCATCATTATTACCAAATATTTAAAATTAAATTTACAATGTTGTGTTTCTGGGATCTTCTTTTTTTTCCTCCTGCAGAGTCTTGCCAGAAATACTGCGCTGGAAGTAGCTGCTACTGTGAAGGCACTCCATGATGAAACAGCATCCTTGCTAGTTGGAAGGGTCTCTTTGGTAAGATGGGGATCATAGTGCTCTTAAAACGTAACGTTGGCCAGAAACAATCCATTAAGTATTTGTTCGCAATAGAGTTGGAGATCTATAGCTTGGAGTTGCCTTCATCCTTCACAAAAACAACCCCTTATCTCCCCCCACTCCCCCGCCCACCACTTGCCTTCTTGACTTTCCAATTCTGCCCTTGTGGATGCTATTAATCCTGATTCTGCAAGACTCAGAGGCCACAGAATCATCTCAGATCAGAGATTCTAACTTCTGAACTGAGTCAGCTGTTTGAGCACTGGGTCTTCTAGCAAGAGGCTCTCAGGAGAAGGTGAGAAGGGGGTGAGAAAACAGGGAGCTAAGGATTTTAACTATCCCTCTAGCAATTGTAAGTGGACTGAGATCAGGGTTGGGGGAATGACTTAATGACCTTAAATGAGGCTATGACACATGCTGGCATATGTGTGGACATTATTTGTAACTCTGATGCACCCCAACATAGCACCGTTTAGGGATAAACATATTCCTGTTCCCTGCTATGAATAGAAAAGTCCATGTACCTCGCTATGGAGGCTTTAAACATATGCCTGGCTCTGGGTCTTGTGAAGAAGAGAAGTACTGAAATTTGAAGGACTCTGAACACTTTTGAAGGACAGTCTTCAAGATCATTTGTGTTTTGTTAGTTACATTCTGTACTGATTTGAATGTTGGCAACAACTGTTCTCAGTAAATCTAGAACAAATTCAAATGTGTAATAAATGATGGAGTATCTTTTCGAGCCCCACTCAGAACTGCTCAATTTCAACAGGTATGTTGCCTTTGTGTGGTCAGTGTCACATTACCAAGACTATCTGCTGCAACCTTTTCTTCTCAGCAGCCATGATTCTTTCCACGTCTGATTGGGGAGTGGGAGGGTGGGGGACAGGGCACAACTGGTTTCATTATACAAGGTGGTGATCTGAGATTCTTGTTATGGAGAAGCACTGAAATTCCCACCATGGAGGAGTGGATTATGAAGAGGTCAGAATTGGCAAAAATGGCAAAACTGACCTGTTTCTGGTCAGGCATAAAACAATGAGTTCTTCTTTAAAAGACTGGAAATCTTTTACAGGCTTTTTGTTGAAAACAGAGAAAAGTGAAGTAATGATTTATAGGTTTAATGACTGAAGAAGAATTAAATATGGGACTGAAGGGATTTCTGTAATATTAAGGAGAGAGATTGGGTAATGAATTTGTTAATTTCTGTTACAAAGAAGGTTGGAAGTCACTTACTTTTGTTTCTTTAGTTAATTCTCTTCTCTTTTTTTCTTCTTGCTTCCCACACTTTTTCTTCTTCTTTTCTTAATTCTTCTTTTCCTCTTTTTACTCTTAGATTTGTGTTTTATCGTTTGAAAAAATTCATATATATATATATATATATATATATATATATACACACACACACAGACCCAGACACACACACACACACACACACACATATATATATATATATATATACGGTATATATATATACTGTAAAAAAATTCCCTTCTCGCCCCTATGGGTGGTATGTGTCTTCCTCAACCTCGGGTCCTCCACCAGAGGCCTGGGAGTTTGAGGGTTCTGCGCAGGATCTTGGCTGTTCCTAGCACTGCACTCTTCTGGACAGAGAGCTCTGATGCTGTTCCTGGGATCTGCTGGAGCCTCTCTCCCAGCTTGGGGGTCACACTTGCCCCTACCACCACTGGGACCCCTTTGGCCTTCACTCTCCACATACATTATATATATGAGATACAGATATCCATATACTGTTTGTTTGATTGTTTATTTATTGCTCAAATTTAGCCACCGCCCATCTCCCCCAAAAGAGGGACTCTGGGCGGTTTACAATAAAATCCAGCACAAAATATAAACATTAAAATCACATAAAACAGTTATAATAAAATACAGTAAATAAATACAATCCGAGAAAGGTATAAAATCCAGGCTGGTGGGAGGGACTCTAGGGTGCGAGCCACCCCCAAGAATGGTTATTCACTTTCCTGCCCCAGGCGAGATGGCAGAACTAGAGTATATAGAGTATATATATATATAGAGAGAGACACACACACACACACACACACACACACACACTCCCTTCTCACCCCTATGGGTGGTATGTGTCTGCCAGAGGCCTGGGAGTTTGCGGGTTCTGTTCCTAGCACTGCACTCCCCTGGACAGAGAGCTCAGATATTGCTCCTGGGGTCTGTTGGAGCCCCTCTCCCAGCTTGGGAGTCACAGCCCCAAGTGCCCCCCACCATCACCACTGGGACCACTTTGGCCTTCACTTTCCACCTCCTCTCTAGTTCCTCCTTCAGGCCCTGGTGCTTCTCCAGGTTCTCGTACTCCTTCTTCCTGATGTTGCTGCCACTCGGCACAGCTACATCTATCACCACCGCTGTCTTCTGGTCCTTCTCTACTACCACAATGTCTGGTTGATTGGCCAGGACCTGCCTGTCTGTCGGGATCTGGAAGTGTCTATGTGTGTGTATATACAGTATGTATGTGTGTGTGTATATGTGTGTGTGTGTGTGTGTGTGTGTATACACTGTATATATGAGAGATTCTGGTTAGAGGATTCAGCCTAATGAAATCATGTGTTTTGTTTTGGTAGCAATTGGAATCCCCTTACGAGGAGCTGCTGGTGACAGCCGTGCAGAGCTTGGAGACTGAACTGAGAAAGTTGGCTGAAATTCCTTGGCTTTGCTATATTCTACAACTGAATGATGATGAGGTGGGTAGAATTCACGCATGCCAGCCAGTGTTCATTTTTCAGATGGGTAAATTAAGCTACACAGTCCTAAAACTCTGTGATATGCAATTCCTCTTTGCTAAGGTTGCCATTATTCCGAAGTATTTCAGATGCGGTCTGAAACCAACAATAAATTAGTCCCATGCCATTACTCTAAGCAAGCAGTGCCATTTAAAAACTCATAATGCCATTTCCCCCCCCCCCCCCCGTCTTGCCTTACAGTATGTACATTTTCAGACCCAAGTGGATTATCACATTTATCTGAGCCATCATGGAAATCTATATCACAAGTTGCTAGATTCTTTGCAAAGGGTATTGTTCTTTCATATGTCATTGTTTTTGGACTGGGGAGAGCTTTCAATTGTTGTGATGGGGTGAGGAAAATATGTTTTCAGTGGATGGTCCCATTTAAACCAAACTGAAACATAAAGGAATGGGGCAACAACCTTGGAAACTATCTCACACCAGCTTCTGTGGCTTCTTCTAACTTTTATCAGGACATTCCCATAGCAACTCACGAATCTCTGTTTTCAAGAAGCTTGCCCCCTCCCTTCTTCCCACCAAGACAATGGCTTTCTTCGGAGTAGATAAGTAGGGCAGAGAGTAACTTGAGATCTATTGCTTATGAATATGTATGTATGCCTGCATCAGCATATAAATATGGATGTTTACATCATTTTCTTCTCTGAAATGCATAAATATCAGTGCATTCCTTTAGCCTCGAGGGCTGTCTCTCCCTATCCCTTGGAGGGGTCCCCTTCAGTGCATACTGCTTAATAAGCACTGCGGTGTGCCTTGATTATTTGCTTTGTGGTTTGATCCCTCAATGGCAAAACCAGGTGACTTTGTTGTTTTACTTTGCTTTGCCTGGGCCAGAAATTAGTCTGTTTCTGTGAAGGAATAACATTTATTCTTCCAGAGGAGCAAAATCCTTTGCACCTTAGATCTTAGATCTTAGAAAGGCCAGCTTCTGGTGATGTGATGGGGCAAGATGTGATGGAATGTAAATCTGGTCCTGGCAGGGGGGAGGGGATGAATCAATGAACCTTTAAGGGAGGAGGAAGCTCAGAAAAGATTACTCAGTCCTGGGAAAGAAACTGAAAATAACCTTGCCATGATTTTGTTTGGCATAAGATGTAGTAGAGAGAAACTCTGACCGGGCTGTCGGGATTCTATTATTATATCCTACAACAATGAAGAAGTGTTCCTGAACCCTTGCTGCTCCTTCTGTTTGACATGAGCTACCTTGAAGGACTGACACAAGTTAAGGAAAGTGATTGCTAGGGGCCATGGATGCTTTGAAGTTGAACTGGAGGAAGAATTTGAACCTTCTGTGAACACAGCATCTCTTTGGCAGCCCAAAGAGTTGCTTCTGATTGAGATTGAAAAAGATACAGCTGCTTTCAAGTTCTTTAAAGACTCAGAAAAGTTAATGTGATTTTTAAAGCAGTTTCATCCTTTTTTTCCCAGGCTTTCATGGAACCCTGAATAAAAACAGAGTGCTTTAGTGAGTAGCAGATGCTGTGCTCACACGAGATCTCAATCACTTTTTCTGAACCCTTTTTGAAGCACATTCAGACATGTTTGGCTACAAGTGAATATGAGTTTTTGACTGTTCTTTGTGTAGAAGAGATCAGGGCTGATCTCATCAGTTTCAGGTTGTTTGTTTGTTTGTTGGTTTATTTTTCAGATTTTGCCACTGCCTATCTCCCCCCACACAAGCGGGACTGTGGGCAGACAAGAGAACATGAACATGTTTTTTGTTTCCTGTGGATGAGATTTTAAGTTATGCAGAGTATAATTTAGTAGACAAATTACACCATAATACAATTAGTTTACCCCCAACAGTTATCTAGATTTGGAAAGGAATGAACTTTGATTTATTTATTTCTGCACTACTCATCTCGCGAACGACTCTGGGTAGTTACTTACGCTCTGCTCAGGGCCTTTCCATATTGTAGAATTACTACTAACATTCCTCTACTTGGAGAATATTCTGTCTTCCTGTTTGTTAAGGTCAAATTTCACGATGCTTTTAAAGCATGAACTTTGGGTAACTTCATTTTCTTTTCATCCTATTCTGTCCTGGAGATTATCCATTGTATTTTTCCTTTTGGACTTTTAACAATCCTTTTCAATGTAGCACATCTTGCATGCTGAATGTATAGGGTTTTTAAAAAATATATTACAGCTTAATCTCCTACCAATTGCTTTTAAAGAATAAACTGGCGGATGCATCAAATGAACAGAAGAAATAGCTTCCTTCTTTCCTTTTCAGGATCCTCCTTTGGAATATTGTAAAAGGAACAGTAGAAGTACTGTATTTCGTATAGTGCCAAAGTTTAAAAAGGAAAAGGTTCAAAAACAGAAGACCAGCGCCCAGCCTGGTATGTTTTAAAAAATATTGTTGCCTGGAAGAAACAGAGCTGTGAATGGACTGTGTGTAACTTAATAAGCGTTGATTGGGCTTATTTGTTAGTCCATCTTCGTGATGACTCGAAGTATCTTTATCCCATGATAAAGTGGTCTCTTAAATCTGCCTGTAGGTCAAGGGTGCGTAACTGTCTTGGCTTAAGGAGGACGTAAAGTCTTGCACGGCACACTGAGGGCCACATTTTAAAAGTGAGCAGAATGAGGATCCATTTGGGGAGGAGGTTCAGGGGTACTGAGGGGTGAAATGAATGCTTTTGGCATTTTGCAAGGTTTAAAGCACCTACTTTGCTGTTTAAAACCCCACAATCCCTCCAATATTACAATATTTTTTTATTGTAAACTGCCCAGAGTCCCCATTGAGGGAGATGGGCGGTAATATAAATTTAACTAATAAATAAATAAATATTCAGAAAAGAGGCCCACGTTTGGGGCCCAAGCCACACTGGGAGACTTCATGAGATGCTGATGCCTTGTTTGAGGTACCTAGGCCACATTTTTTGCATCCCTATCAACTGTATCTCTGAGAATGCTGAAATCCCTTGAAAGTTCTCAGATGTTCTTCAGTGAAAATCTTTAGCAAGACAATGAGCTTCTTTTAAAGTTACTATGTGCTATCTTACTGGTCTTCTTTAACAGATGCAGTCAAGCGCTCAGTGTGTTTTAAGAGTGGACCATTGGTTTATGACTAGCCACCACATGAGGCAAAACTTGACCAATGCCCTCTGTGAATATGGCCATGTTCTCCAGAACGTGCTACTAATTTCTGCATTGTTCAAGGTTTCCTCTGCAGAAAAATCAGTGTAGAAACCATTAGCTGAACAAAGAATAGGAAAACAACACTTCTTTAGATACTGAAGCTCCATAGAACAGACTTCAGCAGATTCCCTTCTTTCATTTCCTCATTGTTATAGGTTGCACAGATGGTATAAAAGTGCTGTTTTTTAATAACAATGCCATACCAGGATCTCTGTTTCAAAATGCTAAAAAAGAAAGCCATGTGAAGAAATGTTAATGAATTGGAGGAAGGTAATTGAAATTATGAACTAACTGCCTTTGGAACCCCTTGGAGGTATCCTGGGTGACAGGTAACTTCTGAAGTGAAGCAACTCTTGATAAAATCCATGCAGACTGACATGATCGCTTGTACACACCTACTCCATTATTAAAATCCTTTCTCTGCTAAGTGTGGGCCACTTTTAGGGAACGATGTTGACAGAACTTTTAGAGTGCTATTTATTTGACCTGGTTAAAGGAGTAATGCTTGAATTAAACATTGCAGCTGTTCAGGTTTCCACGAAGACTATTTTTTTTTTCCTATTTACATTTCAATCAATAAATTGTCATTTGCATATCCTGGAACATGTACAGATTTGACAGCACCGATCCCAGTAAGGCAAGCAAATGAGTTAAGAAGCTTGACCGTGTGGATGGATGTGGGTGCTGAGAGCATGGCTAAAGTGCAGACCGCCCTTTTCTTTTTTTATACAGATTCCCAGGCTTTCCCTCCCTTTAACCTGCATGAGAGAGGCTGCTCCCCATTATACATGACTTCTGCTATCACTGCAATGTTCTGTTCTGTTTTCCACTCTCTATGGCCTAACCTTTGCTTATCATGCAGCCAAGCATGTAGAAATTAAGGGGGTTTTGCTCTTAACTTTGGTAGTTCAAAAATGGGGCACGGATGAAGTTGCTGCTTGGCTGGACCTGCTCACTTTGGGAGAGTACAAAGAAACCTTCATCAGCCACGACATCCGAGGCTCTGAGCTTTTGCACCTGGAAAGGCGAGACCTGAAGGTATTTGCGTTGTGCCACTTTTCTGCTTTATCAGCATTTCTCTTGGATACAAAGAATGAACTGAAGCTTTTCCTCTGTCCCCATTCCAGTTACGTGCTTGTAGCTTGGCTTTTTAACATGCAACCCTGCATAACACACCTGGGAAAACAAATCTGCTGTCCGTTAGGCTGCACTCTCTGTCTGGTAAGACTGGGAAGAGCAGGGATTCTCCTTTTGAAAGAACGTATAGCAAGAAGAGAATCTAGTTTGGGGAAATCATTTAGGCCAGTCCCTGTTTCTCAGGATGCAAGTGCCATTTAAAGGAAATTTAGAGATGGGAATGTGTGTGGGGGGGGATGTGTATATATGAGAGTCAGTTTGGGGTAATGGTTAAAGTGACAGGCTAGAAACCGGGAAACGGTGAGTTCTAGTCCTGCCTTGGGCATGAAGCCAACTGGGTCACCTTGGGCCAGTCCCTCTCTCTCAGCCCTAGGGAGGAGAAGACAAGGATAAGCCACTTCCAAAAATCTTGCCAAGAAAACTGCAGGGACTTGTCCAGGCAGTCACCAGGAATCAACACTGATTTGAAGGCACATATACATACATATACCCACACACAACTTCTGGAGGAAGAACAGGATTTGCACTTGGAAGATAAACAAGTAAATAATACAGATGCATAACATCATTGCATTTTATAAAGGTTTGTGTACCAAATCACTTGTAATTAGTGGACGTTGTCCAAGGTTTTCAAATGTGTTTAAGCTGAACATCCTCTATTTCAGCTGATAGAAATTCAGTTCTACAGTCTAAAGGTTCATTCAGCCCAAATATACTTGCATTTTCAGTAATTCACCTCATTTATGAGTGACTGCCAGAACCATATGCGTTCAGCCAGTTTTGTAAGGAATATAGACATTACATGATTATGATTATGGATGGTTGGAGAATGGTGGTCTTTCTGAACTTACAGATTAAGGAAATAAGAAGAGTCATTGTAGATTACCCAGTCCATTCAATTGCCTTTTGGAAACCCAGAGTTTCTTTTATTATATGCATAATAAGACCCAGTATGGGGCAATGGTTAAGATATTGGATCAGGACTAGGAGACCCAACTTCAAGTTGACCTCCAGTCATGGAAACTCACTGGGTGCCTTTGGGTCAGTCTCTCTCAGCCCAATATTCAGCACAGGGGAGATTCCCATCAAAGCCACCTTGAGCTCAGGTCAACTCAGCCTTCCACCCTTCCAAGGTCGGTAAAATGAGTACCCAGCTTGCCGGGGAAGGTGACGACTGGGGAAGGCAATGGCAAACCACCCCGCTCCATAGTCTGCCAAGAAAACATCATGAAAGCGGCGTCCCCCCAAAGGGTCAGACATGACTTGGTGCTTGCACACGGGACCTTTCACCTTCCACAGAAATACAACAAATAATAAAATATGCAGTAGTTCTTGATAGCCACAAACTTGTTAATCAGTTTTTCAAAGCATCTAGTATGTATGTTGATAATCATAATCATTCAGAGCTTAATTATCTGCTATAAATTTCTGGCTTGTGTCTTCTACTCTGTCACCACAATCTCTCCTATTTCTGTGGGGCTTTCCTTTGCATGGCATAACTGTAGGAAGTTTTAATAATGAGCAAAGTTCAGAGAATATTGAGGAAAAGCTGGATTCCATCTGCTGATGAAAGGTCTAGGTGTACAAGTTTTCAGAGGAAATAGAGAACCAGCTGTTTGCATCATGGAATCAAGTTTTGTTACTGAACACTTGGGGTAGATGACATTTGAGAGAGAGAGATAAAAACAGCTCTTAATACAAATACTCTAACCAACCACCAAAACTATGTTTGAATTAAAAGACATTTAGGTATCTTTGAGGAAGACAAATAGGAAAAAGTTCCAAAGTTTAGGGGGAATAGTCAGTAATAACAATAAACTTGTTGTTTTATTATTGGCTGTTGAGTGCTGATCAAGACATGCAGATGGTGTCTGAAAAATACAAAGCCCACATTGCATAGATCCATTTATTCCAGTTATGCATTTGGAATTTTGTCTGGAATGCTGTTAGACACTGCCATTGCCGTGATGGCTTCTTCTGTTGACCATGCCTGGCAGGAAACAGTTGATGGTCACAGAACATATTAGTAAGCTGATCTGGAGCATTGGTGGGAGGGTAAAAAAAAGTGAAGATGGTGCCCACGACCACACAATCGAAGCCCAGACCCACAACACATGTAAACACACATGAAACACAGTGGTGGCTCCATCTTGACTCTCCCCCCTGCCTATGCCCCTGAAATGGATCATACTCCTAGGTGTTTTTGACCAGGTAGGGAGTTATTTCCATGAAGTTTGCTAAAAGCCCTTTATATTAAATTATCTACAAGGGTATGACAGAGTGCATTACATGTCTGTGTCCTTATTCTTCTGCTTAAAGGCAGAAGAATGGGTCCAGCACAAAAGAAATTGCAGAATTGGGACAGATTTGGACTTTCTGAAGAAACACAGTAGTAGCTCTCATTTTCCCCATAGCCCCCATAGGATCCGTGTGGAGCTCTTAATCAGGAGAAGCCCATACCCTTCCTTTATCTGCTCATTCTTTCCAGCAAACAGACTCTTATTTTGTTCACTTTGGGCTTCATTTTGTTGTTTGTTGATGTACCATGTATGTTATTCCCCCGCCCACTAGTTAAACCCTAAGCTACAAAAATACGAATGTCAGACAGAACGATCTAGAGAGAGAATGTTAAGACAAAGGTTAAACCTGCAAGTTCTTATCTGTAAAGGACCTCATCTAGTTTGCATGTTAACAAGCATTTAGGTGACTCAGGGCCAATTGAGAGCAATGAGTGAATACATAAAATCAATATAGCAATTAGAGCTGTGGATTTGGTTCCAGTTGCAAACGTAGCATCTGTTTGCAGCTCTTTAAAGCAGCTGCACCTTTTCTTGGATTACAGAGGCCAGTAGTGTAATTCTGGGGAAAGACTCAGCTGCTTTAAAGAGTTGCAGATGGGCGCTATGTTTGTCCTCCTGCACTTTTCTAAACTATTTCCAAAGCATTGTATGAATACACACAAGCATGAAGAACTATGAGCTTGGATGACAAAGGGCTACCACATCTCTGAAAAGTTTATTTGCATCAGATTCTGTTTTGTAGTACTAGGTTTAGTGTGTTTACATGTACAGCTCTGTACTCTGCTGTTATTACACAAACAAGTGTGTATACTTATATTCCTTTGGGGGTTTTAGGAGAAGAGAAAGTGCAGGAAAACAAATGATGTTCATTAGCTTCAGGGAAGATCGTATTGATCTAGCTAGCAGGACACTAGCAAGATTGGCAAGACACTGAATTCAGGCCATTCTATCCTGGTTTTTGATCACGTAATGCCATTCCAAGTGGGACTGCTCACCAAGGATATCCATAACCCATCATTTTTGCCCTGGGTCTTCCTCTTTCATTACCCAAAAGGGATGAGATATCATCTGTAGGCCTCAATCATCTTCTCCCAATCTCTGACCGACTCTTGATTCCAAGCTCTTGTGCTGATGCTCTACAATCAGGTGGTCACAGGCTGGAACAGGTCAGTATAAGCATTAACTGAAATGGGCATAAGAGGGCAGTAGCGCATTGCCAGGAAACTGCAGTGCAGGTAAGAATCGTAGACTTTGAATGAAGGGCATTTGAGACTGCAATCCAAGCTGAGCTCAGGCAGGAAATAAAAACATTGAAACTTCACACATAAATTACTCCGTGAGCTACATGCAGTAGTTTTGGATAGGATTCTGCATGATCTGAAAAGTCCAAGGGGAAAAATTCTAAGGCTCCATAGTTTGAGGAGTGATTAGAGCATCTGCCCTGTTCTTCAGAATAAACACTTAGAGAGCTTTCAAGATGCAATTTTTTGTTTTTGTTCTGAAGGAACATCTTTCAACCCTTGCTGGGCAAATTCACATTGGTCTTGAGTCTCACAGATCGTTGGGGACTTGCTTTCAGATATTGAAATCCTCCAAAGATGTGTATCTAACCATCTTTTTTTTTAAGTAGTTGAACGAAACCCACTTTGTTGTATAACTATACATAGTGCATATGAGGCTTTGTTGGTGATCTGGCATCAGTATTTATCTATGATGTTGGACAGGTTTTCTCTGCTCTGCTAGATTTCAAAATGTTTGTTTCGCTATTTAAGGAGTTACTGGTTTTTTATTTGCCTTGCTTAATGCTGCTAGATATGTGAAGGTGCTACAGCAAAGCTGTAATTCCATATTGTAGTTCAGAAACAAATGTAGATCTTTACATACTCAACCCACATTCCAGGGAGACATATCAAGTATTATTGAGTGGCCTAAAATGTGAGAAATAAATAATATGGGGAAAAATAGATAGTACCACTTCTTTTGAAAGGTTCACTTTTCCTTGAAAAATTGTACTGACACAATTCAGTGTCTGAATGGACCCTCACATCTGGAATGGTTAGTATGATGTACTAATTGGTAAGAAGTCTAGAGTAGGAAGTTAACAGTTAACATTGCACTCGTTCCTGGACCAGGAGGCCATGCTCACAGTCACCCATGCCTTAGTCACCTCCGTTCTGGATTACTGCAATGTGCTCTACATGGGGCTGCCCTTGAAGAGCATCCAGAAGCTGCAATTGGTCCAGAATGCAGCAGCTTGCGCATTTTTGGCTGCCCCACGGTTCACCTGAGTAACATCACTGCTGGGTGAGCTGTACTGGCTTCTAGTTGCTTTCTGGGTACAATTCAAGTTGCTGGTCATCACCTTTAAAGCCCTACAAGGCACAGGGCCAGGTTACTTGCAAGACCGCCTCTCCCTGGGGGATATCTGCCCATTCTACTAGATTAGATAGGATGAGCGTGCTCCAGGTCCCCTCCCTTAAATGTTGCCATCTGATGGGACCTCAGAGGTGGGCCTTCTTGATGGCCATCCCAGACCTTTGGAACAGCCTTCCGCCTGAGATCCAATGGATCCCTACCCTTTTAGCCTTCCAGAGAGCCACGAAGACTTGGGTCTTCACCAAAGCTTTGGGCTAAGATGGAGGTTGAGCTGGGAGGATGCTTGGTTTGGCACCTGGGGGGAGGGGGGAGGGTACTTTTGTTTTTAGCCATGCTTTTATGTTGTGAGCCACCTAGAGTCATTATATGGGATAGGTGGCCATATAAGTCCTGTAAATTAAATATAAACAAATATTTAAGCAAAAGAAGAACCTCATTTGCATTCAGTGCTAGAATATGGTGAATGCTATACCACTTTTGATAGTATGCATTCTCCAGCTGGTTGCATATATGTCCAAGGGACACTTCCTCTCCTGCTTTTAACTTATAAGACTGTATTTCCCTTCTTTTTTAAAAAAGAACATTTTACTGTAATCACTTCATTCTGCTTTCTGCATAGATCAATGTAATGTGAGTGCAGCAGTGTTCGTGGTGGGTGAGTGGGTGGGAATATGTCAAAAAATTCAAGATGGCCATGATGGCATGTCTGTGAAAATGGGCAGTGGCTTGGTTGCAGTGCTGCAACAGCCAACTTGAATTTTTGAACTCCCTTTGTGGATGTTGCTGTGTGACTGATATTCTGAAATGTTTGTCTTGCCTATCCATGTAGTTGCTTTCCTGCTTGGCTCCTAAGGAACAAAGCAAAGGCATCAGATGTATCATTGACTATCTGTTCAAACGTGCCTCAGATGTTGTTCTCTGAAGTGGAATTGTCTTGTAGTCAAAAGAGGTATTGCGACATGTCAGGAAAGACAGAATCAAGTTTGTGGCATCTGCAGTTGAAAAGTCTTTACAGTTGAGTTTACAGAATATTCTCAGAAAATTTTTACAAGTAAGGAGTTTCCTTTAGATATATTAGCGATATGTCCATAGGTCATCCATAGGTGTCAGTGATATATTTTAATTGCAAGAAAGAAAATGCCATATTATAATGACAAGAAGAGACATGGTTTCAGTAGTTGTTTTAACAGACTTGTAATGTGGGCTGTCTAAACTAGCTTTGTTGCAAAAAGTTAAACAATCTTTCGCTACTCAGGTTTCCTGCAAGTGAACTTTCCATCTTCTTTGTCTCATAGGACTTGGGGATAACGAAAGTGGGTCATATGAAGCGAATTCTTCAGGGAATTAAAGAATTTGGCAGGAGTGCACCGTTACCTGAACCGTAGCTGTCCCAGCTGCACTGCTGAGGAAACACTACTTATGCAAAGCTGTAGAAGCATGCGGGTTGCTCCGTGGATGAGTAAGCGCCAAGACGTGAGAAGATTAGAGTTGCTCTAATCAGGGCGTGGTTTGACGAAAGCGCCGATGTGGGAGCTCAAAAGGTTTTGTGTGTCTAAAGAGGCTGTGAAATATATTGTGAGAAGTAGTTAAAATGTCTACATTACAGTGAAAATGTTTCCTGGGTAGCTCATGCATGATTCGGACAACGGTAATCAACACAGTTCCTTTCCATGCCTATCCAGGTCCTTTCAATGCAACTGCAAATTGCTTTGTGAAATGAGATGGTTAAGTTTGACAAATCCTTGAGGCCTAACCTTATCTAGAGCCTCCAGCTAAGCGTCCCGTAGACTTGATCCCATCTGGGTATTTCGGTGACACTGATACCTCAACCACCATTCTCTTGTTATCCCTTTCATTGGCCAAAAATAACATTGAAGCCTTGCCGAATGCCACGAATGGAAATGCCTGGCTTTGTGGCCCAAACTGCCTCTCTGTTGCATGATACTTCATACACTTGAACAACTTTTATATCTGTTTTAATAAGGTATAATTTATTACTGCTTTGGGTTAAGGACTTTTTCTGATGTTATTATGTTATATACACATGCTGTGTGTGGTGGATATTGTTGCCATAATCTAGCCATGAAAACTCCTATACTCTGGCTTCAGGTAATTTCAGAGTATTTCTAAAATGCTAGCACATGGCAGATTTATGAACTGGTTCCCAAGAGAGAACGATTTGAACGTTTCCATACCATTGATAAAATATGCAATGCTGACTATCTTTCTTAAAGCAACTGCAAGTTTACCTCGAATGTCTGAATTTCAAAATGTGGCCCTCTCGTGGCTGATTGACCAAAACTGCACCATATTTGGTGAACATCAGGACTTAATTATGCAATTTTCATGAAATCTTTAAAGGTTGCAGAGCCCTGACTTTTACGTATCCATTAAGCAAAGCATTTTTTCAGTTCAGAAATTGATTAGCCTCCTCAGAAATATTGTTATCAAATCATTTGTTAATATGGATTGGAAAATTTGGTTGATCAGTGCTGGAAAATAAATTCCTTTTCTAAAAATACAGCATGAGTTTCACAGCTGGGAAACCTCTCATTCTAGATATTGCTGAACCCAGGGGCCTCGGCAGGGGCGTTCAAAAAAGTCAAGATGGTATCTTGATTGTGTGGTTATGGACTCACTGCCCATGGACACCCCTGGATGAAATACATCTCCCAACATCCCCCATTATTGATCTTGCTGGCTCTTAAGCTCCTTCCACTTGCAGGAGAACCTGAACAATTAAAGCTAACCAGAAAGCAGAGAGTTCATGATTTTGTCTGAATCAGGACTTTTGATTTTCATTTCTCTAAAATGTCAGAACCTAAAATCAGATCAATTGTTTGTTTCCAGTTTGAGTTTGTTTAACCCAAAGTCCTGGTTCATATACAGTATAAGACTAAGCTTTTGTCCTCTGTGTTAGCTTTGATTAGTGGGAAGAGCCAAGCAGGAATGGTTGACATAGGGGTGTCTGTGGGTCATAAAATTCAACATGGTGGCTGCATGATCAAATCCCTGCCCTCTCCTTTTCATTGCACTGCACATGTGATACATAAAAAAAAGGATAAGGGCCTTGACTGTGCAGTGACAGCCATTAACTTGACTTTTTGTCATACACCCCCCCTCATCCCTCATGGGCACCAATGAATTGACACAGACCTCACGAACAATAAATGAGGATTTTCCAGAATTCTGATATGTGTGCAGCTTTGTCCTTCTTCATTGGCAGTGAGCAATGGGGGGAAGAAATATGTCTTGGGAAATGCTGCACATTTCCAATGAACAAGATGCATCACAGTGTCAGAAGGAACCCTAATCAGATCAAGTAGCAATGATTTCTCCTCAAACTGGAGACATCTTTGTTGTTTATTCGTTTAGTCGCTTCCGACTCTTCGTGACTTCATGGACTAGCCCACGCCAGAGCTTCCTGTTGGTCGTCAATACCTCCAGCTCCCCCAGGGACGGGTCCGTCACCTCTAGAATATCATCCATCCACCTTGCCCTTGGTCGGCCCCTCTTCCTTTTGCCCTCCACTCTCCCTAGAATCAGCATCTTCTCCAGGGTGTCTTGTCTTCTCATTATGTGGCCAAGGTATTTCAGTTTTGCCTTTAATATCATTCCCTCAAGTGAGCAGTCTGGCTTTATTTCCTGGAGGATGGACTGGTTTGATCTTCTTGCAGTCCGAGGCACTCTCAGAATTTTCCTCCAACACCACAGTTCAAAAGCATCTATCTTCCTTCTCTCAGCCTTCCTTATGGTCCAGCTCTTGCAGCCATATGTTACTACGGGGAACACCATTGCTTTAACTATGTGGACCTTTGTTGTCAGTGTGATGTCTCTGCTCTTAACTATTTTATCGAGATTGGTCATTGCTCTTCTCCCAAGAATTAAGTGTCTTCTGATTTCCTGACTGCAGTCAGCATCTGCAGTAATCTTCACACCTAGAAATATGAAGTCTTTCACTGCCTCTACGTTTTCTCCCTCTATTTGCCAGTTATCAATCAAGCTGGTTGCCATAATCTTGGTTTTTTTGAGGTTTAGCTGCAAGCCAGCTTTTGCACTTTCTTCTTTCACCATCATAAGGCTCCTCAGTTCCTCTTTGCTTTCAGCCATCAAAGTGGTATCATCTGCATATCTGAGATTGTTAATGTTTCTTCCAGCAATTTAAACTCCAGCCTTGGATTCCTCAAGCCCAGCATGTCGCATGATGTGTTCTGCGTACAAGTTGAATAGGTAGGATGAGAGTATACAGCCCTGCCGTACTCCTTTCCCAATCTTAAACCAGTCCGTTGTTCCGTGGTCTGTTCTTACTGTTGCTACTTGGTCGTTATACAGATTCTTCAGGAGGCATACAAGATGACTTGGTATCCCCATACCACTAAGAACTTGCCACAATTTGTTATGGTCCACACAGTCAAAGGCTTTAGAATAGTCAATAAAACAGAAATAGATCTTTTTCTGAAACTCCCTGGCTTTTTCCATTATCCAGCGGATATTGGCAATTTGGTCCCTAGTTCCTCTGCCTTTTCTAAACCCAGCTTGTACATCTGGCAATTCTCGCTCCATGAATTGCTGAAGTCTACCTTGCAGGATCTTGAGCATTACCTTTCTGGAATGTGAAATGAGTGCCACTGTTCGATAGTTTGAACATTCTTTAGTGTTTCCCTTTTTTGGTATGGGGATATAAGTTGATTTTTTCCAGTCTGATGGCCATTCTTGTGTTTTCCAAATTTGCTGGCATATAGCATGCCTTACCTTGACAGCATCATCTTGCAAGATTTTGAACAGTTCAGCTGGGATGCCGTCATCTCCTGCTGCCTTGTTATTAGCAATGCTTCTTAAGGCCCATTCAACCTCACTCTTCAGGATGTCTGGCTCTAGCTCACTGACCACACAATCAAAGCCATCCCCGATATTGTTATCCTTCCTATACAGGTCTTCTGTATATTCTTGCCACCTTTTCTTGATCTCTTCTTCTTCTGTTAGGTCCTTGCCATCTTTGTTTTTGATCATACCCATTTTGGCCTGGAATTTACCTCCAATGTTTCTAATTTTCTGGAAGAGGTCTCTTGTCCTTCCTATTCTATTGTCTTCTTCCACTTCCGTGCATTGCTTGTTTAAAAATAATTCCTTCTCTCTTCTGGCTAACCTCTGGAATTTTGCATTTAACTGGGCATATCTCCCCCTATCACTGTTGCCTTTTGCTTTCCTTCTTTCTTGGGCTACTTCTAGTGTTTCAGCAGACAGCCATTTTGCCTTCTTGGTTTTCTCTTTGTTTGGGATGTATTTTGTTGCTGCCTCCTGAACAATGTTGCAAACTTCTGTCCAGAGTTCTTCCGGGACCCTATCTACTAAGTCCAGTCCCTTAAATCTATTCTTCACCTCCACTGCATATTCCTTAGGAATATTAGTGAGCTCATATCTACCTGATCTGTGGGTCTTCCCTAATCTCTTTAGCCTGATCCTAAATTGTGCAAGAAGAAGTTCGTGATCGGAACTACAGTCAGCTCCAGGTCTTGTTTTTACCGACTGTATAGATGTCCGCCACCTTTGGCTGCAAAGGATGTAGTCAACCTGATTTCGGTGTTGTCCATCTGGTGAAGTCCATGTATAAAGCTGTCTCTTAGGTTGTTGGAAGAGAGTGTTTGTTATGCAGCATGAGTTGTCTTGGCAAAATTCTATCAGCCTATGTCCTGCTTCATTTTGTTCTCCCAGGCCATGCTTACCTGTAATTCCAGGTGTCATTTGACTGCCCACCTTAGCATTCCAGTCTCCCGTGATGAAAATAACATCTCTTTTAGGCGTGTTGTCCAGTAGGTGCTGCAGAACCTCATAGAACTGCTCTACTTCAGCTTCTTCAGCATCTGTGGTTGGGGCGTATATTTGGATCACTGTGATGTTAGATGGCTTGTCCTGAATTCGAATTGAGATCATTCTGTCGTTGTTTGGATTGTATCCAAGCACTGGTTTAGCCACTTTACTATTAATTAGGAAGGCTACTCCATTTCTTCTGTGGTCCTTTTGTCCACAGTAGTAGATCTGGTGGTCATTTGATGTGAAGTGGCCCATTCCAGTCCATTTCAGTTCACTGACGCCCAAAATGTCTATCTTTAATCTTGACATCTCACCAATAACCACATCCAATTTGCCCTGGCTCATAGATCTTACATTCCAGGCTCCAATGGTGTGTTGATCCTTAGAACATCGGATTCGCCGTTCACCACCAGCACCGTCGGCTGCTAGCCATCCTTTCGGCTTTGAGCTAGCTGCGTCATCACGTCTGGGGCTAGTTGAACTCATCCTCTGTTCCTCCCCAGTAGCATTTTGGCCATCTTCCGACCTGGGGGTCTCATCTTCCAATGGTATACCAACATATCTCTGGTTGTACTGATCCATTTAGTTTTCATGGCAAGAATACTGGGGTGGGTTGCCATTACCTTCCCCAGGATCGCATTTAGTCTGACCTCTCTGTCATGACCTTCCCGTCTTGGGTGGCCCTTCACGGTATAGCTCATGGCATCATTGAGGTGCTCAAGCTCCAGCACCACGACAAGGTAACGATCCTTTGCTGAAGGGAGACATCTTAACTGGTAGCATTTCCTCAACCAAGGCAGATGGGATTTTTACTACATACAGGTGAAGATTTCAGTTTGTGCTTCACTACTAACAATGTGCAGACATACAGTGCCCTTTGCTACGTGCATTGTACTTTTACAGCGCAAGTACCCAACATGGACTCTGTTGTGTAAAGGTGAGACAATTGCTTTCGTTTCTGATCATTTGGTGATTTATCTTCTGTATCTGTAGGATGCAAAATGAATCTCTAAGATATGAAGCAGACATTAGTGGTTTTCTGGTTTTAATGCGATAAAGATAATGTCAATTAACATTAATGTATTATGATGAATATATTAATTAACATATTAATGTGTTAATTAATGTTAATAGGTATCACAATCTGCTATTTGTGAAAGAAATTTGTTTCATTTTCCTGGGACAAAAGTTTGTTTCTCTCAAAATTTGGGTTCAGAGATTAAATGCAAAGTCTAACAGAAAAATAGAGTCTGATTAACCAATATTTGTAAGTACAGCATTGCTATTTTAAAATATTTCCACTGCTTTTTCTTATTTTAGGAGAAAGGCCCAGCTGTACTTAGTTAAAATATTCCCCGTTTCTTAAACACGTCCATTGTTTTCAGCAGGAGTGTGAAACTGTAGATTTCTAATGCAGAAAATTCTCTAGACTTTTTATAGTGCTTTACCACAGTGTTCATATAAACCATTATATAAAAGTGACGTTATGACAATCTATGTCCCCACAATGGGATGTGCCTGTAGACAGCCATTTTTGATACTAATATTATTGAAACCCACAGAAATTGAGGGTAGAATAGTCTTACAAAGCTTGACTGCCACCAAAAATAACAACAGCTCAAGAAGATGAATTCAGTCAATATTAAATGTTTACGTTGGCGTAGATTTAAGATGACTTAGTGTTTATGGGCAAACATGTTGTATGCAATTCTGTGCAGAGCAAAGCAAGGCAACAGAGATTGGTTTGAAAAGCTGAATGCTTGTAAACTGACCTCACTTACTGAAAGAGCAATGGAAAGTTTACGTATTTTCTTAGCATTTGGATAAAAATTTGCCCCAGATTGCATTGTTCCTTATTTTGATATTCTGCCATATCTATCGCATTCCTGGCTCACAATGTTGCAAATACTGCTTTCCTATGCACAATACCCTTTTCAAAAAAGTCCTTGTGGGTAAAAAGGAAATACAGAAAGCTGTGTTACACAGAAAGGGAGGCTATCATTATTTTTAATTTAGCCATGATTACTTGCTCTGTGCTTTTCCCTTTCAGAATATTAATATACTGTTCTAGGGAAGTGAACAATGCATTAGCTGGAGCATCCTGAATGTAGGAAGTCAGACATTTTTTTTAAATCACCCATTTTTAAAATGCATTAAATCCTTGAAATAGAATTTCCCTGCTGTTTCCTTGTGATTTAATTAAGCAGTGTTCTACATTTTCACAAAAGGTTACTTTTTCTTTCTTCTGTGCTTTCATTCAACTCTTTTTTCCCCCTCCAGTCTGGAAAATAGAAGCAAAACCCTTTTAGGAAAACTGTACTAAGTCAACATAGGTATTGTACATTTTCCCTAATGCATAGCTAGCAGTTATTTGGTTAATACAGTCCTAACCTTCTTTTTTGAAGGCAGCAGGGCGATCTGCATGACGGATCAAAAAAGTCAAGATGGTGGCCACAAGCATGGACTCACCATCTTGACTTTTTCTGACACCCCTTCCCTGTGGATACATCTGGAAGGCAGGGTGCCAATTTAATATTTAATGTGACACTTCAGTGTTGAGAAGTGAAAAACTGAGTGAGAAAATGCCAATTTTTAAAAAAATAAGAACAAGAATTTGAACATGCATGTTGTGTGTAGTTGCCATGTTAGGCAAGGCTAAAAGGAGCGAATTGGTATTGATTTCAGTTCTTAGGATTTAAGGTTGCACTATTAAGATGTGCCACTTTTCACGTTTAACCCTGTGGTAACTTTACATACTGTAGCCAAAATGTGTTTGGATAAAGTTTAGGTTTAAGCTTTCCTTTAACACCACAAGCAACCCCCCCACCCCCTAAAATATTAGAGAATTATGGTCTAATTGTGATTTGGCTTCTGTTAAGAGCCAGTTAAACATGTAAGTCTCACTGAGCTCAGTGGAAGAGAATTAATCACTTGCCCAAATTAAGCATCTGCAACGTATTTGTTCTGGTGCAATGTGTGCTGATCTATAGGCAGGGTATGATAATGGTCAATATTTCAGGACGGGGCCACGATCAAGTGCGGTTGATGCTATACATTTAGGTTTTGGTTTCGTGGGTGGAAGAATTGGCACAGGAGTTGAGTGAGTGTGCCATTATCAGTAGAAAATGATGCACAATCCCCTATCCCAAATCCAGGTTCCAGCACCCTGGAGACATGGAAGTGGGCCGTACTTCTATAGGTGGGGTTGGGCTGGTTCCAAATTAAGGGGCTTCATTCAGTTGGGGGAGACCTGTCCCACCGCTGGTGAAAACCTCTCTTGTTTGTGAATGGAGGCCGCTCGTGTTTATCTTTAGTTGAGATAAATTCCCGACAAAGCACCCTTAACACTGTAAAGCACAAAAGCAATTCTGGTGGCCAGCCATAAAAGAAATAATGATAGGTATGCAGTCTGAGAAATCACAGAATCAGTAATAGTTTGGATTGGAAGTAAGAAACTTCGGTACTGTGGTGACGGTAGGGGAAAGTACTGAAAAGTCATCGGGTTAAATCAAGGAAGAGGTAACCATCATTCAAAGGCATAGCAACGCTAAGCAAAAGGGGCGGTGTGGGATACATAGTTCAGTTATATACATTATGTACATATACTACATATATTTTGACTATATGCATTATATAGTCAATACATTAACTTCAGATCATCAGATTCTCAAGAGACCTGTTTTCAGCCAAGCCAGTGCAAAATTTGGGTGGGTTTCCAAAATGAAATGATGTATATCAAGCCCCCCCCCCCACTGTTTCCCCCCAACAGCAAACATTGCAGGTGCATGTTCTCTAAAATCAGGGTCAGACTCATAGCAAGAATTGTGTATAGGCAACCAAAAAGTAATTGCAAACACATAACGTAGGCCTCACTTAACAAGCGTTCGTTTAGTGATGGTTTGGACTTACAACGTTGCTGAAAAAGCTGACTTATGACCGGTCCTCACACTTACAACCGTCGCAGCGTTCCTTTGGTCACGATTTGGGCACTTGGCAACCGGTTCACATTTATGACCATTGGAGCATCCCGTGGTCACATGATTGCCATCTTCGACCTTCCCAGCTGGCTTCTCAATGGGGAACTTCATGGTTTGCTTAACAACCACTTGGTTCACTTAATGCTCATGGTGATTCGCTTAATGACCACTGCAAGACAGGTCGTAAAATCGGGTCAGATTTGCTTAATGACCACTTTGCTTAGCAACTGAAATTCTGGTCCCAATTGTGGTTGTTAGGCGAGGACTACCTCTATTAAAGTATAATTAATGAAATCTCCTCTGCAGCATTTAGAATGCAAGCTAACAGGAGTGACAAAAACAATATTGAAACCTTGCTGTAGTTGGGTTATCAAGGAGCTATCTTAATTATCGTTAGAACAGCAGCTTCTTGAACAATGTTGCAAAACTTTAATTGCCAGTCAACGTTCGGTGGTCCTTCTTTGCGGAGGCGTGATTTAATTGATCTGATTTACATCCTGCCTTTCTACTCAGACTGAGCCCTCAATAAGTAAAATTGCCAAACACAACCGATACAAAGTCTGCACACATCAATTAAAGGAAAGGCGGACATCAATTAGTAATAAAAGCTGGCCAAGCCAGATGTGTAGTGTTGCATTTCTGATGGGAAGAAAGATAGTGTGCCAGATTAAGAGGTCAGATTAAGAAGCTTCTCGCAAAGAGATGATACAAGTACACTGACCAGCGCAGTGGGCAATAGTTGTCCTCCCATTATACTGCAGCATGAAAATATGAAAATACCCGTAGAATCTTTTTTAAATCCTAATCGTGTTTTTTTCCCAACGCACTTTTGATAGTGCACCGTAGAATCATAAGCAGGAAGGATTGGATGGAGTTGTGTTATGTTAGTCTGAATCTAATAAGGAATCGTATGCTCCATAAAGCCACTCTCAGTTTCAAGAAATGGAATAACATTGCCTGTGCCAACTACCCTTCTGCTTCGATTTGCAAATATTTGCCAATCGTACGCTTGGTTTTAACATAATTCTAGGTAAAATTGTGCAAATGATAAATAATAGGGATTATGGAAACTAGGATTTCCTGATACAGAAAAGATCAGGAATGTGTAGATGAGGGTCTAGACATTACATTCTCCATTTCTGCCAACTATTTCAGAAAATTCAGGTTAGACTTTTTTAATTAACCCAAGATGTTCAGGGATGAGACTTGTGAAAAAGCTAGTTAGGTTAAAGTTTTGATATGCTATCTTTTACTCAGTGGAATTGAATTATTTATTGTTTTGCATAGAAACAGTTTCTTCTCTTCAAGAAACTTTTTGTGCTACTGTACTGAATTCCTTCCCTAAAAATGAATGTGCCACGCAATTCTTACGCAGTTCACGTCACGCTGAAAATTCTGCTATTCTTGTCCCATTTGCCTCTAATTCACAACAGGTTTTTAGGGGTGGGGGGTGGGGAACGGGAACATCAAGCTGCACAGTAAACTAAAGTAATCATTTGTTGGAAAATACTTGCAATTTCTATTAAAGGAATTGGCTCTTGACACTTGGCCCCTGAAAAAACAGTCAATTGGTTCTGGGAGGTCAGAAAAGTCAACATGGCATGTGACCATGTCATAGAAGCTCCACCTCTTTCTAATTTGCACTACAACACACCTAAACAAGAAGAGGGGATTCAATTGTGTGCAGTCACACATCTTGACTTTTTTCACTCCTTCTGAACCAGTTGAATATTTTTTCATCGGCCACGTATTGAGAGCTAATTCCTTTAACAGATGCCCTGCTGACACCCCTGATTATAACAGTAAAGAAAGTTTTAATGTTGCCTAGATGCACTAAAGTAAATCTGAACGCTTGTCAGATGTTGAGTACTTAATACCATAAGCTCAAAATATATTAAATAAATATATTTCTATGGGCTGGTCACAGATGCATAAGCCTTTCTTTGGAGATAAGAAATACATGGATATTAACATTTGACTTGGTTTTCATTTATGGTTTTTTCCCACAGAAGCTAAAGAATGAAATACCCAGCATAAGCACTTATAGATAACCTGTATGAAGCTTGAAGAAAGGCTAGCATTTGCCCTAAATGGGAATGAATAATGTTACAGCTTGAAGGAATGCTAGTTTGATTTCTCTCCTGAATAATCATGGTTGTTGGAAAGTATCAACATCGGTACCCTAGAATGCAAGCTGCTGTTTTGAGTCGCAGCCTGGAAAGAAAGCTCAGGTTCAGGATGAAATCCCAGTGCTTGTTTATGACGTGATACTGTGGGTAGCATTTTATGATGAAGACTGAATTTTGCTGTGTATAATCTGCTTTTGGGACTTGGTCTGTAGCAGTGATTCTTAAATTGTTTGACCCACTTACCCCTTTTCCTGGTCTCAAATAATGTCATAACCCCCCCCCACACACACACACACAGAAAACTAGACTGTTGTTTCACAGAAATGCCTCAGCAGCAGCAGCAGTCCCAAACTGGGCCCTCAACAACGCAACTACGAATTCTCCCATTACCCCCTGGGTATGCCCAAAGTTTAAGAACCCCCTGTTTAAGAACCACTGGTGTAAAGTAACCAGTTGGCTTAAGAATAGAACGTTCCGATCTTTAACAAAAAAAGCTGCTTTTTTGTTACAGCCTTAATATTAATTTTTGTGTGTTTGTTGCTCTTTGCAGTGTGAAGAGCTTATTCTCTTTGTAGTGCAGTCGCAAAGAGTTTCACTTAACACTCAAATGTAGCGCATGGATTTGATTTACTGCAATTGGATGATGTAACAACCACCAGCAAAGTCAATAGAATTAAGGCCGATATGATAAGCAATGATTGACAGCTTATGGAAATAACCAGTATGACATTTGCTTAACGATATGTGGATGCTTGGCTCTTCTGAAAGGGAGTTAAGGTCTAAGCTTAAGCTAGTAGCAAATCTGAACTTTCTGCCCTTACTTTCTACGTAGCCCTCAAAGCAACTTCCAATATAAATTTACAACCAAAGATAGGCAGATTGAGAGTCAGATCTGTGGGAGAGACAATATTCTGGAACAGAGGCAGCTGCAGGAGAAGTCAAAAAAGTCAAGATGGCAGGTATAGGACTGCCTACCGCTTTGACTTTTTTGAGCCTCCATGCAGGTGCCTCTGTTCTGAAGAGACCTGTGAAAATAAAGTTTGATCAATACTAAACACATCATTTTACATTACCCTGAAATGGCCTTGTATGCATAGTGAGCTTTAAATATGAGTCTTAGCAATGCATTAAAAAATTGAAATGCCAGAAAGTATTTCTCTACCAACAAGTGATACTGTATTGATGGAAAATGCAATTGTTATCATTAAATTACTCCTAAGTAGCTAAAAGTAGTCAAGTCTACAAAGTAGTCAAGGCTAAAGGTACATATCTCTCTGTGTGTAATGTACACACCAGTGATGGTGCAGAATTAGTTTATACTACAAAATGAAAGCCAACAGGACATGTGTTTTTTATGATATTTATGTCCAACTTTCATATTAAAAAAAATGGAGAAGTAAGTGTAGACCAGTTCTGTCCTCCCCCTGCGCTGATGACCGTACAAACAGAAAGTGTGATGGGTCTGACATGGTCCGTGTCAGCTATGCCAAATCCAGGGGTACAGTAATGAATTCTCTCTGTTGCTGCCACTGGGAATCTCATATAAATGCAAAGTCCAGCTCTTTTTCCTCCTCACAACAGTGAAGGTCTGCTTTCTTATTCTTTCTTCCCTGCTTAAATGAATTTGCTTAACTGTTTACAGAATCTTTGACATTCCTTCCTCTGCACAGGATGCCCCAAGTCCATAATTTTTACTGGAATTATGGTAAGCATTAGACTATGAACCGTTTAAATGCGTACGACTTAAAACTGGTGGTGGTTGCTGAAAATTCCATGTGAAATTTTGATTTTATATCTTCATATATTTTCTAATGTAGCCTTCAAAACAAATTAAATACGTCTATTTTACTTACGATATGCCTGTTTTCATAGCACATAGGATATCAAAATCCTACTAAACCTAAAAAACTTTTATCAGCTTTTCTAATACGAAAAATGAGTGAAAAAAAACTTTATTTGATTAAAAAAGAGCATAGTATCATTTAACAGAATACATAAATGTTCATAAACATTAGCTTCCTAGAAATGGACTTACCTACTCTAGATATTACTCTATACTCTAGATATTGGATATTATTCCAAATTCTAGATAATTTACAAATAATACCCATCATTCCATATCTGAGCAAGCATTTCTTTACCGTAATTGGTTTAATACATTACATTAAATCTTGCCAAATCAAAGAAGAGAATATGGTTTTGAATATCTTGTTTCAAGATGCAGTTAATGAGTTATTTTTTCTCTCTCAGGTATATATCAGAGTTTATTGTATCAATCATCTAAAGATAATATTAGATGCTTCCAATTTAGTTATCACCATCCTTGCTGCTATCAGCATATAATCCACCAACTCTATTTTCTCAATGTTTTCAGTAAATATTCTCAATAATGCTACAGTAATTGTAGGTCTATTTAAAGATCTTAATTGTTAATTTTATCCATTTCCACATGGACCAAGCTCCCAAATGTCTAACCCCTGGGTACTCCCACCCCGGACGTATCCTTCTTATTGCAATTATTCCAGAAGTGCATAAATAAACTATCTTCATTATTTTATGAAAGCTTTCATTTGGGCAGAGGAAAAGAAATAAATCTGAAAGACCAGATTTACTCAGGTCTCCATTATAACTCTTGGAAGATCATTTTCTCAGACTGATTGTAATCAAGCTAATGGTAAAGTTTTATGCTCCAGTAAAATAGTGAACAGTTGAATGTTAAACCTTTAGTTGATATACCTCTATATCTAATATTAATCTTTCCAAATTAGTAAGTGATCTTTGGTTGCTGTGGATAATGTGTTGGAAAGGAAAGAAAGGCTGTTGTAACAGGGGAATCCCATAAAATCGAAATCCACAGATGTTTGTTTCATCTATTGTAAACTGTGGTCCAAATCTCTCATTCTGACCCAGTTATCCTACGTACCAAACAAACCCACAAAGAGAGGATTGTCCTACAAGTAATCTAAGTTTTGAACTGGTGTAATGGGTTGTCATCTTTTCCCATTCTGCATAATTCACTTGAAAAATGGATCAAAGTAGAATTGATTGTCCCTAAAATCAACACAAAATGGTAGATTGAACATTCAATACATTCTCATATGTAAGAGAGGTTATTTCTTTCCCCAATGTCAGTTTTCACTGAATGTGAGGTCTTTCTTTTAAATGTATTTGCTAATAATTTAGATCCATTACTACCGTGCTCCTAAAACATCCGTTGAATAATTATCAACTGGGTGACAAGTGTATTACCCCGAGGACTTCTGACTCACTTGTCTTTCATAATAATTGTTAATGGACACCCTTAGAACCCAAGTTCTTATGCTACAGTATTTTTAATTCCTTTATACGTTCTCCTCTAAGTAGTGCTATAATTGAATTCCAAATAATAACCAATGACACCTCTGAAGATGATTTCAGCTTTTAAAAATTGTCTAAGAATCTCCTTTAACATCTCTGGAGATGCTCTACCTTGTAGCAGTATCAGGCTGAAAAGCCAAATGGGAAGGTGTGTAAATTTCTCCTTCCAGAGTAACATGTACTGGGGAGAAATATTTCACATCCTGAACAGATGAAAGGGATATCCTTCTCCTAGTATCACATCATGCAAACCCATGAGCGAGGGCTCAAAAAAAAAACCCACTGGATTTTTCCTCTGACATCTTTACTTTTACCTATTAAAGGACCAAAAACCATAGTTAAGTCTCCTTCTCCTCCTACAGCTGCAATGTATGTCAGATTTTAACGTAATGACTAAAGCTACTCACTGAGTTCTGTCTGATACTGAGCTATAAAGTTTTGGTCCAGAAGAGGACAATTTATCTTTACTCTTTATGGGTTTCTTGAAAAAACATAATGTCTCAATATAAATTTAAAGGCTGATCTTGCATTTATAGGGTCACATAATCTTTTAATATTGTGTGAGATATGTTTCCTGTTATTTTCAGCTACTTTCCCGTTTGGACCTTGACCACTAAATTATCAGTCTTGTTGAAGAGTATCAACCTCTGAAGGATCTATGCTGTTGTCAGTTCTAGGCAACATGTTTTCCTTCTTCTGTAATTCAGAATCTTCTGAGATTGTAATGAGTTGTCCTTCTGATGTAACTTCTTCCTGTTAATTCTCATCCTTCTTGGAGTACAACTGGGTTTCTGGTGGAGAATTGTCTTTTATGTTTACAAGTTTGATTGAGAGCTTGGAAGTTAATCTCTCTCTCCTGTTATTTTTTGTGTGCATGTGTGTGGGGGAATCTCAGAACTGCATCTCTTCATTCTTTCCCTGTTTCTGAAGATCTTCGCTCTTTTAAGAAAGTCTTTAGTTTTAACACATGTACGCTCTACAATCTTTAGATGGCTTCTGCACGGATTGTTCCAACCGTTGAAACCTTACTTGGAAAACTCCTCCTTAATACCTTTTTTAAAAAGTTCAGAAATGCGCTAGTAGATTCTATAACACATAGGAACTCGTTCCTGCTGCCGAATTGTGTGGATGCACAGTGAGTGTTCTCGGCTCATTGATCTTCAGTGCAGTAGTATACTATACAGGTAGTCCTCACTTAATGATGCTAACTGGGGCCTGCAACTCCATCGCTAAGTGATGCGGTAGGAAAGCACGTCACGTGACCATACTGATTTATTACCGCAGTTGTAATAGCTCCAGCTGCCATCATTAGATGAATCCTGCGCAGTTGCAGCATCCCGCAGTCACGTGGCCACCATCTGCAACCTCTCACCAGCTTCCCGTTGTCTTTGCTTGTGGGAAGCCAGCAGGGAAGGTTGCAAATAGTGATCGTGTAACTGCGGGATGCCGCAGCAGCCACAACTACAAGGAACGGTTGTAACTTCGAACGGTTGCTGAACAAGTGGTCGCTGAACGAAGACCACCGGTACACGTGGATATTTTTCAGTGGAACCAAAGGACTTTAAAAGGATGTAACTATGGGTCAATCCTGCTCTACGTATTTAAACATTTAAAGCAAGGCAAGCAACAATGGTACTGTGAGATAATGTAGGATGAGCCTGATTAATTAAGAACTAACTAGTATAAGATAATGTGCTGGAAAATGCTTGCTTCTGAATTCACATAGAATGGATTTCTACCAAACGCAAGACTTTCACATTTCAATTCAGTGTAGTCTCTGTCTGCACTAAAATTATTTTTTAAGCATTTGTAATCACCTGTTAGCAGCTACTCGAGTTATTTATGAAGGAAAATCTGCTTGCCCCAGCTGCCAACTTGCTGAGTATTGTAGGGAAGTCGCTAGATGGACCAAACAGGGGCTAACTTAAAGTTAATTCGGGCGACAGTTAATTTCCAGCTTTAGATTTTATGTGTTTTCTTTATGCAAACATACATAATGGAATCCTGTAACACAGTGGGAAACAGTTTGCCTTAAATTATTCTAACAGTCTCTTTGCATATTAAAGGCAAGTCTTCCTCAAATTGAAATTTAGTCTTTGTTGACTTTCTGGACATCTTCAAGTAGTTTTCTCAGCAACAACACGAGTGGATTATCTTTGCGGCCTCCTCCCCCCCCCCCCCATTTCAGACTTCACTGGTTCTCCCTAACAGTCTTCTTCTCGCTTAGTATGAACCAAGCCAAGCCCTGATAAGCATCCAAGTCCAGACAAGGATAGCCAGATGAGGTGATCTCCTGAAACTTTGTGTTATACCACTTCCTAATAAAGTTAATAGAATCTGACTTGACTCTCAGTGATATTGTCATGGGCCAAGATGTTGAAAATGCTAGACAACCAGAGGGTGAGAATTATGAAAATATCCCTGGATATTCACAAGTGATGAAGCTAGACTCAGACAAGGAATTAGGCCCTGAACCTAGAGTTTGGCTCATCTGGAACTGCCCAGAAAATCAGGTAGCAATATTATTGAAAAAGTATTATAAATATTATATACATATGCATGCATGAAGAACTGGCTTTGGTTGAAGGCAGTCACAACAGTATTGAAACTTGTGTTCTTTAAGGATTGTCTTTTCTCATCTGGATGTTGTGTGCATTATCTAGAAATGTTCATGGGCGAAATACAATTGCGTTCTTTAATATTTCTGAACTCATGAACTTCACTTCCTATAGGACAAGAAAACAGGATGAGTAACTGTTGAGTTTAAATCTCAGTGGAGAACCATTTAATTACTTCTTAAAGCATTTAGTAGGACATTCCATCAGGACACCACAACAATGGTAAAAGTAGATTAAAATTTAAAACAGACCAAGAGCTGAACAAATGAAATAGCTGTTAAAATACCTAGGCAAAGAAACAGTGTTTTACCTAATGCTTGAAAGATTGCAACTGTAGAGTCATAAAATCCTTATTTTTCCTCCCCAGAACTAGGATTTTCAGGACCAAGGTGCCATAACAGCAAAAGTCATAATTTTGTTCCCTATTTGTATGACTTAGCACAAGCTAATTTTTCTGTGCTTGATTTTGTTCTCCCTTGGAGAATGTTGATTATGCCAATCCCCCTATTTTTAAATAGATACAGGAATCCAAATAAATTATGCTAAAAGTCAGTTCACTAAAACTGATGGAGTTAATTTAGTCATACGCTATGCCCCATTGATTGCAATGAATTTACTTTAAGCATGACAAGATCCAGAATCAACACAGAAGCTAAAACAATATAAATGATCTCCATCCATGTGATTATTAATTTTCCTTTGTTGAGTTGCAATTACGGCAAAAATTGGTTGCATTGTTTTCATTTCTTACAGGTTTACTGAATTGACAAATAGGTCTACATCCAGGCAGGGATAAATACATAGCTTTATTGCCCAGTGCAAATATTGTATGAATTTTCCACTGATGATTAGCAGTCTTCAAAGCACTGTATCCAAATCCAAGGGCCTTCAAATTAGAGAGTCTTTGGAATAATCTGCAGATCACCCAGGCTGTGATCTCTGTGTATTGTTAAAAATAATAATAATAATAATAATAAAAATTAAATATTAACCCATGATGAAATCTGCTGAGCAGAGAATGCTGTAAGTTTGGGATTTTATTTACTTGTATTTTTTTTTAAAGAAACAGTGAGTTTTGTTTGTTTACATACTGTTTACAGCAGCACAGGTTTATTTTTTAATATATATGAGAAATGAGATATTTATTGCATTTACTATTTTGAAAAATCTTTTGTGTGTTTTGCACCTTTGGGATATATTGTTACATTGCTGTGTACAGAATATTTGGGTGGTTCTGTTAATAGTAATTTTATGATTCCTGAGTGACCAGTTTTTGTGCCTTTTTATTATTGGATGCATGATTACTTATTTATTATTGTATGGAAGTCATGGAGATGTGTATTTTTGTACGCTGTTGAAAGCAATGGTTGACTTTATTGTACTTTAATGAGGAGCACCTCTTTTCAAGGGCGCTTCCTCGATCTTCCTTCGAAAATAAACACATGCATACAAACTCCGAGTATGTCATTTTACATTTTTTGAAAGTTTGATTTAATGCATTGAAACTCCCATGTGTTTTTTGTTGAGAGAGGGTTATCCTTCAGTAAAAGTGCAAGAAAAAGAAAAGAATAAAAGCATTCAGTAGAGCCAACCAGCAGAACGACAAGAGCAGAAGAAGGGGGACACTTAAAAACACAGAGAAAAAGGGATCTTCATGTGTTCAGATGGACAGAAGATGCTACAAACTCATTCAGAAAAGAATTTCAGACCAGAAGTGCTGCTAAGTTAATTAAACATTCACACACAACTTTAGGACATCAGCGTGTACAAGCAGTCCTCACTTAATGACCACTCGTTTACTGACAGTTCAGACTTACGACAGTGCTGAAAAAACCGACTTACAACTGGTGCTCACACTTAGGGCCATTGCAGCGTCCCCATGGTCATGTGATCATGATTTGGACGCATGGCAGATGGTTCACATTTTTGACCTTCGCAGCATTTTGTGGTTACGTGGTCGCCATTTTCGACCTTCCCGGCTGACTTCTAGCAAGCAAAATCAATGGGGAAATGCATGATTTGCTTAACGACCACATGGTTTGCTTAATGACTAGTGATTCACTTAATGACCACTGCAAAAAAGGTTGTAAAATCAGGTCAGATGTGCTTAATGACCCCTTTGCTTAGCAACTGAAATTCTGGTCTCAATTGTGGTTGTTAAGCGAGGACTACCTGTACTTTGCCTGAGGTCAATTCCTGCCAAACGAAGTATTAAGTGTTGTTGTTGGCAATGCTGAAGTGACCTGCATCTATTTTAATATACTTTCTGTGCCATACACTATTTGCACAAGCATCAGCCCTCCTAATCTAAACTGGGCACTTATTCTAGAATGTATTCCTGCAGGACACAGCTTTGTTTTGGTTTCATCTGCAGAACAGTAAGTTGCACAATGAACAATTCACATCTGAGTGTATTGCATATGCCAGGGTTTCTCAACCTTGGCAACTTTTAAGGTGTGGACTTCAACTCCCAGAATTCCCCAGCCAGCCAAGAAGTCCACACATCTTAAAGTTGCCAAGGTTGAGAAACCCTGGCATATACTAACCATAGCCAGGCCTCAGGAAGGCCCCTTGTTCTAATTCATTTCGGGACCCATTTCCACAGAGCTTCCGAATCCACTGAAAGACTCTGCTCCATTTTCTTACACTTAAATGGCAACAACAGCCTACTTCAAAAGATACCTGCCTGCCTTTCCTTGTCCTTAGATTAACGAAGTCTCAGTTGGATGAAATTGCGGGAAGATGACAACCCAGGGCCCACATTGATCTGCGTTTATTAGACATGAGCTGCGCTGTGAAAAAGCAGCAGATGCGTTTGCACAACGAGCTAGTTTTACACATCTTTTTGGTGGTTGTTGGGGTAGCTTAGCGTCTCGTAGGAACAGGGCTTTTCGTTTCCTTTAGGTTGTCACAAATCATAATACATTCTACTGTTCCAATACACTGATGTTTGGGTAACACAATTGAAGGCTATTAACATTCTATTATTTAGATAGCTTAGAGCAGGAACACGGTTTATTTCGTTCATCTGCCCTTGACCAAACCTGCAAACTGTTAATTCAGTAAGCCGGTGCAGCATTTTCCCACCACCGTCCTTCGGGCTTTTTCAAAGCTGCCGACTTCTTGCCGAGTCAATCCGCAGCACGCTTCCCAAGGCAGAAACCTGGGACGCCCCGTGCCTTTTGCATTGTAACGGCGCAAACGTCCTCTGCCTCTCGCATCGCCCCAAAGCCCACTTCCTCCAAGTCACTGTTTCTCAACCTCGGCAGCTTTAAGATGTGTGGACTTCAGCTCCCAGAATTCCCCAGCCAGCAAGCTGGCTGGGGAATTCTGGGAGCTGAAGTCTACACATCTTAAAGCTGCCAAGGTTGAGAAATACCGCTCTAGGTAGTGGCTCTAAAGCAGGACGCCCCGCCGCTCCCTCCGGAGAGGCTTCGGGAGTTTCCAAAGGGGGGGTTCCTGGGGACCTTCCCTCCCCAGGCAGGTGCGCCCCGCTTTAACGTTTGAAGACCCCCCCCCGAAGTGAGGAGCGAGGCGAGTGGGCGCCTTGCAGACCCCAACCCCGAGGGGGACCCCTGCTCTCCGGCCGCGCCGTCTCCAGCGCCGAAGCAGGGCGCACGGCCGCGCCACCCGGCTCCGGGAGACCCTCCGCCGCCGGCCGCTGCCCGGGCAGCCTCCCTCGGTGGTGCCCGCAAGGAAGTCGCCGCTCTCGCGAGAGGCGGCGGCGAGGCGGCGGCGGCGGAGCCACGGAGCGAGCGAGCGAGCGGCCGAGCGGCCGGGCGGGCGCCGCCAGGGTAGGATGCGCAGGGCGGCGAGGCCGCGGGGAGCCCGGGGGGCAAGGCGGCGGCGCGGTGGTTGGGGGGCGCCCCCCGCCTGCCCCCCCTCCCGCTGTGCCCGCTTGGCCCGCTTCCGCTCGGGAGAGGGTCCCCCAGGCTCAGCCGCCCGCCCCCGCCGCCTTCGCGAGCGCCCTTCCCTCCGCTGCCCGTCGCCCCTTCTCTAACTAGTTAGGGCTTTCGGGGTGCGGGACCCGGCAGCAGAAGCCCCCCTTTTGAATTGAGGGTGCCCCCCTCTCGAGTTCCCCCCTTTGGGCAACTGCATGCCGGGAAAGCCTCCCTGAATTGGGGATGGGGGGTCCGCCTGCCCCCGCCGTCTCTCTAAGTCCCTGTTTCGCGTGGCTTTGCGGGCTGCCTGAAGCAGAAGGCCCCCTTTGGAATTGGGGACGGAGGGTCCCTGTGCCCCCTCTAGAATTCTCCCTTTTGCACAACCTTTGGGGGTTGCAGGCAGCTGCCCCCCTCCTTTTTGAACTGGGGGTGGAGACTGGGGAAGGCAACCCCCACACCCCTTCCCTAGCACTTCAGGTCTTTGGGGTTCCGTGGTGGGAATGTGGCCCCCGAGTCCTTTCCCATTCATACTTGGGGCTCCTGGGCTCTCTGAGGGCTGCATTAGAGCAAGGGCCCCCAAGTGCTTCCCCTCCCAGATTGTGCCCTCCCCCCCCCCAATTCTTTAACTCGGGCAACTATTTCTGCAGGCAAGCGCTGTTAACATTGGTGGTGGGGACCACAGTGTGGGTGTGCATGAGTTTGGGGGCTGAATTAGGATTTTTTTTTTTTAAAAAAAAAGCCTATTTCAGTTTACCCTATACTTTTTTCCATTCCCCATCTCAAAACTCCCATTGCTTTTCTGCAATTTTGGCCCAGCCAGGTGGCAGGGGCCGCAGAAAGAGGACTTGTGTGGCAGCTGCAGGTTGCCCATCTTTTGGGGAGCTGCCACCCGATTCTCCTCCCCTTTGCTTCCCATGAAATGCTAATGAGACGGAGATTCTTTTATGCTCTTGTTAACGGACCAGGGAAGATAACCATCACAGTCCTCTTTGTATACTGCTTTTGAAGAGTGAAATGTCAGTAAATGTTTCAACAACTTGTGTGGCAAGAAAGACAGACCTAACGTTTTCAGTGGGGTAGAAATGGTTTGTACACATACATGTTCCACTTGTTGGCCAACAGCAGCCACCTTGACTTACAGTTTGAATGATCTGGGCAGATTGGTTTCTCCAGTGTGGACTTAAGCCATCATTTGTAACTTGCAGTGGTATGTAAATACTTCAAAGAAAGAGAAATAGTGAAAGGTCTGCTTCTCCTTTTGCAATGAGCTGGCTGCATTTCTGTTTTAATAGGCCTTTCCCCTAGCTTTGTCCAGTATTTGCAAAGTGAACCTTCTGTTCAGGAATTGTCTATCTTTTATGTTTCAGTGCCTGTCACTTCATCCAGGCCTTACCTGTGTTGTAAATATCCCTTAAGAGTTTGCATAATTTCAGTTGCAGAAGGTCCTTGTTGTAAGACTGAATTCCGTTCCAAACTCTGTCCTTAAGTCAAATTTGTATGTAAGTCAAAACAGTCATTTGGCATCAGTTAGTCAAATGTTCATCTTAGTGTATAGTATATATTTTATCTTTCTATGCTTATAAAACAATAAACACTTCCAAATACACTGTAACATCTTAAACATAATAATACACAACATAATATTGTGTATTTAACCCAAAACATTGTACTTAACTTGAATTTTTAATATAATAGTCTTTATGGCAGTCTGTTCTTAACTGGGAGTCATCCATAAACCAGAACGTTCCTAAACCGGTATTCGATGATGTATTATTGATTGACTGATTGATTGATTGTATTTCTTCACCACCCATCTTGGACAAATGACTGGGCGGTTTACAAACGGATATGCTTTGCATTTATTTATTTATATTTTTTTTACACTTGAAAATTGCGGCTATCATTCCAAGTTGTCTTGGACATACACATTGATGTAAAAAGGGACCAAACAGGATTAAGAAGGAACTCCTCAGCCCTACTCTAGGGCCCTGCAGCTGCTTCTGAAAGAGTGGAAAAGGCTAAGCAGTTGTGATTTATTTTCATATCTCTGCTAGCTTGCTTCACGAAGGTATCTGATAGAAGCGTAAAAGCTTGTAGGTGGGATGCAGACGGCATGTTTTGATCAGGGCATTTCTTCATCTCTTTCGCCGACTTGATGTGCAAAAGTCTTGAAGCTTGTTTCAATTTCCATCTCTGATTTTAATCTAGAGAAGAAAGTGAGGAGGAACGTGCCCCATCGTTTTGGTCTTTAGGGACAAAATATGAAATGTAAATATGAAATTTCCTGACAGAATGAGGGAATTCAACACAGCCCTTGGACTCTTCTGGCTTTCAGGGTCAGGGAGTGCCATATACTGTCCCTGTCTTCCTCTTTGTCCTGGTTGCTTTTCCATATTTTAGTACTCAAAATAGTATGAGGGATGCCTTTAGAAAGAGTAGAAATATTAATTCTCTGTCTTTATCTTCATGGGTTACCACAACTACTTCATGTAGTGTCTTCTGCAAGGTTATCAGAGGTAGCTAAGAAGGAATGACAGTTGATTGCTCGGTGCTTCCATGATCCAGCTTCGTTGGAAGGATATCTGGGTAAGAAATTACAATTGCTTATTGGTATTGCTTCCGTAGATCAGGGGCCACCCTAGGTGGCAGGAAGGAAGAATGTGGTGGTGGTCATTTGGCCCAACATTTTTAATCACTGGGCCAATAAATATGTTTTGCTTTTTAAATGGAAGGACCATACCAATTGCAATAAATTCTATCATCTTCCTCTTCTATTCTGGGAGCTGATTGGGTCTGAAAGTAACTGTTTAATACAGCACCCATATGTTTAGGATTATGGCAAATATTACTAGTTTCTGCCCTGTAGTTTATGTTTGAAAAATGGAGTTCGAATTGTTTGTCTAAGTAGACACCTGCTGAATTAGACTGGATTGGCAGAATTCTTGCTAGATCCTTCGAATACCTGATGCCTTTGAAACAAATGGGCCTTTGTTACCAGCTGGATTAGGTAGATGGAAACAGGAGTTGATTTCCTTGCTTCATTTTCTTCGGAAGAGAAAGAGCAGAAATGAGGAGCTTGCCAATAGATGTTGGTGCCCAAGAGGGAAATTCCATATCCTTCTTGGCTTACCGATTGTGTGGCAAAAGCAGATTATGAAGACCAAGATTGTGGTTTAGCACAGAATGAAAGGTTGGGCAAGGCAGCATTTGATTTTGCCAGCCGTTGCTTGAAAGGACCTTATATTTTCAAGGTGGGCTTTATCTTTTGCTGGATGTCTCACCATGGGAAACTTGTGTTGGGGTTTCGTTCTAGAAGATGAAATAACTGAGCAGAGGGGAGAGACTAAGCAGCGGTTTTCAAATCAGCAAACGATTGCAGTCTTGCATTTAATGCAAGGAGGGTTTCAGACAAGAGACACGTTTTTTGAACTTCTAACTAATGACATGACAGAAGGTGCCATTTTGCCTCAAATGGGTGCAACTGATTTTTATTTATATTTCAAATTTATTCACCACCCATCTCACTCAGAGAGCGACTCTGGGCGGTTTACCTAAAATAGGAATAAAACATTAGTTAAAATATAATAAAACAATACAGTAAAAACAATCTTAATAATATGTTCCAAGACGTAGATGGTAAAAAGTTCTTAATTTCTATACATATAAAACACTTAAGAAACACTTCCAAATACACTAAAACATCTTAAACATAACAATACACGAAGTAGTATTGTGTATTTAACTTGAAACATTGTACTTGAATTTTTAATATAATAGTCTCTATGGCAGTCTGTTCTTAAGTAGGAGTCATTCAAAAACCAGAATGTTCTTAAACCATCATTAAATCATCATTATGCAAATAATGGCCAGAATTTAAAAAAATTATAGCATAGAAGCTTGGTTGACGCATCATATAAAGACGCCCTCAAATTTAGCTTGATTCGTGATGACTTTGTGGACATGGCAGGCAAAAATACAGAATCTTCCTTCCCTTCCCTTCTTTCCAGTTCATTTTATAGCCCTGGTGGTTTCCCATCCATGTGTTAACCAGGTCCAATCTTGCTCAGCTTCCTTCATAATTAACTAAGGTTGCTTAACTATATTTGCTACAGCTCATACACTGTGCAAAGCCATAAGTAAAGAAACCACATTCTGGCTTGGTTTTGTGTGAATCAGGTTATATTGTAATATTCTGTTTGCTAAAGCTGATTTATTTTGTCAGAAGAACTTACAATGAGGGCTGTATATCAGGCCATTGTATTAAACAGTTTCTATCAGAGATGACTAAAAGTTGTTATTGTTGCTGGAGAGCATTCTCTGTCATGAAACCACTAACTGTAGAAATAGTTTTAAAAGCAGCAAATCACGAATGCACTTCTTATTTTGGATTTTATTTATTTATTCCTTTGATTGACTTTTCGACGTTTCCACAGAAGAATAGTACTCAGGGTGGTGATTCATATATGGCTTTTGCCTCTTTTTACAAGATTGCTGTAGTGGTTATTTACAACAATAGAGCTGGAATGTCAGCCAAATATATTGCATAAAACAAGAATCTCCTTGTGTAAGTTGCAGTCTGCTTTTTCACTGCATTTTTCAGAAGTGCTGCAGGAATCTTGATTTATTGAGAAAGCATATTAGGAAAGCATATAGAACGTTTCCATTTATTCTCCTGGCCAGAATCTTCTGTCCCTTTGCTTGATTGTTGGCATCATCAAGAGAGAAAGCTTGAGACCTAGATGAGGAATATTCATTACAACAGTATAGGACTGGAGTTGCCAGCTATCCACATTTTTTAATGAGAATTTTTGATACAATTCCCATGCATGCATTGTAGAGGTTTACCATGCATTTGTCTCTGTTACTCTACTAGACTACCCAAGGCTGATTGATAGAGTCTGTTCAGTTTAAGACCACTTCCCCTAACCGGTCAGAATCAACGCATCTGATACGACCATCCCATAATGTTGCTTGTGACGTCTGTGAAGTCAGCAGAGCTGAGGCCAGTAGGAAAGGTTTAGAGTTATCATGTTATGGAACAGCCTTCCCTTGGAAGTTAGACTCATCATCCCAACATTGATGGCCTTTGGAACCAGATTAAGATGGACCTTTCCTGGGGGAGGGGGGTGCTTTTTGTATTTAATTATGGGGTGATACCATAGTTCTACAGAATGTTTTGTGTGCTGCTCTGGTTTTAGATGGTCTGTTGTTTGTTTTGATTGTTATTTGTGTATTGTGTAGGTGACAGTTCTCCTTTATAAGTTCATTTAATAAGGAGAACACTCACCCACAGATGCACACATTGCTTATTTCGGTACTGGACACTCAACAGCAAACTGATGCAACTCCCCGTTTATGCAAATCAAAGTAGACATGTACTTCATGAATTAATAAAGGTGAGGTTACAAGGACAGTGGTTTTATTAAGAATACAAAGAGTGTGTTAGAATAAGGATTACTGATGTTTCCTGTTATCTCCCTTGTCCTTGTTTCCTGAAATTCTCCTCTTCACCTCTAAATATCTCTTGTCCTTTTTATCAATATTATTTTGCCTTCTAAGCATTTTTATGGCTGTGCTGGCATTTTTGTTGCTTCTCTGCAGGGTCCAGGAAAGGAGACTGAGAAGAGAGGTGTGAGCTGCTTAGCCTAGCTAACCCTTTTCTCCATCAGTCCCCCTTATAGGGCTTCTTCACAAGCTTCACTTGTGGAAGCTCTTATCATTCAATTTCTTGTTCCCTCTTTTTAAAACTCAGAACTCTGACTTCTGAAATCCTGTGTTTTGCTTTCCTTCAGCAGTTTACACCCGCATGTAGGGTACTACCTACTTAGTCGTACAAGAATAACTAGTAGGGCTCCCTGTAAGAATGGTGTTCCATGTTCCTGAAATCAGTTGTTTGGGAACTTCACTAAATCCAATCCCAGGACCTGGTGATGTTTGCTCTTTGGTGTGGCATCTTAATGCTTGGAGCGTTTTGTTCGGTATCGCCACTTCTGCTTGGCACAAAAGCGTATTAAAGTTAACAAATGTAGAGCCTTGTGGATTTGCAAAACCACTTGAACCCAGAAGAGGTTGTGATGGTGGCATTAAAAACCAATTCCAGTTCAACTGAAATGTTGTATATGGCTGGTTTAGTCTGTGCCATCCCCAGACCTGGGCAGAGAGGTCAGATAATCATTGTTATGAGTTTTCAAAATAGGTGTCCTTTTAAAGGCATGGTGTGAGAATTTTCCCAAGTAGAGGTAATGTCCAGAAAGTAGCTCCTGGACTAGGATCATAAGGGGGTAAGTCACCCAACCTCACAAATACCCTTTCCATCATGAGTGAAGCATGTTCATAAGTTAAATAACATCTCGGGGGTGTAAATGGCTACAGCTCTATCAGTCCCTTCAGTAAGAGGAATCCATGTGTGAAGAGCTTTTCCAGGGAACAAGACAGGATGGAGAGGTGTCCCAGCTGCATCCTAGCAAGGAGAGCCCCATTGTTATTTATCTAACAACCCAGTAAGGGTGTTTCCATAGGGCAGAGTGGGACAGGCACTCGGAGGGGGAGGAATTCTTGGCAGCACTGGAAGACCATTGAATTCAGTGCAGAGACTGTCATTCAGATGAGTGGAGTGGAGGATATAAATCTCGTCCCTTCCCTCCTTGCAAAAGAAAGTATTCTGGGATTATTCATCACCCCTCTATCCAAGCAGGGGATATTCAGGGCTTAAGATACAGTCACCTGCCGCCATCTTGCCACCCCATCTGGTACCATTAAGGGAGTGGATGCAGAAGGAAGAAAGGAAGAAGTGATGGGGAGTGCATAATAGAGCTAGCCACCCACAAGTATAGGCCACCTGTAATTTCTAGTCTTTGATGGCTGCTCTAGCTGGCTGTTCCATTTTTTGCAAAATCTGAAATCCAGGGTTCCATCCCCAAATGTAGGCTTTCCTTTCCATGCAAATGGTCAGCATAAAGACAACTAAGGTATGTTCTCAAAAGCTGAAATGGATTTCACTGTGCAGAGGCCAATCAGTCCCAAAATGAAGAGTGCCACTTGCAGCTTCAGGACTTCATCAAAATTTCACCGGCCTTGCCTTAGTGCCTTCTTGGCAAGGGATACGTGCATCTTCTGAACTTGATGGTGGCACGGGGTATTAGCAGAACCCGTTAAGGTTCAGTCCATTGCAACATCAGACAGTTCTTTTTCCAGGACCCATGGACGATCCAAGGTATAATCTCCAGGTTTCAGGTTTCAGGAAACAGCCGGCTGCCGAGGAAGGCGACAGACACAACTTTAGCCTGAATAAAAATAGGCCAAAATGGTTTGATTAAATGCAACATTTCCCCATTCTCAGATGGGACCTACGGGACGTACTAAGCCAGACAGGTAGGCAGATTACATAGAACAAGGATAGACAGGAATTGTTTACTTCTAAAATTGACTCGGCAGTCCTCTTCTCCAGGAATGTAAATGTAAGAGACCTCACTGACACTTTTAAAAACTTGCTTTAATTTTTAAAACAGTGAAGATGTTGCCTGAGCACTGAATGTATTTTAATGTATTTGAAAAATGATTTCCATGCCAATGATAATCTGCTTGCATCCTAGGAAGAGTCACTAGGAAGGAAAAAAAAAGCAAAATGCAAATATTCATGAGCTTTCTGCAAGCTCATGCTGATGATTATTGTGTTGTAATCCTCTCAGATATCCTTGTGCTCAGTAAGATTGGGCTGAACGATTATCTTGATATTGCAGATGATAGATTTACTATGTAGGCCATCTAAGGCTTTCACGGAACACTGTGGTTCTTAGCCATCACAACGCATGCACAGTCTGAGATCTTTATCAGAGTCATAATGTATTTTGTGGATCAAAGTTCAATTCATATGTCTTTGAACGATAAGCTGCGTTGTCTTTTTATATTTGAATCATTTTGTTTGCATAATGCACGCCTAGATGTATTTCAGTGATTACCTGGACAAAGGGGTTGTTGACTTGGTCTTAGTTTCTGATCTCACCTTTCCATAGTGGCATCAAGTTATCAGAAGAACGTGTTTCATGGCATGTAATACCACCATCCACATTACTCACATTGGGCAGACTCGGTTATCTTTACTCAGGAAGTAAGCGTAAATAGGCAGTCTAATTTTGTCTCTCTAGCAAAATGTGAGAAGATGAGAACTTCACGGAATTAACTGTGTTTTTAAAGTATCAGGAAAATGGAAACCACTCGCTCATATTCCTTTCCCATAAGATCATACAGTCTGATATAACTGGGTATTTCCGAACAGGAAGACCGGCATCGGTGTCCTCGTTCAGAATGGTGTAGATTGCGGATTAGGATAAGTTGTGTCTGAAGAGTCAGAGTGTCATTCATGTGGTGTCTCTGCTTTGAAGAGATTTTATGAAGGATTGGGCTCAGACGCAGAAGCATTTAGGGCAGTCTGTTGCCTATCAAATTAGGTGAGTATGTTCGGATTGTAGCCTTCAAAAGTCAACTTCACAGCCCTAATTTGTTTTATAATACAAAAGTACCATATATGCTGAGGATTGTTGGTAAAGAGGGAGACAGCACATGTTTTATACCAGTGCTTGGGCACAATAACTGACTGCATGAGGGCAGACAAACTATAATTTAGTCCTTTTAATGAGTTGTTTGTTTGCTAACTAGGTGCTGTGCAGGTTCCAAAGAAAAACTCCTCCTCCTGAAGATATGTGCAGTTGGATCTTGCGTTGTCGGGGGGACGCAAATAACCTATCTGGTTCAATTTGTTTTTTAAAAATGCATGTTTTTAAAAATTACGCTTTTTGACAAGAGATCCTTGTGTCAGACCTGCCTGTGCTGTTTGAACCACCTAGTTGGGTTCTGCGGTGTGTAAGGTTGCCTTTGCAAATGTTGCAGAAACTTGACTTGGTTAGTGCTAGAAGATAATTAACTCGTATTAGACAATCCTTTGTGCAGCGTTTTGCCACCTGTACTGGCCCCCTGACCGTTTCCGTACCCGTTTTAAAGAGATGACGTTACGTGCTTTGTTGTGGTTTATTACTCAGCCATGCCTTATCATTCAGAGAGCCTCTGGGGAGATACTTCAGGATTAGAACACGGCGGCGAGGTGGAAGGTTTTCTCCAGTTTCTTTTCAAGACCAAATAGGTGGATTTGGAAATCTGGATTCACCAGATTTGCTGACCGCAAGCTCCATAGTTTCCAATATATTGTGTACAATAAAAATGTCATTTTATCAGTCCTGAATCTCCCTGCATTTAGTTTTAATAGATGAACTCAGGGTTTTATATCCTGAAAAAGAGAGATGACTTTATTTTTCTCTGTATTCGATCCCATGTATAATTTTATAAATGTCTATAATGTCTGTCCACTTTCTTTAGCTTCTACATAAAGTGTTCCTGTTGTTTTTCGAGTTTTATAATGTCCTCCTTGAGGTGCAATAACCAGCTGTCACAACACAGCCTTATGTAAGATATTGTTGTGTTGGTAATTTCTCTTTTTTAGGCCTTTTTCTAATCATTCCTGGTATTTGTGGCAGCCCTGCACACCGGGTTGAGTTATCCAGTGTAATTCCCAAATACCTTTGCTGCTCAGATACTCCTGTCTTGCAACATATTTGTGCAAATAAGGAGTTCAGGAGTTTGGTTTTTTTTAATTCCAGTGATCATCGCTTTGAACTTAATTTGATACGCTTTCTTCATTGGTTTCCTTAATGCTTTTTTTAAAAGTAATTTTACTGAAAAATTTTAACAGTAATACAAGATAATAAAAATGAGATTAAAAGTAAAAGGAAAGATAAAGGAAAAATAGAAAGTGCAGAAAGTAAAAGAGAAAAAAGGAAAAAAAAGACATTTAAAGAATCTCCTTTAGAGCTGTTACAAACAAAATATCATTCCTCCCCCTTGAGGTTTTCTTATGCTTTTTAATGTTTGTTGTCATTAATATCAATGCCATCGTTGTCATTGCAGTCTTGTTGAGAAGAAAATACGCATTCTTACTGGCTGCCTAGTCATTGCTATATAAATATATAGGGTTAGACTTAGCAAATGGTGTGTATCAGGAAAAGAATGATATAAGTGGTTCAGAAGGAGATTTTTCTTTTCATGTGAACTTTGCTCTAAATATTTAGAATTTCCAAGAAAATTAGGAAAAACACTTGTGTGTCCTGACCAATTGGGCAGAAAAGTACTAGGAGATTCTTACCATTGATTAGGCTATTTTGAACCTTTTAAGAACATTTATTGCATAGTTTTGTCTAGGCCAGACTTTCTCAATGTTTTGCCCCTGGAGGAATCTTTGAAATATTATTCAGGCCTCGGGGAACCCCTGCACATTCGGGCTCATAGGCCAGAAGTTGGAAAGTTATTATATTTGTTTCATGTGTAGACCTGTATATACCCCTGCATTAACAGGGTTCTTAAACTAAAAATAAAGAATGAAACTTACCTCTTTAATGTGAAGTTGCCCAAATTTGAATTTTTAAAAAAATAAATCATGATCTCCCAGGGAACCCCTAGTGGCCTCTCACGGAACCCTAGGGTGCCACAGGGCCCTGGTTGAGAAACCCTGGTCTAGGGTGACCTTAAACTTCACTTAAATTAGTGTTTCTAACCCTTGGCAACTTTAAGATGTGTGGATTTCAGTTCCCAGAATTCCCCAGCCAGCAACATAGAGAAACAGAAAGGGAGAACAGGAGGAATTATTACAGTAGATTGGCACAAACTAAACACTTGTAATTATAGTCCTGTTTTGTGTAAGATTAAAACAGTACTTAAGTAACAGCAACATCTACTTATTATCACTGCTGGGTAGAAAGGCTACTTTTTAACATTCTGTTTTTCCTAAAATTCTATTTTTGTTTTAAATATTCTGTGGAATGTGACTTGAGCTTTGGCAACATTTTTTTTCTGCATTTATTTATAAGTATAGGTAATCTTTATTATCAACAAATTGAACAGCCAGCTTCTCAAAAGAATAAAAGAACAAAGCCCCAAAGCCATTCCATTATCTGGAATAACAGTGAAATGCCTAAAATCTGGAATGGTTCTGAAACATCAATAAACATGTATATAGCAATTTACTACAAGGCCATGAATGCAGGAATAGAGCCTAGGAAATCAAAACAAGTGACAAATTAATTAGTAGAAATACTTTAAGCATAGAATACTGAAGTTCTGCCCATGAACTATTGAGCTATTAAGTGGTATACATTTACATGAGTTTAGGTGACTGTAAATGCATATAAATAAAATAATCTGTTGGTCAGTGATGAATAAAATATAGCAAAAGAAATAAAACCTAGATGCAATAAAAAAGGCTTCAAAGAACAAAATGAAATTATACATTAATGAAAACAAAACTGTAGAGAGAATAGTTTGCAGGGCATTGAAGGAGCACTCAGCTTCCTCCAGAGGATAGGGACAGATCTGTTTTGCAAGAGGGATATTATGGTATCTTCTCTCCGATATTGCAGAGGGCAAGATATGAAAGCAGGCTAAAGAAAAAACTCTACTGTGTGATGGACAGGCGATGCTGAGCGAATAATTTGCTGGCATGAAAGCTCTCCTATTTGTGTACTGCCGAGAACTTGAACAAGTGCATAAAAGTGATCCAAAAACACAACTGATGAAAGAAAGGCAAGAAGCTAAACCACAATTAAATTTGCTATTTATACACTTCCAGTTTCGGGGGCCAAATATACTCCACTCCACCTGAAGGGCCTTTTCAGCTTGTTTCCTGTATGAAACATTTGAAGTATAGTGTCAGGTATAATGCCAGAAGTAGCTGTAAGCTATAGGTTAGAGAATAAAATTAAATTAATGTAAAATCTCCTTCAAATCAAGCTCACTTTTGCTTTATTCCAACTAACAACCAATGCTAATACAAAGGTTAAATCTGAAAGTAAAGTTAGGGTGTGAACCTTTTATGATCTTATAAGCCATCCAGAAAATGTTGACTAAGGGCTGCTATAAAAATGCATTAAATAATATTGCTGATAGGAACCGTAATTGATTGTTCCTCCTGATTGATTTGGTCAATCTGTATTAACATTTTTTTTCAGTACAGGGGACTTGGATGTGATCCATTAAAAATATTTGCAATCCTTGTCTTTGAAAAATATATCTTTGAAAAATATAAAACATCCTCCCCAGAAAGTAGCATTATTATTAAATAGCTTATGAACATAAACTCCAGTCCTTCTGCTGAAGTCCTTTCCCAGTTCATTATTGATTATTGTTTCTTCCTTTCCTTTTCTTCTGAGTAATGCCTTGATAAATGAAAGGTGGTTTGGTGCAGTGGTTAAGGCACCAAGCTAGAAACTGGGAGACTGAGTTCGAGTCCCACCTTTTCATGAAGGCCCCTGGGTGACCTTGGGCCAGTCTCTCTCTCTCAGCCCTGGGAAGGAGGCAATGGCAAACCACCTCTGAAGTCTTGTCAAGAAAATTGCAGGAACTAGTCCAGGCAATCAACAGGAGTCAACACTGACTCAAAGACACACACACACACACACACACACAAACACAAACACAATACTTGATCAGGATGTGGAGGAATGTAGATGAGGCTGGATTTTGACTTCAGCTATATAGCAGGAAAATGTAATTGCATTTTGGAATTGTGAAAGTGTTCTTGCATTGAACTGAATTGTATAGAAAAAATTGATATTATATAAATTTATATGGAGACCTTAATTGGCCTTAGCATGATACGTGAAGATAGTTCCTTATACCTTCCACTTTCTGTCTGTTTACCTGCGTGCCCAGAAGTGACCCTTCACCTAACAATTGTTCTGTTTCCTACCTTGTTTCATGGATACTAAGAGTTGGATGTAAGTTTCTAGTGCCCAGCTTTGCTCTGCAGGAGGAATACCAGTCCGGTGGACGTGACCTTGCAGTGGTCTGTCTCTTAAGGCCACAAAATTGCTTTCTGAGAATTTGGCTGAAAGCTATTCCAGAGAATAGCAACCATTTCCTAGATTAGCTAGAGATTTATGTAACTCCTGTTGCTTCTCTATGGCCAATGAGCAGGAGAAATACAATTACGGCAATTTATATTCCTCCTGGTGTTTCTAGTTTCTGATGACATTTAGTAAAGCCAATGCAGTTATTTTAATTCTTTTTGTTATCGTTACTGCTATATTTGAGCTGGGTAGCTTTGTTCTACTAAATAAAAACAGGGTTTCAATCAAGAATACACTTACCGAAGGAAAGGTTTTCTAGCTATTCCTTTTATATAAATTATGCTGTCTTAAAACTAGTATTTGCTTCCTTGGGGCTAACTTGAAGGATGTTATCTCAGTTTTCCTGAGCAATAAACAGCCTTATTACATGTTGCTTCTTAGTAACATTTTTCTATTTATTTATTTGTTGTTACTGAGAAAAATATTTTGATAATAGTTTCCTTTTTAATTGCTTTGTTCTAACTGCGTACCTTATATAGTAAAGGAGTTTAGAAATGTTGCATCAGACGATTGTAGCAACCAGGCATATCTTTTCTGATATATGATTCTATTTCATGAGAGTGGAAAGCTATTGGAAAGTGGGAGAAAGCATTATATATTAGATGACAGGGAAGAAGATCCTTCTAAGATAATTCTCTGGACAGGTTTCTTTTGATGTGTAATAACGAATTCATTCATTGTTACCTCGTACTACATTTTGCTGTGTATTAATTAAAATGAATAAAAACTGATAAAATGATAGTTAAACACTCTGAAGTCCAGAAAATATGTCATTGTTTGCCTTTTAATTGGATGTGGATGTTTGAAAGAAATTGGGTTCTTGGAAAAATATCAAATTTAAAGAAAACAATGGTATGCCTTCTTCTCCTTCTTTTCTTTTAATACAACTAATGCCGTCAAATACATTTTCCACTTAATTCAATGAAAGTAATACTTGATCTTAGATGTTGTCCTCGTCATTTTGTAGGGGCCATGATGTTGTCCTGGTCTCTACAAAAATCACCTTGAATGCTAATTGACTACTCTTAGATTAAAGGAAAGTGGTGTTTGCCCTGAGTATTGATTTTCCTAAAACAATATACCCCGTATTGCCATGAGAAAACACTTGAAAAATGTTTAGTTGAGACTTTCCCAACCTGGTACCTTCTAGAACAGTGCTTCTCAATCCTGGAAACTTTAGGATATGTGGACTTCAACTCCTAGAATTCCCCAGCCAGCTAGAATTTTGGGAGTTGAAGTCCACATATCTTAAAGTTGCCAGGGTTGAGAAATACTGTTCTAGATGCTGGCTGGGAGTTGTGGGAATGATAGCCTAAGATGCCTAAAATATGCCATAGTTTACCTAGTTTCTAGTTTCCAGTAGATACAATACATTCTGTCTCACTGATGAAAGATTAAAGAAGTGGAAGGTGTCAACTGTTAAAATATCGTAGAATCATAGGGTTGGAAGGGACCTTGGAGTCTTCATACCATCTCAGACAAATGGTTGTCCAGTCTTTTCTTGAAAACCTCCAGCGATGGAGCACCCACAACTCTGGGAGGCAAGCTGTTCCACTGCTTAATAGTTCTCACTGTCAGGAAATTCCTCCTTGCTTCCAGGTTGGACCTCCCTCTGATGAGGCTCCACCCAGTGCTTCTTGTCCTACCCTCAGGTGTTGTGGAGAATAAACCGACGCCCTCTTCCCTGTGGCAGCCCTTCAGGTATTGGAAGACAGTTATCATGTCTCCCCTCAGTCTTCTCTTCGTTAAGCTAAGCACACCTAGTTCCTTTAGCCGTTCTTCCTAGGATTTAGCCTCCAGACCATGCTTAGCCTGCTAAAAGTAATACTTTCTTGGATTTCTGATTTTGTTGCTCCTTGTCCTCTCTAGCACCACATGAAGCCAATGGTGAAGTTCTTCCTTCTTTCAATACTGTAGTATGCAGAAGACAGATTGCTGCCTAGAAGGCTCTCATGGACAATGGTGCAGGAAAACTCCATCTCCCGCTGCTAAAACACAAGAAACCTGAGGGCTGTCTCACAGTATGGATCTTCAGCAAGTGGGTTTTGGATACTGATGGCAACAAAGCATTTGCATCTGTGTAAGCATCATTGGTTTTTATGACTTGAGATGTTATCTTGAACTGAATAAAACCTCTCAGACCCATAGTGAAAATAGAATCTCAGGTGGGCCCATTTTTATTTTCTTCCCTATTTTATTTTATGGAATTTTAATTTTTTAAGTGTTCTTTTTATGTTGTTATTTTTTCCTTTATCAGTGGAGATGCTCAGACGCCATGCAGGATTATGCCTTCTCCTCCTGATAATGAAAAACTACTGCATCTTTCTCTTTTATGCAAATGGGCAGAAGAAGTTACCAGAATAGATAGGCACGTTTTCTTTTTCTCCTCTGTCTCTTTGCGTTCCTGGGGGCTTGGAAGTTGGGAAGTTAAGGGGAAAAAATGTGTACATTTTTCAGAAGCACTCATTTTGCACATTATTCTTCCCAAATCTGGAAAAAGTAGCCTGATTTTGAGGGAGTAGGAAGTTTATGGGGTACAGTAAGTAGCTTAAGGTATGAATTCTCCTCTTAAACCCCCCACATTGCATTTTTGTAAAGAAAGATCTAAAAATGTTGGGCCAGCCCACTCTGGGCAACTCCGTAGGCTGAACCCAATTCTCTGCCTTGTCCTATGCAGCCTTGATTATTGATCAATTATGTGCCATCAAGCCAATGTTGATTCTAAGGGCCACAGAGATGTTCTCCAGGGCCTTCTGTCCCCACCCTGATCCTTCAGATCTTCCATTGGTGCATCCAGTGCCGTTGAATCTGAGTCCATCCCCATGGCTGCTGGTCCTCCTCTGCATGCAGCCGAAAATACCACATTTGTTTTGTATTCCAATAAGTTTATTTGTTTATGAAGCCAGTATGTTTATTTGTTGACAGTGAAACAAGCCAACCTGGTATGTGGTTTGTAAGAATTTCTTTTTTCTGTTAGCATTTTACTCTTTTTTTTTTTTTTTTGCTATTTTTACAATCAACATGAAATTGTGAATTATAAACAGTAGTAGATTCATTAAAGAACATAACCCGTTTTTATTTTAGAGATTATTGAATTCATCAGTGAAAATAAAAATTTAAAAAATGGATGGTCATATCAGGGTCCAAAGCTGTCCCAAGAATCCTAGAGGAGCAGTGAAAAAGGTAAAACCCCGTTCTTAAGAATGTTGTTCTGCCTGGCCTGCTTTTTGACTGTTTTTACATACGATTAGGGCTTTTCTTTTTTCTTTATTTCACTAAGAAAAAAAGTGGCAGACAATTTGGCGAGGAGGTTTTGTAAGCCCCACGGTGTGTAAGGTTGGCCTTGAAAAAGAAAGTTTAAAGTGAGAGTCAGTGAGTTTTTAAATAAAGTTTAAATCAGTTTTAAAGCATGCTTGAAGGACAGGCAGTTTTGTGCTGTAAAGCAGCGATACTCATAACTGACAGCAGCTATGAATAACCAAGTAGTTCTGTTGCTGATTGGTAATTTGTTCTGGATTTATTTTCCTGCACAGTTTTCTAACACTCTTGTAATTAAATCTTGGCTATACTGAGCCTTTTATTTGCTTTGCGCATCCTTTTTAAAAAGAACCCTGTTTTCGCTGCCATGGGGAAGGTGCATTGGACATGTTTCTCCTAAAGGTTTTGGATGGGAAAGCAGCTTTATCTTTTGTTTCTTCCTTTAAGGGTTGTCTACCATTCTGAGGGTGTTTGTTTCTACAGTCTCCCATCTCTGGTTACCAGGAATTCATGTCCTCTGTCTCTGCACTTGCTCCTCGTAACCTCTTCCCACCGAGAGTTGCTACTTCTTGTGTGCTCTTGGGCTTTCAGAGAAGTTGTACCTCCAACCCTTGACTTTATAGATAGAGGTGGAGGCCTTTCTCCAATTGGGAACTATCTTTGTGTTTCTTGACCAAGTCAACTCAGAGCCAGCTAGATATTTCCTCTGTGGACATTTAGAAACAATTTGGCCATGTGACAACCTTAACCACACTTGATTTTTTTTTTGTTTTAGGTTGAATGTGACTAGTTCCTCATTGTTTTCCTAGAGATACGAGTTCTTGTCTCAGTCCTTCTCCCTTGGTACACTCATCCAGTGTCTGCTGGAATGAGAGGTTGTAATAAATTTAATTAAATAAATCCTTCAAATCCTGTGCAACAACCCTCTTGAGATTCAGCAAGCCCCCAGCCTCCTTGAGGGAGGTTTCAAAAAGCTGATTCTTCCCCATAATTCTTACACTTAATTTGAGCATCAGGAGAGTCAAAATCTTAAGACCCCTAGGCAAAATAATAGTTTCTACAGAATTCTGAGTTAAAAAAAATAGGAGAAAATTGCAGAGAAAAGCTACTGCTGTTGCTTTTAACCATACACTTCTTTGCTTTATTTATTTTAGGTGTGCCTAAATATTCTGTGTGCCAGTTCTCAGCAGTAGGACATTTCAGGATACAGGACTGCCCAATACAGGGAAAAGTTTACGTTTCAGATTCTAGTTTCCAGGAAGACTAGAAATCTAGAACTTCATAAGTACGATGAGTTCTGTGGAGTTGTTCATTCACAAAGAGGAGTTTTTGCTTTGTCCATTTGGTCAGATATTTCCTGATCAAATGAATGAAGAAGCAACTTTTCTATAACTTTGTGAATCCATTTTTTAAATTCAGAATCTAGTGAGTAACACTTGTTTGTAATTTGCCCTAGGTTGGCCTTAAGAATTAGTTGGATTACATGCAGGGCTCTGCAGGGATGGTCACTTGCTTCAAAAAGGCAGATATGGCTGGGTGACCAAGCTCTGGCCCTTTTTAACGTGTCACACTCACTGCATGCATGTTAAAAAGGGAGGGGCTTTGATCACCCAGTGGTGTGTGCTGTTTTGAAGCCGGTGACCACTGCTGTTGACTTTCCCTGGTATGATGTTGATCTCCTTTAGAAATATTGGTTTTATTTCCCATTCACTTATTTATTTCTGTTCCTTTTTTAAAAATAGAACTTCAGTGAATCTTCCCTCTCTCCCATGATGGCATTGTTGCAAAGTCAAAAACAACTATGCACAATATCAACAGAGGAACTGACTGAAGAACAAGAAAATTTCAATGAGGTTTGGCATTCTATGCAGACATGTGTTTAAATTCATAATAATGTTAATTATACACTTCATTATGGTCTTCGCCCAGGCCATAATGAAGTGAATGAGGCCCCTCACTTCATCACACTTGCCATCTTTTATCTTTATTTTTTATGTGTTATTGATTTTAGTGTAATTTCTTTGTTTGGTTGATGTGAGCAGTCCAGAGTCTTTGAGAGTCTGGTGGCATACAAGTTTATTGTTATCATTATTTTCATATAAACTTGCTCCTTAAGCATTAGAGAAAAGGTATTTGTAATGGGTATTTAGGCTGTTTTCATATAGTTCAATTATAGAGAGACACTGAATATATTTCACTTTTTAGACTGAATACTTATTTTGATGTTAAACTAAGCCATACATTGTAATATAAAACACTTTCTGAGTTATCTGTATGTTTATGTTATTGCTTAATTAGACGATAACAGATCGGTTCTCTGGTCTGATTCTTCCCTGTTGGGATAAACGTAATATTCTTAGCCAAAGTACAGCATAAACTTCTTAATCTTCATTCCCAACACATTCCTTCTCAGTTATTTAAAAAGTTTGTAAACAAATTTCCTGCTTGGATTGCGAAAGGATGCGGGTCTCCCAATAACCTTCCTGAATTTTCAGCGTTGCTTGTCCCATGTGCACTTCACAGGGTGATGCTTGATAGTTTGCTCATATCTATGGTCCTGTTATGTATTTAACAAACACCAGATACAGCCTGTACTCTAAACATCCTGGAAGATGTTCAAAATGGAACTAGCTAGCATTGAACAGTCCTCTATCTTCTTCTGTTCAAGCACGAAGTATAATGTACTTAAAACCTGTATATATGCCTTTTCGTATTTATATGACCTCTCTATATGTGTGTATTTCCATTATAGGTCACATTTCTCTGTTTTGCTAATGATACAGCTATTGCACCTAAGGTATGTTATCTGAGTAAAAAGGCTGCACCCATTAAATATTTCAATGTGGGTTGTTTTGGTATCAGTGGTATTCACAGTTACCTTTTTTTACAGATAGAAATTAAAAGATATTCCAGAAAGGTAACTGATCAGCAGAACAGGGCAGTTTTCAGGATATGTGGAGCTTCAGTAACTTCGGTGATGGGTTGTGTGCTGAGAAGATTTTCCTCTCCACCTCTCCAATAACTGTGGGATAAAAATTATGATACCAAGTTCCTTATCTTTACTCTGAATTGATTTTTTATGTGTCTATAAAGGCTGGTCAAACAGGCTGTACACCTTGCAGATGACTTATCAACCTGCCATTCTCCTGCAAGATCAGGAACAATAATTGGCAGGTCTTCCACTATATACTTTGGTGTGGTGTTTCCAGTTGACAGAAATGGATTTCTGCATTGGTAGACAGATTCTGAAAACCGATGCAAGCAAAAATTGGAACTGTTAATGTGAGAGGAACCCAATTTTGCTAAGAGTTTTTGTAGGCCCAGGTACTTAAAGACCTAATCGTATACTTGCTTATGGTTGCTAGATTTGAAATAGCCCAATGGTGAAATAGTTCTGCTGAATCGCCCTTGAAGATTAAAACTGCATTGGCTGAAAAATTGTCCGAGGAACTCATTCTGGAGACCCATCATAACTGGACATGTATAATATTAACTACTATGATTTTATTATTTTTGCCTGAAAGAACGATGTGTTTAGAAAATAACCTCCCTGTGCATTGAAAAATAATCTGTGTGGATGTCCACTCTGAAAGAATCCGAACGTCAACCGTGTAGAGTTGATAGAAAGAAATTCCACATAAGTGCTCCAAATTATTTATAAAAGGCAACTTGTGTTTCATTTGTTGTTATCCGTGCTGGATTTCAAGTAATGCCTAACTGTAAATAGTAAAAATCTAGTTTTAAAAAGAGAACCCAGAAGAGGACTTTTTGATTGGGTTACCCGAGTGAAATGTGCTTGGCTTTTATTTCCTACTCTTACGTGGGCATTATATTGCTTACGTTTTTGCAAGCACTTTTTGGTTGAGACCTTTTGACAATCAATAGCTTTACTGCTTCTGTTATTTTCCTTTTCTATTATGTTTAAAAAGCATAATCTAATTCATACTTAGCCATAAGTAAACCCATTACATTTCATGAAGATTTTTGGCAGATGTGTTTGTATACAATTGCATCTTAAGTTATTTTATTGTGGTGTTGATTTGTTTTGTTGTAAATTGTTTTTGTGTTCATACTAAGAAGAAAAGGTCCACTGTCTGGATGAAAAGCTCATTGGTGGAATTTGCTGATGGTTTCTCTACACAAGTGTATTGTTCTCAAGTGTATTCTGTTTGGTTTAGGAATTGGCAGCCATCTCTGTGGAGCTTCCAGATGTTCTGAAATCATTCCACTTTTGCAGTTTGCATGAACAGGAAGTTCTTTTTCTAAAGGATATATGCAAACCAGCAGAGACTAGTCATGACTTCAGACAAAAGGTACGAGAGTCTTTTATGCCGCTATTAGTTTGCTTTTCATTCAAAGATCTGTTAAGGTGACCTAGGGTTCTGGATGAAAAGAATCTGAAACATTAATCGGTACATTTATATGTACTACTCTGTGCTTTAAAGGGTAGGAGGTTTGTTTTGCATAAGTAATGTCAAAATTCTGTAGCCACAGCTAGGAACTAGAAAGAAACAGCCAAGGAAATAAGTATGTCTAAGCTCTGGATAGTAAAATTTATTAGGAAAAAAGGTGAGAGTGACCACACAAAAATTACAGCAGACGCTTGCTTTGAAAAACACACAAACACACACACATGCAATTCAAAGCAGTTAGTTCTAGGTCTCTTTTTTGGGGGGTGGGGTCTTGGAAGAAGCCTGTCCCTTCTAGAAATGTGAAACTCACTTGAAGCTGGACAGGGTTTACACTGTGGCTTCTAACCTCCTTGTGAGAATGGAAATCCACTCTCACAACTTCATACAGAGAAAATATTTGGCTGCAGAGTAACTTTATGAAAAGTATTTGTATTAGGGTGGGTTTTATGTTGTGGAAAACATCTTGTATCCACTCTGTGTATAGAAGGATTGTACTTTAAGATGCAGAAGTTGTATATCTTTTCCATTATTTAACATAATTCAGGAGAGACACATTGCATTAAGTGAAACAATATATCCTTTACAAATACTGAAACTTGGAAACCGGTCCAGGAGGATATTGAGTCTTGTCTTATTAAACTTCTAGACTTTTTAAACATTGTCAACAAACATGTAGACAGGTTACTTGATTGACTGATTGATTAATTGATTGATTGATTACGGGCCATCAAGTCATCGTTGACTCTTGGAGACCACACAGATAGGTTTTCTCCCTGATGATCTTTCCCTAACCTGGTCCTTCAGCAATTCCAACAGTGCATCCATCATCACTGTAACTCAGTCCATCCACCTTGCTGCTGGTTATCTTCTTCTCTTCCTTTCCACCTTTCCCGGCACGAGAGCCTTCTCCAAAGAGGGTTGCTCAAGAGACACTGTATTTGGATTTTCAAAAAGCCTTTAACATTGTCCCTCATGACAGCCTCACAACAGCCAAAGGATAAGAGGGCAAGATGCTCCCATAAATTGATAGCTGATTTGATAGAATCAGGGATAAGAATAAATGAAATGCTGAAGAGGTGTTCTGAATGGGGCTTCTAGGAATTGGTGTTGATACCAGACTTTTTACATTTGTTTACAGACAATCTGAGAAATGAGGTAGCCAGATTTGCTGATTATATACGCTGGTCAATGTTAGCAGAACCTAAAAGGGCTTATGAAGAGTTCTATAAGTACAACTAAATTCAATGAATGGGCCTTAATATGGCAAAGGCAGTTCAGTAAAAGCAAGTTTGAAGTAATGCCTTTTAGTTCTAAAAACCAAACTTGCTGGGAAAGGAATCTCGGTGTCATGGTTGATAGCTCAATGACTATACGTCGACACAGCGTGCAGATTCTGTAAAAAAGGCAAATTCCGTGTTTGAAATGACTATGAAGAGAATTGAAATGCAACAGCCAGTGTAATAATGCCTTCATATAGATTAACGAAGTAGTACAACTCAACTGGCCACAATTCAAATAGGATATTGTGGAGCTAAAAAGATGTGGATATGATTAGAGCAGCATCCATACTTGGAAAGTTGGGTTTTTTTAGCTTAGAGTGAGGGCAAGTAAGCAGCAGCATGTTTAGAGGCAGGCAAATCCATACGTGCTATAAAAAAGTGGAAAGGTAGAAGTTTTTCTCCATCTCTCACAATGATGGAATTTGGGGCAATCATGAAAATGAAATGCAGTAAGATTCAGAATAAATGAAAAAGAAGTGCTTCTTGTCACAATGCAGAGTTAAATGGTAGAATTTGCTGCCATCCAGTATTACGGCAGGCACCCAAGATTTTCAGTGGGCATTAAAATGAGGTTTTTAAATGAGGATTAGACAAATCCATGGAAGCCAAATCTGTCTATTTCTTTTAGTTCTCAATTATTATATATTCCATACTGAATCACAGGCAACGTACCTGAAGTACAGTATCAGCTGTCAGAAGAAATAATAGTAGATAACTGTCACACTCCTGGGAATACTTACAGTATGAGCTTCTTGAGCGCATCTGGTTGGCTGTAGGGTAGTGGGGCCAGCGGATAGCATTTTTTATTCCTTAGAGCAGTATTTCTCAATCTCAGCAGCTTTAAGATGTGTGGACTTCAACTCCCACAATTCCCCAGCCAGCATCTTAAAGCTGATAAGGTTGAGAGACGCTGCCTTAGAGAAAACAGGGAGACCCTGATGAATGACATACTCTTTTCTTCTCTTTTCACAAGAATTGCCCTTCACGAATACTGTGTGTGATGAGACTGTCTTCTTCATTTCCAAGGCTCAGAGTTGATACTGTATTCACTCTGCTGAGCAAGTACGCTGCTGCAATAAGATGTACTGAGGAAATGCTCTCATTGCAAAAACATGCGCTGGATTCAACCCACACAGAGAATGATGACACTAACCAATCGGTGTCATCAATTGAAGATGATTTTGTTACTGCTTTGGAGCATTTAGATGAAGATGAGCCAGCAAAGACGATCCCTTCTGGTTAGTGCCCCCGGAATATTGTACCTTCTTCAGTGTTTCGGGTTTTGAAATGTGTGTTTAAATGAACTGCATGCTAGAATTGACTTTTACTTGACAGAAATATTTTTGTACATAATATATTTGTGTATTTCGGTGTTGCTGTGTCCAGCCCTGTATCAATAGAAAGAACTGGCACTAGCAGATTAGTATTAGGATCAAATATACCTGATGGAACTTACTAAGCATGACACGATTTACAATAAAAACAATCATGCCTTACTTGAGATGTTCCACTTTCCTGTAAACAGCGCAATTAGATGTAAGTCATTTTGTACTCATAAGGTACAAAGAAAGTCACAACTATGTAGAATGTGGCACCTAATTGACCCTCCAGGCTTTTAAAACAAAATAGTGTGCCATTAAATGCTTCTAGCATAATTGTAGCACACAGACAAACATAACAGCTTATGCACAATCATCAGATATTACACCGTGTATAATTACATGAAATAGATCGTTGTTTCAATTTTCTTTTGTTCTGCCAACAATAGAAAGAAGAAAGAAACAAAGCCCACTCTTTTTCTTGGTATCAGGGTAGCTCTGAGACTGTGTCTCTAAATGTCTCAGACAATGTGAGTTATTTAAAAATAGGTCTTCTAGAGAGAGACACCTTTCGGCAAGTTAATGCCACCATGTTGACCTTGCAAATGTTACAGGCAATTAAACGATCAGTGTTAACTATACTCAGAAGGGGAATTGGCCATTTTTTAAAATAGGTGTTCACGAAACTATTGAGAACATACTTTTTAAAAATGGGCACAGCATGCAAATATTATAAAAACATAAGTGCCTCTGCCTTTACGGTGTCTGGATTGTTTTTTATCTTAATATAATGAGAAATATTTTCAGGTCTGTATTCTTTGAGTATCTTGCATGGAGGAAAACAGAACGACTGTGATTTGGCAGGAGGTGAGGTGTACTTAGTACATATGTCTTTCTACAAAATGAAAATGCTGTGGATCACAGATGGGTATTACTTGGACACGAATAATTATGAGAAGTTCCGATTTAAGAGGGTTATTTGTTTTTATATTTTCCAGAATACAGCCAGTTTCTATAATTTCCCTGGTTTTTCAGATGTCCCATCCGTTCCAGTAAGAGTGGAATGTCTGTAAAAGTAAAAACAGTAAGGTGTAAAAGCATCAATTTGCCAAAGATTGAGGAAAGGGGAGACATGAAAGTCCTGTTTTATTAATTATTCTTAGTACTTCTTAGGCAACGCGCTTCCTTTTACGAAGGCCTCTTTCTGTTTAAAAAGTGCCGTGTTTTGTCAGCTATTCTAATAAATAATCATTTACCATAATTGATTATATTCCTCATCGTGGACTTATTTTCAACATTACATATTGCATGATGTTTGACTTTAGAGATAATCTTTTTTTTTCATAAAATGATTGATTTTGATTGCATAAATATGAGATATGCTTGATGTAGAACCTAAATTGCTGGTCCACTGTCATCATTCCATTTTCCAGTAACAAGCAAACAAAATATACAGCTACAGCTGCAATTAATTTGGTAGATACTTCATATAGGGGGACTGTTGGAAGACCTGAAAGACCAGGTTATGGATAGATCATCATGGGGATCTATATATGTGGTCTCTAGGAGTTGAAAACGACGGCACCTAATCAATTAAAAAAAAACATATGGGGGTAGATTGTCCCCAGGTTTATTGGAAAGGGGCTAGTTCTTCCTAAATTTCAGATAAATTGAATCATTTTGTAAGTCAGCCCAGAAGTTGGAAATAATTTCTCCAACTCTTCCAGGTCCCCAAAGACTCCCTTGCCATCTCTCTTATCTCAGGTTTACTTTTACTTCATGTCAGCAGAAGCAATAAGGAGAGCCAGTTTGGTGCAGAGGTTAAAGGCATTGGGCTAGAAAGCGGGAGGCTGTGAGTCCAAGTCCTGTCTTAGGCACAAAACCAGTCTTTGGATCAGTTCCTGTTTCTCAGCCCTAGGAAGAAGAAGTCAAGGGCAAACCACTTCTGAAAATCTTCAGGGGCTTGTCCAGGCAGTCACCAGCAATCAAGAATGATTTAAAACACACGCACAGCAGTAATTGAAGGATTCCTGTCTCTCTCTTGTTTGATCAGTTGGTTGACTAGCAGTGCACTAAAATTATAGGAAGCGATAAAAGAAGAATGTTTTCCATCCATTGTACTGTTCTGGACACTGGATAAGCAAATAAAGTCAATGGAAAATTACTTTTGGAGGAAAATGTTTGGGGAAGACTAGTAGGGATGAATTCTTATATAGCCAGGATTGACATTCTGGGAAATGTAAAAACTTAAATTTTAGAGGTGTGATTTGCCAAGGCTTTCAGATATTTTCCTTAATATGATCTGGAAGAACTTCACTAATATATTTGATTTCTAAGGGGTTAATTATGCAGACATTTACTTTGGAATTAAATCTTTTGAGTCTAGTGGAACTTGCTATTAAGTGAACATGGGAGCTTCGTATGATAAATCCAGTAACCAAAAAAAATTTACACTGTTTCCTGTTTCTGCTAGTTGTCATATATAAATTGATTTTGATTCCGTATGTGCCATCAAGCTGGTGTCAGCTCTTAGCAGCCACAAAGATAGACCTTCTCCAAGATAACTTATGGAAATGCCTTCTTTTTATTTTCTTTCTTTTTTTCCCCTTTTATATAGAGCACATTACATCTGAGAAGAGTCAAGATGCTGCTCCAAAGCCCATCGTTGCTCATCATTTCAAATCTAATGATCAAAAGTCCTTCATTAATTCTCTGTATCGGAAGCCATCTGTCAAGTCATCCATCTCCCTTGTTAACATCTTAGAACTTGAAGAATTGTCATCTTCTGTAAGGAATTCAGTCTCCACTTCCATTTCTGATCCTTGGATACAGAGAAGTTTTTTCAGGTCTCATAATTCTTCTGATCGCAGTGTTAATTTTTTGCATAAAACCTTATTTTCTTCCTCTCCTGCCGAATCTTCAGAGTCAGATTGCTCTAGTCCAAGCCCTGTCATTTTCTTAGATGAAGAAGGGTATCAAAAAAGCTTGAAGGCAAAGCTTCAGCTCCCCAAAATCCCAGTAGGGAAAGATGGGATAGAAGACTCAGACTCTGAAGTCAGTGAATTTTTTGATAGTTTTGACCAGTTTGATGAACATGAACAAACTTTGGAAAATAGTTCTAAAGTTTATAGAGATCCCATTGTAAGTCATACATCACAGAAAAACGTCGTTTCATACAAGAAGTCATGCTCCACGACAACTTCAATGAACCCTCAAAAATTCAAATTTGATTGTCCTGTTCTTCCAGCCAATGTAAGGAAACCAACTCCCCGCAAACCAGAATCTCCATATAACAATCTGTTGGATGTTCCAGATTCTCCCCGTCTAATAAAAAACTCAGCTGATGATAGCAGAGTCTTGTTCAGCCCAATCAGGTCTTCTGCTTTCAGTCCATTAGGCAGCTGCTTTTCAACCGAATGCCTCTGTCGAATTAATCGAGATGCCTTCAACCAAAATCACAATCTTGTTTATCACACATACTCGGATTTTGCAAATAATATTTCCTTTGAAATTCTGGGTTCTGTTTGTAATTCTAGACCATCATCATCATTATGCAGATGCACCCAGGAAATTATTAACCACAGTAGGATTGTCCCCAAAGAAGAAAAAGATCAGACAGCAAAAATCAAAAGAGAAATGTCTAGAAAAGGACTTAATAAGAAAGATAAATCTAAACACAAGTCGGCGATGATTAAAGATCACATTCAGAAGTTTGCTTCAGAGCTTGTTGAAAAGAGTTTTGGCAGTGCGTTTAAAGATCTTCAGAAAGGTGTTTCTTCGTGTACTAATGCCCTTTGCCACTTGGCTGCTAAACTGACTTCTTCAGTCTTTCAGATGGCTTTCTATGAGATTGGGAGACAGCAGGCCCTTTCACTGAAGAAGAAAGCCATTAATGGCTTAGCAGGGTTTTTGGTGAGCGAAGCAGTAACAGGAGCTTTGAAAGAACTGTACTCTGTAAAGCAACAAATATTTACGAACACTGTTACAAAATTTGCAGCAAACCTTGCTGAGGAGCTGATATTTGAGGGGATAATGGAAGTTTGTCAGTTTTCACATCCATCAACTCCAACTGCATCTCATCACGGTTCCTTCCATTATGATGATAACGTCGTATGGTCGTATGCCAAAGACTTGTCTGAATCAGTTATTCAGGATGCTTTTATTGAGTTATCACAGGCTGACGTGACATTTACATCACAAGCTGCAATTAGCGTTTCAATGGACAACGTAAAGTACGTAAGTGCAGAAAGGATGGTGGAGTTAACCCAGACGTCCAGTGCTGCTTCTGAGCTTTGTGATAAAGTGCCTGTAGCCTTGAATCCCGTTTGGGAATTCAGAAAGGAACATACCATTAATAGAGCCTTGTTCTATACATCAGGCATTGCTAGTTCAATTCCAGTACCCTTAGCTGGAAGCATCCTTTCTCAGCATCAGATTTTATGGAATGAAGCAAAGGTAAAGAGTCATTTGGCATCAGATAGCAAGCTCACATTCTACAAAGAGTCCACAGAAGTGTGTTACGCAACAAAAAAGAATCAAAGTGAAATATCATCAGTTAGAAATATTTGCCTGACAACAGATTTCACTCCAGATGATGAATGTAATCCACCCAACCATCCTGATGCCAATAATATTTCAGAAATAACAAGCATCAATAACTTTTCTGGAACTATGGTAGATATGATAGTATCTGAAGCGTACGAAGCAGTAACTTCTGCCAAGGTTTCTAGATCTGCAGAGCGGTACACAGACATGCTAAAAATGAAGAAAACACCATATTTGCAGTGCATTGGTGAAGACTCATGTAAGAATATGTTTGCTAACTATTTGGCAAAACGAATAATAAAACAGTCTGTAGATCAAACAAAATCTGCATGTTCTGCTACAAGTGAGAAATTAGCATACTGTGTTGGGTTGGGGACTAATACAAGAAGCAATAAGAAGGAATTGCATAGTAATGTAAAACAAGGAGAAAAAAAGAATATTCCAGTTATTGTGGGGCAACAGCAGATGCCTCTAAACAATGTTTCTAAATTTCACGTCACTCCAGTTTGTTCTAATAGATGCTTGCTGTTGGGATCTAAGGATTGTGTTCAGGAGAAAAAGAACCAGGTGACTTGCAAGCCATCCACATGTATATTCCCTCCATGTTCTGTGGGGTCATTTGTCAAACCTACTGAACAATTTCCAGATGCAGAAGACTGTTCAGCAATACCTATCAGTAATTTACTTGAAAAACAGAGCATGTATAAAGCTGCAGGGTGTTCTTTGTTTGGTCATGAAATGCCTTTTCTGGAAATAAATAATTCTTCCATGGTGACTAAGTGTGACGACGCACTTCAGCTAGAAGATAAATTGAATGTCAGAGACAGAAGTCTTCTTGTGGTACCAGAAACACCACCATCAACACCTTTAATACCTTCGCAGGCCAGTTGTGAGTGGAATTTAAGAAAGTTGACAAAGAAACTTAAAGGTGAATTGGCAAAGGAGTTTGCACCTGCTACACCCCCTTCTACTCCTTATGTATCAGAAACAGATGGAATATATACTCATGAACGTGAAAACTTAGAAAAGGAAGAGTTTGTGCTGAAATTAATGCGGTCCCTCTCAGAAGAAGTTGAAAACAGTGAAGTTGAAGACCATTCTGACGCATTGGCAGAGCTAATGAAACCATCAGGAACAACAGTAGATTATGCTGATCATCTAGCTACCCATATAATCTCTATGGCAACAGAAATGGCTGCTTCACATTTAGAAGATAAAGCTTTTCAGACGGAGAATAATAAATACTTCCAAGTAAGCGCGGAACACAAAAGACACAGGTACACTGCATTTGTTAATGTTCCAGAAAAAAACATACACCCATTGTGGCTTTATGCTGGTGAAATGGCTGGAAAAGTCATCAGAGAAGCTAAGAAAAGGGTAAAATCAAGACACTGTAAACTTCTGAGGCTTAGCCAAGTTAATTATGAGGGTGATTGCTTTCATCTTAGGAGAAATTATCATGAATATTGGTCAAAAGACAAAAGACTGCCTTTGGCAGACCAATGTTCTAGACGAGACTCTTCTATCCTTCCTGTACCCCTGAATTCAGAAGCTTCGGGTCTGAACTCCAAATACCCAAGCTGTGAAAGTGTAACGGATGAATATGCTGATCACATCATTCGGATTCTGAAACAAGAAGGTGGTCACAGTGACCTAATAATGGATAATTTTGCCAGTAAACTTGCTTACAGATCCATAAAGTCTGGCATACAGCAAGCTGCCAGGAAACTCCGAGTGAAGTACAGTAGAAAGATAGCTCCTGAGAAGAGCTCCAAGTTAAACAGTAAGTTTGAATTCTTTGAGACAGCAAACCAGGGCATAGATCTAAAGAAACAGAAAAACAGCATCATTCATCATCTTGTAAAGCAGCCTTGTAGGAACAAATGTCACTTACATGGACCTGAGAGTACAAAGTTACTAGATTGCTCAGAATCTCTTGCTTGTAGTATAACGTCGGATGCCAGAAGGACATTCATGTCCACAGCGAGCTTACCAAAATCTCTAACCGATTCTTGTTTGTACAAACAATCAAGGGTTGATAAAGTCACAGATTTTAAAACATCGTTGACTAAAAGACTTTCTTCATGTTGCAAGCGGAAGTTATATCACAGCACTGACAGTTTAATGGACTGTACCTACCAAGGTAACATTTCACAAGCCATAGACCAATATGCTAAGAAGATAGTAGATGATACTTTAGAAGCAAGCTTAGGATCAGCTACTCCTCCACCTCCAGAAGGCTGGACAGCTGGAGAGAGCTTAACCTATGCAGAAAAACTGGCTCCATTTTCTATAGCCACCTGCGAATACTGCAGTATGAAAGAGCATCACCACTGCATTGGAAGTTCTTCTCTGCAGCTGGGTGGACAGGAACTTCCTTCTAATGTTAGAAAGGCTTCCGACGTGAGTGTGAATATCACCTTCCCTAAATCTCACGTGCTTCATTTGGATATTCCCCAAATCCATGTTGATATGGACAAGAAGGTAATACTTGCTGAAAACGTTGCTCCAACCACTTTTGACCGGGCGAGGAGGCAGCTCAGTAACACCAGTTTGACAGCTGACAGTGGAATTGGCCACGATGGAATCAGTTTTGCTGAAAGTCTTACTACCGAAATTATGACGTCCTGCATGACAAATATTGCTCCAGCTATCAACATAAGGTAACATTGATTTTTGCTTAGAATACATACATGGTTTTTAACACAGGCTTAAAATCTAGTCCCAGCTCTGAAAAAGGCGAGCATTTTTTTTTTTAGCATTAGCTCCATTTCATACGTAAAATGAAGGAGACAGAAGAACAAAACGTTCAGGTTTGCGTAGAGGGTTACAGCAAAGATGCCCAACGTAATAGCATTGAAATAAAAAATAATAATTATACATTTGCAATATTAGATCAGGCATTAGGTCATCTTTCAGGGTTGTGCTTGTAGAAGGAAATGAAAACAGAACTAGTAGATTTGGGAGATAATTTCCATATTGTTTATGAATGGTTTTTAACGCTGTTTCTTTGACCCTGCTTCCAAATTCAGGATTAAATTATAAACTCAGTCTCAGAAATGTTTTGATTTGTTGTTCAGCTGTGGTAATAAAGTTGCATTGGCGTTCGTTATTATAAACGGAGAAAATGACTTTTCTGAAAGAAGAGTGAGTGGGCTTGATAAATTTTCCCCGTATTTGTGCAAAATGATTTTCTGACTGCAGCCAGCTGGAGAAAAAAGTTCTGTTAGCTGTTAAAAGGAAAATATGCCTTTATGTTTAAATTACCTTTATTAAACTACTACAGATGTTTGTATGTGGACCCTATTAATATCTCTCCTGCAGCCTTTGTTCCTGGAGCACTTTGGGGCGGAGGGAGGCCCTTTGATGAGCCATTCTTTCCTTTGATAATTCTTACCAATCTCTAACCCCCTTGATTATATACAGATTGAGCCATAATGTAGTAGCAGTTCTTGCCATGTTAGCCTAGAAAAGGCAGCCTTCTGTGAGAGATAATATTAAACCCAGGATTTTTTTCTCATTGAACATACTCTGAAATCCACCCTAGGTTGAGTATCTTTCTGTCAGCTCTTATTGAACTGAAAAATTGAACATGATACTATATATGGATCAAAATTATCCTGAGTGTGTGTAGATGTGTAAGGAAAGTAGCTACTTAAAGAATGTGTATAGATGAACTTGTGCATCTTCCAGCTGTTTCTTGGCGTTGAGGTATTGGACCCTTCCGTAACACTAACAAATGATAATTAAATTTAGAAAATACTCTGTCAGCCCTCTAGAATTTGAATGGGGAGTTGCTTATTGTGCGTCTGGTGGAATTTGCTCAGATGCACCAATTGTGTCACATGCTTCAGAAAAAGTGTTGTCGAGAGCTAATGTGGCACAACTGGAAGAGACTGGATAGCAGTGTGGTACCGCACAGCAGTTGCTGCCAAAAATCCTATAGAAACAGTACGATCTATAGGAGGATTGGGGGAGAAGCATGTGGTTCCCTCCAGCCATTGATAGAACAAACCTCGTTTGTGGTCATTCCAGAGGAGGAATTAATAATATATTGGTCAAAGGATACAAAATGTGTAATCTACATAAATACAAAGAAGATCTATTTGGGGTTAGCCAGTCTTTTAGGGGTTTGGGGCTGAGCATCATGTCTGACTAGCTCAGACTTGCATGCATTACAGCTGGCAAAAACTTTTTTGCCAAGCAAATGTTCAGTGTGTGATCCTACCCGTGATGTCTCAGGCTTTAATCGTGTTGAATTAATTAGCATTTATTCCTTGTGTGGTTTGGGATTGTAGTCTTAGAAGTATGCAAAAAAAAAAAAAGCAGATTAAAAAAAACCCATTTGGGTTGTAATTTGCAGATTCCCCCCCCCCTTCTTTTTAATGCAGGCTTTTTCTTCAGATGTTAATTAAACCTTAGAGGTTTTTAGATGCCAAAATTGGTTTTTATAACACAGAGTGCACAGTGAAATCAACAGTTCTCAAATGTACTCTGCATAAATGTTTTACTGCTCTTTCTGAAGCTATTTATTCAGAAGGGTCTCTTAGAGTTTAGAAAATAAGGGACTTAAATTTTTAATCTGAGAATATATAATGTAGCTCTTTACTAAACCCAGTACTGGGTTGTAGTCTATATAGCTGGAGTCCCATTTTGGAATGAGATTGCATTGCTGTGTGGTAGAAAATGATGGTTGGTCCCTGAGCCTGCTGAGAATGAGTAAGAGGGCTTTAAATTGCATGAATGATTTTGAGCAAAGCAATCTTAGGTGAGGAACGTGTTTTAAGAAGAGAAAACCTAATCAACAGAACTACCACCGTTGTTTGAATTTACTCTTCCTAGAAGTTTTTCCTTATAATCCTTATATAAGCTACCTTTAGTTATTTAGTGGAAAATAACAAAACCCTGCCCACATCCTCAGATGTGGCTTCTATGGCATTATATTCTGAGAACCTATCAGTAGCTTGTGGATGAGCAGTTGAAAATAATCAATTTAAGGCAGTCCTTAGTAATTTGTAGAAAAGGGTTTAGAGGAGAACTGCTGTTGTGGAACCAACCCCCCCCCCAAAAGAGCAAACACCACTGTTGAAGTAGATTATAGAACAATGTTTGTGAAGGATCCTTGAAGAAAAGGGAAAAAAGAAACAAATCTTATTACACTCTAGGTTCAGACATTTTCCATGCAGTGGGCAAGTGTAATGGTATGTGGGAATGACCTTGGGAGACTAGGCAAAGAGATGCTGCCCAGGGAATGGTCAGATAAGAGGGACCTTAGCCCTCAGCTGCATAGTGGGAAGAGCCAGAGGCTCAGGAGGGACCTTCCCTAAGTTACCGGGCTGTAAAGGAGACGGTGGGAGAATTGTGTGCTTTCAGACTTGCAAGATTCTGTTAATGTAGCCTTCAATAAAATAGAATTAGCTCATCTGGCCATGTTTCCTGTCTCGTTTACCTGGAAGGGCTAACAGCAAGGGAGGGCGAATGACTAAGGAATAAGCACCACAATTCATCCCTTTTGTACATGTGTTTTGACGTCTCACGCACGTAAGTAAGGGGTGGAGTTGATGTCATGATGCTTGTTTCCTCTTTCTGAAACAGTCCTTGGAATTTGAAGATGCCACTGGAATATATTCCATAGGTGGTCAACAGCTAGGGAAGGTAAGAAGAAGCTACATGGAGTGCCATTACAAGTAGTGATTCTACCCTTTTAAAATTTATTCAGCGCCATGGAAATAGAGGGGCTGAATTCTGCCGAGTCTGTCGTCAGCCAGCAGATGAGTCTCAGCACGGGAGATGACAGCACTGGCAGCTGGTCCAACCTGAGTTTTGATGATGAACATCCAGATGAGAACAGCAGCTTTCTCCACCTCAGCGATAGGTAACTAAAACGTATTTCTAATATTGACTGATTATGAGCCATCAAGTCAGTTGCATTGTTAAGGTTCACTGTTGACTTTAACTGTAGCTTGAGAAACCTGTGTTTTTTAAATGTCAAATGATTTAATTGTGAGATAAGGCATTTATCTCTTATTATATATAAAAGCAAGTTTTTAATCAGTTTCTGCCTTTGTTGGCTTAGCATGGGAATGAGGATCAAGTTGCTTTTTGTAGGGCATTTGTTAATTAAGCCCAATATTTTGAGTTCTGTATATAATGAATTAAAACCATTGTCTACAACTGGGTGTCAAGTTTTCTTCCAAATTATTTGGATGGAAAGTGATTGTATCATACTTAAAGCACTGTAAATAGTTGATTATCTGTATAATTCAGGTGCATGTGTAGCAACAGGTTAATGCAGATCTGTTACAAGAAACCAACCCATATCTCCAGTGCTGAGAATGAGTGGGAAGGTCTCATTGCCTCACCAGGATTTCCCAGCAAGAAAAAGCAGCATGAATACCCAACTGCTATGCCATACGATTAAAAAAAAAAAAATTACACGGACTTAATGTTCAAATCCTGTGTTGACGGCATTCCCCAGTAACCTCTGTCATGCCATTTCTATTGCTACATACTGTTTCTGGAAAATAGTTCTTTAGCAACAGTACAGTGTTTGTATATGCTAATATTGTGCACAAGCATAAGACGTGTCTAGCCAGTTACAATGACACAGCGTACTTTGCCCTAAAGTTTTCAGTTTGACTTTGCAAATCACAACTACTTCAAAAGCTGGGGCATTTTTTTAGTTTTGAAGGTAGACGGAACATTTACATGGCTTTGCAATATGCTAATGTGTTTGTGGGACAATTGAGGGGTTAAGCTGTCCCTGAAAGCCAGGGGCAACCTGAGCGATTTCAGTAAAAATGCCTAGCAAGATTGATGCTAAGGAGAACTCAGATCCTCAGGTCGAAGGCTTTAAGCATTGTTGATTAAATAGTGTTTTAATTTTCTTCGGTGGCTATTGTTTTACTACTATTGGCTTTACTTAATTATCTATTTGTGTTATAGAGGGAACAGCTATGGACCGTATAGCTGATCTATATGATACTTAGGTTCCAGGGGTTTTGCAGCTTAAATTTTGTAAACTACAGTCTGTGTTGAGCAGACAGTAGCAACTCACAAGGTTATGAGACTGTTCCATATATCAGGAAGTTATGAGAAGGGAAAACTTTGATACACAGTTCAGAAAGAACAGCCATCCTGCATGGGAGAAGCAACTGCACTAGGCATTTTGCATAGAATCCTTATTTTATAGCAACTTAAGAGCTGCACAGATGCAGCTACCCAAATGAAGTAGGCTTATCCACTGTTGCAGATACTGCTCTCTTCTAGCCTTTGATCTTCCATGAACTATATACATAGGTCTAACCTATTTCCTCAGTATCATCAAAGCATTAAGAAACAAACAAATGAATATTTCTTTTTCCTGCATTTGGATGCTGTTGGTTTGGACCTTGTTCATTGCATATTCATGCATTCTTTAAAAAAAAAACACCTGACATGCTTTAATGCATTTATATTGTGTCTTTTTATGTAATGTAATTCAGGAAGGTATGCCTTGAGGCATTATTTAGCTTCGGTAAGAGAGCTGCACTGATAAATTCCACCTTCTATTTTCCATCAGTTCATACTGTTTTCTGGACATGTTGTGATCATTGTTCTGTTCCATGATTGCTGTTTTAAATAAAGTTGGTCATACATTTTATACATGGTTTTACTATTTTATTGCTCTACCGTTCGAGATAGGCAAGGTACGAGTTTTCAAATAAATATGATCTGGGTTTGTGTGGAAAATTTATCGGCATGAAGTATCTAACCACTGGACTCAATGCATTGTTTATCGGCCGCATGGCTTTTCTGCTTTGTTTAAGCTTTTCAGTACGTTCCGTAAGAAAAACATTAGTTTGGGTATTGCTAGTAGTGCTTGCCTCAGACTTTTGACATTTAGCATATTGCAGAAGGAGAGATTCCCCACGATTTTTTTTTTCCCTTTGGAAAACTCGAGGCAGTTCTCAGAATGGGGAAATAAGAAGTTTGTTGTTCTCAGAATGAAGAAACAAGAGTACCAAGGCTAAGGAACAGCATTTTTGAACCTTTGAAAAAAAGGTTGCAATTTACAAAAAGCTGGAAAAAGTATATGGAAGCGAAAGGGGGGGTTCAGCTTCAGACATCATGTTATCCTAGGCAATCGTTAACAGAATCAATAGATCAATGAGCATCACCTTGCAGTCTGTCTGAACTTTGTATTTCCCTTTATGTTTTTCTGTGGGAGATCCTTCTAAGTCAGAGATTTGAAGTAAGCTGTATTTTTATCTCCTTTGCCACTGAATATGTTTCTTGTGATTATATAAAGCCACAAATGGGTTTTTATGTTCTTTCTTGCTCTTTCTTTAATAAAGTTTTATTTTGTTTATTTCTTGTAAGATTGGTCTATCTCCCAAGAAGAAAAGAGGGAAGATGGAGCTGATGACCCTAGAATATACCTCAACGCTTCAGGGTCAACAAGTAGCTCTACAGAATTTATTTCGTTTTTGTCCTCCCTTTCTTGGTTCCAGACTGCCAGAAAGTGGGACTGGGACTGGGAACTTTCTGTCGTGCACACCAGAGTTAGTGGGGTGATGCTGGTGAGGTGGTGGCAGTAATAACTCTTCAGCTGTACACCAAGACAAAAGGCAGGGCCAGGGTGTGTAGTGCTAGAGTGTTGGATCCTGTGGGCTCAGCCCTGCTGTCGCATTGCTCCGTAAATGCAAAGCCTTTATTACAAAATAGAATTAACTTTATTGTTGAGCTTAATGCTGTCGAAGCTATTCAGTTTGTATCCAAAAAATGAATGTTCTTTTGTCCACTGTCCAGAAGACTAATGACCTTTTAAAAAAAAGGGAAATTGCATATTCTTTACCAGGTTGATAAAGTACTGTATATACTCGTAGAGAAGCTGAGAATTTTAGGTGCCAAAATACACCCAAAAAGTTGGGTTTGTCTTATCCGTAAGCATATACGGTAATAGTTTTTAAAAATATATTCTGTATATGCTCGCAGATAAACCCATCTGCAGATAAGCTGAGTCTGACCAAAATACCATGAAAAATGTGCCACCCATGGATAAGCTACTTGTGAAAATTAAAACATACAAAAATTTTGAGGGTCGGCTTATCCATTTTTGTTGTTTATTCATTCAGTTGCTTCCGACTCTTTGTGACTTCATGGACCAGCCCACGCCAGAGCTTCCTGTCGGTCGTCAATACCTCCAGCTCCCTCAGGGACGGGTCCGTCCCCTCTAGAATATCATCCATCCATCTTGCTCTCGGTCGGCCCCTCTTCCTTTTGCCCTCCACTCTCCCTAGCATCAGCATCTTCTCCAGGGTGTCCTGTCTTCTCATTATGTGGCCAACGTATTTCAGTTTGGCCTTTAATACCATTCCCTCAAGTGAGCAGTCTGGCTTGATTTCCTGGAGGATGGACTGGTTTGATCTTCTTGCAGTCCAAGGCACTCTCAGAATTTTCCTCCAACCCCACAGTTCCAAAGCATCGATCTTCCTTCTCTCAGCCTTCCTGATGGTCCAGCTCTCGCAGCCATATATTACTACGGGGAACACCATTGCTTTAACTGTGTGGATCTTTGTTGTCAGTGTGATGTCTCTGCTCTTGACTATTTTATTGAGATTTGTCGTTTCTCTTCTCCCAAGGATTAAGCGTCTTCTGATTTCCTGACTGCAGTCAGCATCCACAGTAATCTTTGCACCTAGGAATACAAAGTCTTTCACTGCTTCTACATTTTCTCCCTCTATTTGCCAATTATCAATCAAGCTGGTTGCCATAATCTTGGTTTTTTGGGGTTTAGCTGCAAGCCAGCTTTTGCACTTTCTTCTTTCACCTTCATCATAAGGCTCCTCAGTTCCTCTTCGCTTTCAGCCATCAAAGTGGTATCATCTGCCTATCTGAGATTGTTCATGTTTCTTCCAGCAATTTTAACTCCTTTTTAACAGCTTATCCATGGGTGGACATTTTTTATGGTATTTTGGTTAAAAATTAGAGACTTGCTTTATCCATGGATGGGCTTATCCACGACTATATACAGTAACATGATTGTTCTTGGTCCTTTACTCAGGGTGTTTATCTTAAGCGACAGATTTGATCCCAAAACTGGTTTCTGCAAACTGTCCAAACCAGATTACAAATCAGTTTGATTCTAACTTGCAGTCCTGTTGGAGCTGTTGTTCATACTAGTTTGTTAGTTTAGAGGTTGTTGTCTGTTCACACTGTGGACAGATGAAGGAGCGGCTGAGTTAGTGTCAGCATATCTCTTTTCTCTTATACTGTATGGTTTGGCATCTGATTGCAATGGAAAAGATGATGCTACTCTAGTATAGTAGTATAGTACTGATTATAGCCGATTTTTAAAAATGATTTTTTATAGTCACTTTGTAGTGATTTTTTAAAAAATATGATGTTTAGTGTGCTGCTAGTCATGCTGAGAAACATTTGGGAAGGGAGGGAGGGAGGGAACATAGCTTTCTAGTGGTTACTCAGAATAATAATGGATAAGAGACCCTGCTTTTCATCTGATGATTTAAGTTTAAACTATTTCATTACAACTTTATCTTAGGGTCATGATTTTTGGAACTGCACATGGGAAGCTGTCCCTGGGTCAAAGCCGTACATTTATTGGGTATATTCAAAGAAGTAAATTGAAGAGAGCTACTATTTGATTGTTTTCTTTTGGATGGCAAGTCCAGCCTATCCTGGATTCAAATTAGTTTTGTCCTGGAGAGAGGGGAGGGCTACTGGGAATCAAAAGTTGGGGACTGCCTCAAGTGTTTTGGGCTAATTGTGCAATTCTTGGAAAGCCATTTGCCTTGCTTGCACTTTCAGACACTTTACTCTGTTGTTTATGGCTGGGGGAGGGATTGATACATCCAGCTTCTCTCTTATACTGTTTATTTTATTTACTCATTTATTCATTCAATTTATATGGCCACCCATGTCAAACAAGTGATTCCGGGCAGCTGACAGCAGTTTCAAAAACTCAGCAAAAAATGTGTCCTCTCTTTCAGACTTCGTTATTTTAAAAAATGGCTGACTTTAAATTCAGCTATGTTTGGCAGATAAGAGAATAACACACTTTTCTTTAATGACCCAGAGTGTGCCATTCTCTCAGTAGAAGACATCTGTTTTTTTAATCTTCAGCTGTGCAGGAAATTATATTATTTAATTATGAACTGCTTTCATCATTAAGTCTTTAAAATATTAGAAGCAGCAACAACCTCATCAGCTAGCACTACGTCTTCTTATTTTGTAAATGGAGTCTGTAATTCTGATGTTTTGAATTCCAGTTTTTAATGTCTTCTAACTGATACTTATTTATTACATTTATAAGCTGCCCAACTCCATCCTGACTCTGGGCAGCATACAGCATAAAAATAATAAGGAACCAACATCTGAAAAGAGAACACTGATTCTAGCAGACCATACATCCCACAGGTGATCCATCTACCACTCTGGCCAAAGGCCTGGGGAAAGAGTCACATTTTAACAGCAAATTTGAGTTGGATCATGATGGGGGGCCATACAAATGTCTGGAGCCACATTATTCCAGAGGGCAGGTGGTGCAAAGAAGGTCCACTTCCTGGATCCCATGACATGATGATTGATGGGACCCGAGGCATGTCAACTCTGCCTAAGTTTATAGGATAGACCAAAGTACAGAAGACAGAGGGTACCTCAACTAACCAGACCCTAGGCCCTATACCACTGTTAGATCACAATTAGGTACTTTTAAATATATATTTGATTTTTTTCTTTCTTAAAAAGTCTAGCTCTTTGTTTAAAGAGAATACTGCTTTTGTAGTAATATTAAAAAATCATTTAAGTTCTAGACCAGGGGTCTTTAGACTTGAGATACCCAAGGAACCCTTCTCAGTGTGAAAAATCAAAGCAAAACCCATTAATAAATGGGTTCATGTAATACATTTTATTTGAACAAAATGTTACAGTTAAAGTTGCAGTAATACAGTATAAACAGAAACTGTCATGTAGAATCCCTGGATGATAATTTTATTAAAGGTTTTAAGAAAAAGGATAAAAATTAATACAAACTAGTAAAGAGTAAGAAAAAGAAAAGAATAAAAAAGAAATCAAAGGAAGAGCTAAAATTGCAAGAAAGGTCGAAGAAAAGGAAAAGGAAAGTAGAAAAGAAAGGAAAAAAGATGCAAAGAAGTGGCTTCTGATCTTCTTTACAGCAGTTATAAGTACAATTATAAACTTACCTCTTGCTCTATGATTACAACAACACTCTCTTTTTTCTATAATCTATTCTGTCTGATCATCAAAACCATAAATCATCAGTTCATTTTTTTCTGTTTCACGCAAAAAGTCCGAAAGGGGTTTCCAGTCAGCAATAAATGTAGATATTGTCTTTTCTCTGATCAAAGAAGTCAGTTTAGCCATCTCAGCAAGTTCCAGAATCCCTGGATGATTCTCATGGAACCCTGGGGTTCCAGGAAACACAGTTTGAATACAGCAGTTCCAGACCGTTGATCCTATGGAATGATTTACAAGGATGATATAACTCAGAGGTGGGAATGTGCAGAATTCCATTTTCAATCCATGGAATGCCTAGTTCAAAAGACCCAAAGTAACAAGAACACTTAGAAGGATACTTTTAGATTTTCCCCAAAACAGCTTCTCTCTCAACACAATGATCTTTGAAATTACTTTTCCAAAGCTAGCACCATTGAGTTCTTCAGCATTAGCATGGAAGGAAATTTTAGAAAATCCAGATTGTTCTCAGCTGAAGGAGTGTTATTTTCTTCACACTGCTGAGGCTCTTTAGAAAAGGGCCGCAGAAGAATTTGGTCAGGGATTCTGTAAAGTGTGTGGAAGTATATTTTAGTAGCTCCCGGAGATGCTCTCCTGCAGTACCTATTTTTCCCCTATACATCACTCTCCCCTCCCTGGTTTCCTGGTGGTTTCTGATTGTTCCCACCTTATCAAGCAGAAGCAGTCCTTTGTCTCTCTCTCTCTCTCTCTCTCTCTCTCTCTCTCTATATATATATATATATATATACACACACACACATACACACACACATACATACACACATACACTCACATCGTACACACACATCATACACACATCATACATACATATAGTACATACATATACATACTTTTGATCAGATGGGTGTGTTGGGCAGTGGTGTGCCATGTTACCAAAGATTCACCTTTTCTTCCCCCTAGAATGCTTCTAGACACAGAGAGAGACCAGATCTAGAGGCACTCTGAGAAAATACAGATAGTAGGTACGTCTGGAGACTCAGCTACTTGACTGTTTTTTCCTTCACGACAAGCATCCATCCCAGTTTTTGACACCACTTCATGCTCTTACCTTGATGCATGATCTGCCGTCTCCACCTTCTCTGATGCCTAGCTTCTAGGCTGAGGGTCCTCAGGTGTATCTGTAAGACAGACTGTCACAGATTTGGCAGTGGGAGAGAAGTTCTCTCTGGACTGGCTGTTACTTCTTCTGAAGGTCACTCTTGACCATTGTTCTTGGACACCTCCCAAAAGTGGTACAGCGCCTCCATAATCCATATAAAACAACACAGTAGTAAATGAAGGTTCTGGTTTGAGCTAACCTTTTATTTTTTCTAGTTCAGCCCTGTTCTCTTCTTTCCTGGCAGTAATGGTAACAGCAGTAGCTGGAGCAGTCTTGGTTTAGAAGGAGATTTGTATGAGGAGAATTTATCCTTTCCAACATCAGACAGGTTGGTCAAACCAAGACTCCACAACAGGATGGTCCCTTATATTTTAATGCATGAACATAATTACTTTTCAATAAAAACAATCTGGTGCATTTGAAGTGTGATTCACTATATACATGCTTTTCACTTAATTGTGCTGTTCCTTAACCAATCCATACAGAATGGGTCCATTTGACTGTGCTACAGTGTGAATGCCTTTGCCGAAAGAAGAACAAAAATCCAATCTCCTTTTTTGCATGTCCTGCTTGCTATTCTTGCCCCGCCAATTATTTCTTCCTAAGAATAAGAGCTTGCTTCCTACAATATTTCTGATTTTTACTGAGGAGCAACGTTATCTTTTTCCTCCCTCTCTGCTGTCAAGGAGAAATGTTTTGTAGACATTAATGTCCAATGAAATGTTGAAACAACATTTTCTTCTTAAAATCATTTAATAGTTCTTTTAAAAAAGGTGGACTTAATTTAATTATTTTACCCGGGAAATTTGCAAGCAATGGAGTAGGAAATGGTGTGAGAAGCAATGCTTTCTTTTTCACAGTGATTCCTTAAAACCTTTGTCGGTTCATACTGTTTTTCCTTGAATGTTCATCTCTGCTTGTTCATCACAGAACACATTAATGCTATCACCCATTCTAACTGTGCTCCCTTCTTTTTTCTAGTGATGGCATGGAAGATAAGGAGGAAGAGCTTAAAGAGTCCATTGAAGGTAAGGTTGAAGAGGAGATGTGAATTATGTTGGAATTGATACGGGTTACGTCTGCCCAGGGGTGCTTTTGCACAAATAGCTTTTGTAGATTGTGCATCTCTTTCACCTTTTCTCACTTAGCAGCATTTCTGTGATAAAGAAAATGGCAGAAGTGTGAAGTGTAAGAAGGTTACAAAGGGAAACAACGTTCGTAATCTGTTCGCAAAGGATCTGCATGTATTATGTAATATTCTCAGCTGCGATTGACCATAGACGGGTTGTGCTTGGAGGCCTGGGCTCAAGTTACCTTGATTCAAATTTCAGAAATGAATATAAAAGGTCTAGCTCCATCTTATGGACATTAGTAGGCACTTCCTTACAGAACAATTGTTTCTGGTGAAATGGAGAGTCACCAAAGCCAGCAATTAAAGCTCTTCCTAACTGATGGAAAATAAGACAGTTCCCTTAATTTTCTACATAATAAGGAAAGTTTAACAGCTAGATAATGGATAACCCAACCACTTTTAGAATCCTTTTCTCCCCCATTCTTCATTTTTCCAGCAAAGTGATAATCCCAAAGTTTAATATTTTTTGATAGAAGAAAAATCTGTCTTGTGTCTTGTGAACCATCACAGAAAAAGGGGTTTAAGCATTAGGCTGACTGGCACACAAGCAGTGTAAAACAGGGCATTCTCTCATTGTCTTCCTCAAAGGAGCTTTACTTTCTCAAATAAGAGGAATTAGTGCTTCCAGATCAAACTCAAACTTGATTGTGGGTATATTTTTCAACCAAATGGAAGAATATCAGTCCTTGATCTAAGCAGAGCAGCCGGCCTGAAACCCCGCCTGTTCCTTCACAAGGAGTTCCCAACCAGTCCAGGAGCTCCAATCAAGGTGTCTAGCATAGAACTTACTAATTATGCTAAGCAGGCTCAGTCGGCAGTAATTGGCTGGATCATTTTTTTTTCTATTCTTCCAGAGAGGAATAATTGTGGTTGTGCCCCAGTCTCTAGGGTTGGAGAGTGTATTATCGTTGTAAGTGAAAAGTGAAACCAACACTGGAGCCCATCACTCAGAATGGGTTCCTATCAATTCAGAGAGAATTGAATCCAGACTTGGGGCTGTTCCAGTTTTTAATTGCCTAATTCATTTATTTACTTCAGTAGCTGAAACTGGAGGCCACTCCAGCAGAATCTCTTTCCTGGAAATGTCAACATCTTGTGAATTCTCCACTCCATATAAAGATTGAAATTGAGCTTCCCGGATTGTGGCTGGGAGATACGTGGAGAGTAAGGAGGATGACCTTGGAGGAGATAGGTCAGATCCATTGTGAAGGGAAAGAACATGGCTTAAGTCCAAAACAAGCAGAAAGAATGTGAAAATAACTCAAGCAGACACCTCCCTAATTAAAGAAGTAAAGCACAATCAAACTTGCAAGATTCTGTTACTATAGCCAATCTTAATAAAAATAGTTGTGCTCTGTGATGCACTGGAAACCTGCAGCGTGTGGATGGCAAGATGGATTGATTGAAGTATCAGGAAATCCTAGGAGGAAACGTCATGCCGTCTGTAAGGAAGCTGAAGCTTGGGCGTCATTGGACCTTCCAACAGGACAATGATCCCAAGCATACCTCAAATTCCACTAAGGCTTGGATGCAGAAGGAGTCCTGGAAGAGTCTACAGTGGCCATCACAGTCACCTGACTTGAACTCCATAGAAAATCTCTGGTGGGATTTGAAGAAGGCACGCAAACCCAAGAATATTACTGACCTGGAGGCCATTGCTCATGAGGAATGGGCTAAGATTCCTCAGGAACGCTGCCGGAAGGTGGTGTCTGGGAATGCATCTCATTTGCAGCAGGTCATAACAGCAAAAAGGGTGCTCTACTAAGTACTGAAGATGCTTGCCATGAAGGGGTTGAATAATTTTGAGACTGGAGAAGTCATTATAAGTTGCATTTTCAGTTGACTTTGGGGACACCACTTGAAGCATTCATTGTGTTGAGCTATTTCAATTGTTTTTATTTGATTTGTTCATTGCAAACAGCTGAAAGTCTGTACATTTTGACAATCAACCTGATTTGCAGTGGGGGTTGAATAATTTCGATTACAACGGTAGAACTGCTCTGCATACATAAGGCAAGGGGTATCTACCAGTTCCATTTTGACAAAGGCAGAGGTAGATGATCTGTATCTAGAACACTGACCTCTATAAACCTTTTAGAGAATTTACAAGTCCTCAAGAGAGGGCTATGTGATCTACTGTGTTTATTTTTGAGCCTGAGCAAAGGCTGAGTTCCCCCCTCTATCTCCAGGGGCTGCTCCATTTAAGATGTGAAAATCCAGTTTATTGATGCATTGTATCAAGCCAAACCCTGCAAAATTACATTTCCCATCTTTAGATTGGTGCTGGTCCAATGGTGCTGGTTGGTGACTTTCTGGAAGGGTAGTTATAGTACTTTAAATATTAAATATGGTATCAGAAATATGTAAGCTTCAGATAAGCACTGCAAACGCTTCTATAGGAAAGTGCTTTGTCTGAAATAAAACAAGGTCTTGAGGTCTTCTTAGCTCAAGATGTTGATTAGCTGTAGCTGTTGACAGAAAATGCAGCTCTCCTAATGTATCAGGGTGTCATGAGTAAGGATGGTGAGCAGGGGGCTCCCATCCAGACTGTCAACGCATGCGTAGCACTGAGGAATTGTTCAGCCATTCAAAGAGACACAGATTGGGACCGCCTTAACCCTTGGGGGTTATATGTCTGGGTTTTCCCACGCTTCTTCAGTTTGTTAGGATTCCTGTTAAGTACTAGCAATAAATATTAGAGACCAGTTCCTTGTCTCAGTGTGTTTCCTGGTTGTTAGGACATCAATCCTAACAAACTCCTACTCCCATCGAAAGAGGGAGGAACAAGCAATTAAGGAGATACGTTTAGAGATGTCTTCAGAAAACCAAGAAATGCTGCTCGCCATCCTTACTCATGACACAGGGGGATTGAAGAAGGCTTTCAACCATTCTTGGGATGGTGTTTCCACCTGAAATGTTCAGACCTCTTTAAAGTGATTTTGTGACACAGAGACCAAGTTGTACCTTTGATCACAAATGGAGGTTCATACATACATATTTGTTTGAAAATATTGTAACACTGACAGTTGTATTTGTGAACCCCTGTTTTTTTCCAAAGCTGGATCAAACAACTTTGTTCAGTTCTTTACTGCTATCTTCAATTTTCTTAGTTGTTATAGTTGGTTGTGTCTATGAAGTTAGGATTTTTTTACCCAATACGTATCACTTTGCATTTACTTAAAATTGAATTACACTTGCCAGCTTGGAAAGATCTTTTTCAAGCTTCTCAATTTATTCTCATTTTTACCCCTTTGTATAATTTGATGTAATTAGCAAATATGCCTAACCTCATTATTCAAAAGTGTTTCATACTGTACATTAGTGACAATTGCTCTATTTGCAAAATGATTTACATAATTAGTTGACTAAAACGTTTGGCTAATCAATTGACTTTTCATTTTCATTTACTTGTCATAGAGTTGAGAACTCCCCCAAAAGCCTTGGTAATCGTAAATGTTGATATTGGGCCATGCATGGTGGATTCCCAGCTGAGGATGACGCTGCAGTGGCTTAGTGCCTCTGAAGCAGATGTGACTGAGCTTCGCTTTCATGATGACGCCCCAGTAGAGTTTGTTCTTGTGAGTAACCAAAATGTCAACACCATAGAAATTGTAATGGCAATAATGCATTTGGACTTATTATTGTGGTTTTCAAACTTGAAATACCCGAGGAACCCTTCTCAGTGTGAAAAATCAGAGTGGAGCCCATTAATAAATGTCATTTCCATCAATCTCACATCTGCCGTTGCTCCAGAATCATCTAAGTGGGGTTAGAGGCAGGCAGAGGTGATGCGTTATAGATTTGCTTGGTAAGATTCTCCCTATAATTGTAAACCATATCATCATTTTTATTGAAATTAAAAACAAGTTAAAACATGTTTATTTTGAAACATTGCTCCCTCCCCACAGTGACTTTGTATCTTTTCTTCATTTCTTCCCCCACTTTTTCATTCCCACTGGATTCATAGTGGTCAGATAACAAACAACAAGACAATTAAGTTGTGCAAGCCTCATTTTTCCAAACAATTTTATACCACCTTGAGCTTGCTTGTTTTCCTTCCTCCTCTGCCATGTGTAAGAGGGGAGGAAAATGCTTCTGTGCAGATGATTATTAGAAGGACCTCAGTTTTAGGTAAGCCATCTGTCTTTCTCCGTTATGTCCAGACAAGGGGAATTGTGGCTTTTTCTAATTGTGGTTAGTCAAAATAGACCTGTGTTTGAACATAACAGAGAATTGTGGTCATTTCCAAACCAAAAGTGGAAGCTTCCAATTTCCCAGCACTTGAAGAGGGAAAATGTAAGACAGGCTTATTTTTCTAACAACAAATTATTTAACAACAGGGTTGGGCTGTCTCTTTGCTTTTCTGAATTTAATTTTAATTACTACTTTGCTTTTGTTTGTTAAGAAATATGGGGAATTAAAAAAATCCATACACACACACAAACACATACGCACACACACACACTGTTACACTTCTGAGTTTGCTAGCCTGATCCAGGATAACAATGCCTTCTCTAGTGATATGACTAAAATGCCCATACATTTTTGCTAAATGAAATGAAAATTTGGGATAATATTTTCCACATTGTCATCTTTTAATTTTCATAAGCTTGAATAAGGAGCCTGAAAAAAGATGTACTGCAGCATGCAAATGTTTCGGGACAAATTGTGTGTTTTGTTGAATCCCTAAGTGGAGAGTCAGCCAAGAAAACAAACCAATGGATCATCAAACAGATCAACCCAGAGTTCTCCCTCGAGGCACAAATGACCAGGCTCAGATTATCCTACTTTGGACACATTATGTGAAGACCCAGCTCTCTGGAGAAGGCTCTAATGCTGGGAAAGGTAGAAGGAAAGAGAAGAAGAGGATGACCATCAGCAAGGTGGATGGGCTCAGCTACAGTGGCAATGAGTGCACCATTGGGAGAGCTGAAGGACCAGGCTAGGGATAGATTGTCATGGAGAAAATCTTTTGTGGTCTCTAAGAGTCAACACTGACTTAATGGCAAATAATCAGTCAATCAAGTGAACAGCAGTTGACACAATCTCCATGTGGTACAAAGTTAACAAATGTGATTGCATATTTGCTATTTATGTGCGTGTGTTTAAAGGTTAAAAATAAGAGAACAGTGAATGTGGCAGGTGCAAAAGTTTGGACACCTTTTCATTTACTGATTTGGAACACCTCCTTTGGCAGAAATAGCAGATTCTAAATGTTCCGCTAGCCAGCTTCTCTTCTTGCATTTGGAATTTCTCCCCTTTTTCCTTGCAAAACTTTTCTGGCTCAGAAATACCGCATATTTAAGATTTCCCCGCAGATTTTCAGTAATAATCATGTCTGGGGCCTGTGAAAGCAGTTCCAAAGTCTTCATCTGCCTTTCCTTTATAAGTCCTTCGCTGTTCATTTTGAAGTATTTGGATTGTTGCCTTTACAGGCCCCAGATTTGAATAATGCTGAAAATCTGTGGTAACATCTCAAGCATGCTATGAATATTTCTGAGATGGAAGGGTTCTGCAAGGAAGAGTGGGAAAAAAATCCCAAAAGGAGGAAGAGAAAGCTTCTTAGCTGAACACAAGAAATGTTTGGAAGCTGTTACATCTGCTAAAGGGGTGTTACAAAGAACTGACTGAAAAGGTGCCTGAACATCTTAAGCTTTTTATTCTGAACCTGTAAAAAATTGGTAAACAGCATAAATAGTTAGTATGCAGTCAAATTTGTAGAAGGATGTAGTGTTTAACTTTGTTCCATGTAGAGGTTGCATCATCTGTTCCCCTAGGGATTCATTAAAATACACAATTTGATTAAAGGTGCCTAAACTTTGCATGCATCTGTATCTGAATTAGCTGGATATTACTTGACAATAAAAATCACCTTTTCTCTTTCTCTGGAAAACAGTTAATCCACTCAGCTATAAACAATATTTTTAGTAGAAATATGATTGAGGCCCTGTTGGACATCCGTAGTGAATTGGACATGAATTTGAAAGCAACAACCGATGAAAGAAGTGAGCAGCTTCAGGGACGATGCAGGGGAAGAACTCGCTATTTTCCTTGGCATATATTTCTACTTCTGCCTGAAGCATCTGATACATACGCATGCTTATCTAGGCTCTACGCTTTTATTGGCAAGAAGCCTCTTACAGAAGCAGACATTACTCTCACCTTCATAAAAGCAAGCAAAATGTTATTGCAGAAGTGAATAAAAAAAATTATATTCAGCAGCACTCAGCTTTGTCTCCGGACAGGGAGAGCTGTTAAAATTCAGTGATTCTGGAAACTTGCAGACTCATGTTTTGGAATTTAAATACTTTCCATTTCATTTAATTTACATGCGTGGCTAGGGATATATAAAAAGGGCTTCATATACAGCTGCCCTGCATCTGTACAACCTAAAAAGCACTTCACCTTTTATGAAAGGGAGTGGTGCTAGGTGCCTACAAGTTGTGTGCTCAGCAGCTTCTGCAAGAAACTCTGATGGCATCAAAATGATGTGTATGATGCCATCACACGAATGGTGGTTATAAACTTACATCACAACACCTGACACAAATATATAAGTCATAGCATTTGTATGATTCCATCATGCGTGTGACATCATTTGCCCTCCTTTCCCCCCTCAGTAGATACCCATCTGCAAGCTGAACACATCTAATTTTCAGTCTTGTTTTTTTAGGAAAAGAGTAAGCTGTAAACTTTTTAAAAGACACAAATATCGATGAGCTGTGAATGAATTACAAATGAATACCATCTGGATGGAGCTTGCTTGCTCCGTTCAGACAATTTTGACAGTTTCCATATCTGCTGAAGAACCCTCAGATAGGCAATGCTGGAAGAATAAAAGACGGCTTGATTTTTGAATCCTCAATCAAAGCTTTAATCTGAATAACAGGAATTGTATGCTTATTTTTGTAGCCAAAAATAAGCATACGAAAATACAAAATGATTTCAGAAATAATTTCAAAGCAAACATAGGATGAGGCATCAGCCAGCGTTTCTGTTTCTGCCTTAACGGTCCCAAATGCCTTTCATATTTTATAACTGAATTTGACAGTTTGAATGACAGCAGTAGAACTGTAGCTCACATTTATTTATTTACTGTACATCATAGCCACATTTCAGAAATGTAGTCTTCCCATGGCACCTTATAGTCTAGGCATACAATTCCATATCAGTCAGAAAGGTTTAAAATAACATAAATAATGTTTACAAATTGAAAATGCATCAGCTACAGCAAAAATGAGAAGAAATATGAAGTCCTACAGCTGGGGGGGGCGGAATGAAAAGCACAGGTTGGAAGTGACTTGGCTCAGCAGTAGTACATGTGAAAAGGATGTAAGTCTTCCAGTAGATCACAAGTTGAACATGAGCCAATGGTGTGATACAGTTGCTTGAAAGGCCAGTGCTACTTTGGGATGTATTAAGAGGAACATACAGGTAATAGCACAAGAAGTACTCATCCTACTCTACTCTGCATCAGTGAGGTCCCACTTTGAATACTATGTCCAGTTTGGGGCCCCACAGTCTGAAAAGGACATTGACAAAATGGAGTGAGTCACCATTGGGGCCACCAGAATGGTGAAGGGACTGGAAATCAAGTCCTGTGAGGTTAAAGGAACTGCATATGTTTAGCCTGAAGAAGAAAAGGCTGAGGGGAGATGTGATCCTAGTCTTCAGATGCCTAAAACCGTCTTTTTCAACCTGTTGACCCTGGAGGAACCCTTGGGATATTTTTCAGGCCTCAGGGAACCCTGCACCTTCAGGCTCAAATAGAGGCCAGAAGATACAAAATTATTATATTCGTTTCATGGGTAGGCCTGTATAGATGCATTAACAGTGTTCTTAAACTAAAAATAAAGAATGAAACTTAATGTGAAGTTGCCTGAATTTGAAATAATTCTTTAAATAAACGGTGATCTCCCAGGGAACCCCTAGTGACCTCTCACAGAACCCTGGTTGAGAAACCCTGGCCTAAAGGGTTGTCATGCAGAGGAGGAAGAGGACATGTTCTCTGATGCTCTGGAGGGCAGAACCAATGGGTTGAAACTGCAGGGAAGTCCATTCCAATTAAATATTAAGAGGATTTTCCTGACAGAAAGAGCTGTCAGCCAGTGGAACAGACTGCCTTATGAAGTGGTTTATATCCCTTCACTTCAGGTCTTCCAGCAGAGGCTGGATAGTCATCCATCTGAAATGTAGATCGCTGATTAGGGGTTTGATTTGGTCCCTTCCTACAAATGAAGCCTTCTTAAAAACAACAGACGGAATTACAGAGTTTGGAAAGGGCCATATTAGCCATTGACTCCAGCCTGCTGCTCACATTTACCTAGAAGTTGGTTCCATTATTGAACTGTTCTTGCCAAGAACATGACTTTCCTAATTGTCAACCCGAATCTGCCTTCATGTAACTTAAGCCGCTATTCTAGGTCTTACATGCTGGGACAGTGGAGTTGAGACACTCCCTACAGGCACTTGAAAAATGCTGCCTTGCTTCAGTCGTCTTTCTCAAAGCTACCCAGGTTTTAAAGCCCTTGATCACCCTTGATGTCCCTTTTTATCTATTCCAGTTTGTCTGAATTCTTTTTAGTGTGGTAGCAAAAACAGGATATAGCACTTGAGGTAGAATCTGACTAACAGGAGAGGAAAATGGCTATTACTTAACAATGGTTTGGAAATTGTACTTCTCTTAATGCAGTTTAAAACTGAACTTGATTTCTTGCAGCCACATCATGCTTCTAACTCAATGCTGCTTGTGATTGACTACATTTCACAAGAACCTTTTTGCCCCTTTCTGACCAAGCTGGATCTCCCCCATCCCATACCTTTGCAATTGATTTCCTTTTCCTAAAGGACGAACTTTGCATTTGGCTCTGTTAAATTTCGTTTTGTTATTTTTACTCCATTTCTCTAGCATATCAAAATCATTTTGATTTTTCTTTCTGCTTCTGCAGTCATAGCTATCCTGCCCAATTTTGTACAGTTTGCAGATTTGGTAATCTTCACCTCTTTATCCAAGTCATTAACAAAAACACTGAAGAGTATTGATCCTGAGCAAACACTTAAGTGTAGTACCTTGCTCCAATTTGATGAGGAATTATTGATGAGCATTAATTGGCTGGGTTTGCACTATACTGCTAAACCATAAATTTCTGCTAACAGAAAACAGTTTCTGTTTTCACAGAACCAAGAACTTCTGCATGCCCAAATAAACCATATTGTGGAGTGATACAATAGTGTGACGAATAAACTGGTCCTCACACCATGCTGAACCACGGACCAGCCAACCTTATTTATCGTCTTGTATGAACCCAGCCTTTAATTCAGCCATATAAATTTGGGGAGGCACTTTCCTTGGCCAGACCCACCAGAAATCCCTGTTGCTTACCAGCTTCACACATCTTAATGGCAGATCTCATGCTCTGAAGCACTTTGGAGATGGAATCTGGAGCATTATTTTTATTCATTCATTCATTCATTCATTCATTCATTCATTCATTCATTCATTCAAATTTAATTACTGCCCATCTCCCCCAAGAGAGCCCTATTATGCAGCCCTATTGGTTGTTGCTCATTTCTTTAGCAGTTTCTTTTTAATTTGGAACATATTTTACTGCATGCCACTCAGAGTCACTTTTTTGTGAGATGGGCAGCCATGTAAATTTGATGAATGAATGAATGAATGAATTAATTAATTAATTAATTAATGCTGCTATATTACATCTGATTAATAATATTAGTACTTATATTACTCTGTATTAGGAAAAGTTGAAAAGTGCTTCTAATTAATCAACCGCCCAGAGTGCCCCGATGGGAGGAGATGGGCAGGGACAAATTAGATAGATAGATAGATAGATAGATAGATAGATAGATAGATAGATAGATAGATAGATTAGCCTGCCTGCCTGTCTGTCTACCTACCTACCACCCACACCCACACACAGTTTATTCTTGGCCATCCAGCACATTTTCCTCTGGATGGAATATGAACATAAAACCATAGAGACCTCATCTTGGCATCTGGGTTGAGTCTGAATCTAGAAATGCTCACAAGTCTATAATACAGTGATGTGACTACTTTTGACTTTATCATCCTGAAGTTCCCCTTAAGTTTCATATTTTGGTTTGCAAATTTTCAAGTATCGCTCTTCTCATTGATGAGCAAAGCAGTGCTCATTGGTGAGCATCTCCTGAGGCATTTTTAAAAAAAGGTTCTTCACTAATTTCCTTTAGGCAACATGTGATGGCACGGCTAATTTGCCTTTTGCACTAAAAATGGCTTGGTTGATTTGAATGTTTCCTTCAACCTCATTGCATTCTTATTCCTGTTGCTTACATTCTAGCCAACAATTCTTATAGCATGTTTATTTCTGCTATGTTTTCTATCACATCCACTATACTTTATTCTGGTTTCTGTTGCATTATCAGTGAGAGCTCTCCTGAAGCACAGCATAGCTTCCTGTTTTAATGTTCCTTCAGTGTTTGAGAGTATCAAGAACACAGAATGGAATTCTTTTTATTGTTTCTACTTTCATTTGTATAAATAGATATCATATAACAGAACCTGACGATGATAGATGGTGCCTCGTTGGTGATCAAACATTTCTGTCTGTAAAATTCTAGGGCAAAAAAAAAAAAAAAGTTGAAGGCTTGATGATGGTCAGATGAAGACCCTAATCTGAGATCTTTGCTGATCTCTGCTTGGAAACATCAAGCAGTGTCTAAAGCTATTCAGATGTGTGTGACTTGGAATCCACTTTCATTTTCTTCCCGTTGAATGGTAGAACGCTTCCTATCTTCCAAAATACGCTTTGCACTGTGATTGTCTCATTGAGTTCATTCTGAAGCAGATAATGACCACACTGTGATCTGAACTCTGTGGTCTTTTCAGAAAAAACTTCCCTTCCAGGTACTTGCTTGTTTGTACAGATCATATTCCACCCACAATTATGGACTGCCACATGAAGATATGTATGAACTCACAGTCTGTAATTAAGCAATGTTATTGTCCACCAGGATGGCCTGTTCCAAATGCAGCTCATTAGAAGCCATTTTGGCTGTTCCTTTAGGCAGTCTATTTAGCAACTGTATCTATATTACTATAGAATCAGGTGCAGCTTCTGTGGCATTCACCTTTTCAAAATGTCACATTGAAGTAAAATATCTTGGCTAATTAGTAGGTGAGTCAGAGACCCTGCTGAAACTTTTGTGAAATTGTGAAGGAGTTCTGGGTGAACTTGGTCCAGGCAGTTCTCTCAGCCCTAGGAAGAAGGCGGCAATGGCAAGCCACTTCTGAAAAATTCTGCCAAGAAAATGGTAGGGGGCAGTCGCCAGGCGTCAAAATCTGACTTGAAGGCAAAAATTTGAATTGAATTTTGGGCACTATGAAGTCATCTTGCAGCTGTGAGCTTGGCTGCCTGCGTTCTGGATCCATGCCCCTCCTGGTTAGTCAAGACCTCCTGGGAGGTGACAGGTGGTTGGGTCTAAATGGTGATTGCGGGTGGGCGTGGCTCTGCCAGCCTTGAAGGAAGTGGTATGGTGCCCCCTTCTCAAAAGGCCATCCTTGGATAACTTTGGTCCAGTTACCAACCTTCCCATTCTGGGGAAGGTTGTTGAGAGGATGGTTGACTTTCAGCTGCAGAGGATCCAGGATGAATTGAATTATTTGGATCCTCTTCAGTTTGGGCTCCTGCTGGGTTATAGAACAGAAGTGTGCTTGAGGATGACTGAGGAGAACTCGGAATGGAGGTGGTGCAACTGTCCTGGCCCTCCTGGATCTCTTGGTGGCTTTCAATACCTTTGACCGTGGTATCCTTCTGGACTGGGCAGCAGGGATTGGGAGTGGGAGGCACCATTTTGCAGTGGTTCTCCTTCCTCCATGGCTGGTATCAGTCGGTGTTGGGGATGTGAGGGGGAGAGATCCAGCCCTAGGCCCTTACAATGTTGGGTGCCTCAGGGCTCAGGTCTTTTTAACACCTATATAAAACTGGTTTTTAACATCTAAACATCCTTTTTAACATCTACATAAAACCGCAGGTCAGGTTATCCATTGGCACAGGGTGTGGTATCATCAATTTGCTGATGATACCCAGCTATGAATCTCCACCCCCAGCTGGGCACATAGTTGCATATGGGTACTGGCCCAGTGACTGGAGGCTGTGAGGGCCTGGATGAGGAGGAACAGGCTGTGGCTCAACTCTAGCAAGATGGAATGGCTTTGGGGTTTTGGCCCCCCGGTCCAGTGACATGTTATCTTTGACTCTCAATGGGGTAGCACTTCCATTTGGGGGTCCTCCTAGACTCACAGCTCCTGCTCAAGGAGTAGATAGGAGTCATGGCTAGGGGGGCCTTCACACAGATACGTTGTGTGCGCCAGTTGCAACCATTCCTAGACTGGAAGGCCTTGCTCATGGTCACTCATGCCTTGGTCACTTCCCAGTTGGACTACTGCAACATGCGCTACATGGGGCTGCCCTTGAAGACTACCCAGAAGTTTCAACTGGTTCAAAATGCAGCCTCTTGGTTTGCCCATGTAAGACCATTGCTGTGTGAGCTGCACTGGCTCTTAGTTTCTGGGTGCAATACAAGGTGCTAGATATCACTATTAAGGCCCTACCTGGCACAGGACCAGGTTATCTGTGGGACCGCCTCTCCCTAAGGGTATCTACCCATTCCACTAGATCTGATAGCGTGGGCACACTCCAGGTCCCTTCCCTTAAATGTTGCCATCTAGTGGAACAGTTCGAAAACATGCAAATGTGAGTAGATCAATAGGTACCGCTTCGGCGGGAAGGTAACGGCGTTCCGTGAGTCATGCTGGCCACATGACCCGGAAGTGTCTATGACAACGCCGGCTCCAAGGCTTAGAAACGGAGATGAGCACCGCCCCCTAGAGTCGGATTCGACTGGACTTTACGTCAAGGGAAACCTTTACCTTTACCTAGTGGAACCTAGGCAGCATGTCTTTTCCATAGCAGACACTGTGCTGTGGAAGACCCTTCCCCTCAAGATATGGCAGACTCCCACCCTCTCAGCCTTCCGTAAATTGGCGAAGAGCTGGCTTTTCCCCCAGACACTGGGGCAGTAAGGTTGGAATCCAGGGACTGAAGAGATGAATGGGTATAGTTTTGGGCACCTGGTCTTTTTCTTTTTGTATTGGTTTTATTGTTTGTGTTTTTATCACTGTTGTTAGTCGCCCAGAGTTGTGTGCTACAAGATGGGTGGCCATATAAATCTTTTAATAAATAAATAATAAATGTGTCCATTGCTGTTTTTAATTTAGTCAGAATGCATAGGCAAATCTATCTCCAGATCACATCTCTGGCTGTTTTCTTGGCCTGGGCACTATGTATGTGCTTATCAGTTGAGTGGCAAGTTCAAATTCTTACAGTTTTTTTGCCGGGGTGGTACCCTGACACTGAGACAAGTTTTGTCTGCTCAATATTTAGCTTTTTCAAAGCTCTTCAAGGCACTGGGTCTAGAGCAGGTGGCAGACTTGCCTCAGGTTCAAAAGCTGAACAGATCATGGCTAGCTAATACTCGAATGGGAGACCATCTTGGCTGCAGGCTAGCCTGGGAGGTCAAAAAACATCCAGGTAGAAGGCAATGCCAAACGCTTTGATTGCATTCCCAAGAAAACAAACATGGATGTATCCATGATGTCAGCAGGAGTTGAGTTTGGCTTGAAGGAAATGTGTTGAGCTCTACCAGGACAAAATGGCAATCTGGTTGCTAGATCATGAGCTTTGTTCATTGGGGAAGGACTTGGAAGGTCCTTCTAGGACAAGATGGAAACATTGGCAGCCAGGGCCTGGGGATAAGAACGAGTCATTGAGACACAACAGTCCAGAGAAAAAGCCCATTCATGGGCAGTTGACCATGACCATCTATCAGCAGCCTTAATGAAATTAAACCAGTTGTTCTAGATTATAAATAAGGATTGAGGGAAAGTGCTTGACTTCTGCGTGCAACGTGTTGTGACACAGCCTTAGTTCTCACAAATAATGGGAACTTGTATATCTGACCGTTCCACAACATAGAACCAATGCTGATTAGCGAGAAGACTAGTATGCTTTCTTGCTTCAGATGTTCAGTTTTTCTTTAAAAATGTATTTTTCTATTTACACTTCTGCTATTTCGTTTAGAAGGGCATTCAGTTCTCATACATGCACCGGAAGTAGGTTAGCCCTCTATTTGAGAACTGAGTTTAAGACACGCATGCATGGAGTTAGCATTTAGTACTAGAAGTAAACTTGATGCAGTGGGATTCTCAAAAACCTGCCAGTGTCACAGAGTTAACATCCGAGGCAAAACATTTTTGTTACTTTTCAGAAAGGTTCATGGAGGACACAGGAGCAATAAAACATGATGTGTTGGGTCAAAAGAAACCTTCAGATGTTTCAAAATTCCAGTTTTCATCCCAGATAGCTAACAACTTTTTCCTCTCCATCATACACATGTGTTTTTATTCAAGCTGCTAGACAAGGAAAACGCTTCCTGAGGCCCTTGGAGCAGAAAAGTGTTTTAACTACATAAGCTTGGCTTGTAGTTGGAAATTTTAATTTCTGTGTTGTGGATCTTTACGCTTCCTAAATGTGCCACTCTGGAGTCAGTGGTTTCCAATGACAATAGAGTACATTTACCAAAACAACCGCACTTTATGTCATGGAACGATGGAAAGGGATCTATTTTAGTTCTCATTTGGGCAACCGTTGAATGCCAGTTTATTCAGGGTGGTTACCAATGAATTGATTTTTGCACAAAATAAAAAAGCTGTTGCCTACTACTTGCACAACCATGGCCATTAGAACTCTTGGGAATATCTCTCTGAAAAGCACGTTTAAGGAAATGATTGGGAAGAAAAATACCTGGTTTTGAGAATACCTTATTTTTACATGTGAAAAAATAGAAACCTTTCTGATGTCTACGTAATGCTGTGGTTGCACTTGCTAAGTTTAAGACAGTGTTACTCAACGTTGGCAACTTTAAGACGCGTGGACTTCAACTCCCAGAATTCCCCAGCCAGCACAGCCCAATTCTGGGAGTTGAAGTCCACGCATCTTAAAGTTGCCAAAGTTGAGAAACACTGGTCTAAGAGAAGGACAGTGAAGACAAATGGCTTCTTTAGAAATGCTCACTTTCTTGAGAGAGGGAAAGACAGAAGCAAGAAGTCCAGATGGGTGATGATGCTCTGCAGCCTCCTTTAGTAATTCGCTTTTGTGTGCATAGGGTAAGGCTTACCCTATACTAGGGCACTGGTATGGTCAGCTATCAGATATTAATTGGATTCCTTCATTCCCCCCTTGTCTTTTCCTTTGCTTCTAGCTTTCCAAGACATTACAGGAGAAAGGCTGGAAAGTGGGAGACCTCTTCCAGGCAGTCCTGAAATACTGTGAAGCCATGGAGAAGTCTGCTGATGGGGAGAGAAGTCCGGGAAGCCGAACACTCTTTGGCTGGCTTCAGGAGCACGTCTGAATGGCCAGAAAGGTTTCTGCTTGCTTCAGCTCCTAAATCCTTCCAGGGGGCGGGGCGGGGGGAGAAACTGTGTGTTAACTAGCAAATGTAACATTATTTGCATTGTGAGGAGCGTTAGGCCGAGAGTAAATATAACTGTACTGTCAAGTGCTTTGTGAAACTGTATGCTTTTTATATCCAGTGTGTGTAATCAGAACGAGGGTCTCCACTTGGTCTTTTCTCATGAACACACAGCTCTGCTCCGTCCAGTCTGTTGCAGTGGTGGGAAGAATTTGCTTTCTGTGATGTATGTTTGATAAGGATTCCAGCCAAACTGGGACAGGAGTTACATATCATCTCAGTCTAGTTCATGTCTTTGTCCCTGTGTTTTGCCTCTTTCCTTGGAACAAGCTCCGGGGAAAACTCAGTGTTCAGTGGGTCCAGCAACAGTTAGCTACGGCCTTTTTCTCTGAGGACATTGGGGCCCGCAGATTCGATCACTCGTTTCTTTGCTGCTTCTACTGAACTTCAACCAAGCCTTGCTGATCAGGCTGAAGAGGACCAAATTAGATTGGAACTGGGGTAGGGGTAGGGGTCAGGTTCAAAGTGTGGATTTCATTACTTGGACCAATGAAAGACAGAATACTCTTTATTCCCAAATGAAGGGTGGTTGAAGACCATAATTCTCAATATTAAATTCTCATATTGGTTGTATCTGAGAACATGTGTTATAGATTTATGTTCTGCATCCCTATAATATTTTAATACTTCCTTTAGAAACCAAAATATTACAGTCCCTCCAGAATACGCTTTTCTTCCATTCTGTAAAACACACTCTTCGTAAAACAAATAGCCACAGAGAAGAAAAATAGTATAGACCAGTAGCTAAGAAGTTGAGTCCTTCAGTCATTGTGCTTCTGGTTTATCAGGTGGTATCAGAAAACATATTTAATGTGTCTTCAAAATAATAAAGGAGTTGCACCTTTATAGATCTTTTTTTTCTTTACTCAACTGCGTTCTGTTAAAATAGGTTGAGGACCCAGCAGATAGGAAACATTGGCATAAGTCATATCAACATTACATAGTCATTTTAGAGAAATGATCACAGATCGAGGGGATTCTTCAACTTTGTGACATGGATCAATCTGAACTAGTTTGTAGAAAAGAGGAAGATCCTCAGTACATCTGTTCCCCGGGGACCATATCAGTACATCATTCTTTGAGGGAGAACTACCCAATATTTGAACCACTGAAGCTGGAGAACAGCGCGGTAGAATTATTGCTGCCCTCTAGAAAATGAATTTTTTTCCCATTTGCTTCTAGTAAGGATAAAAAGGAGGTTGCTGCACAGGAAACAGAAGCCAGTGTGTTAAATAAAAAACCCCTTTCTAGTGAATGGAGAGGGATGAAGTAGGAGGTGGGGTGTGTCTGTGAAGATTAAGGAGCTTTTCCAGGATTCTTCATTGAGATAGGTGTTGCAAAGGAAGAGTCCATACAGGTTGCAAAGCCAGAAAAAGATTGAATGACATGCCCTATTCCAGTCTTAACAGCAGGCTCAAAAGTTAATGGTTGAAGCTGTAGTTAATGTCTGCGATCGCTTGGGGTTCTGCTTTTTTTTACTTGGCTAGTACAGAATGTGGGATTTACATGTCCTTCCAGGAATATCAAAATACATGTCTGAATGCTGGCCATACGTTGTTTGCTATGCACGTTTCCGGTTTCCTCTGTACAGCGGAGCTTTCTGTTAAGGAATTGTATAATATTCTGACTTGCTCTTTGGTGTGTGTGTGTGTGTGTGTGTGCGCGTGCATGCATGTGTAAATGAAAGTCGAGATGAAGATCTTTCACTGTAATGATGACAGGTGGTTGTAAGGAAATTGATGCAATTAGATATGAGATGTGAATTTCAAGTTGCCCTAAATTCGTTGTTTTAACAGTACCTTAAAATAAATTGTATATGAGCAGATACCTGTGTGGTTCATAATTTATCTCTTAAATGAAAGCAAGCCTCACGCATGGAGCTTCTTAGATGAGCATTCTTGTCATTTTGGACATTTCCTAAAATATTGCAAACTAGTTAGAGAAAACTGCATATGCAAATCAATTAAATGTAAGTATTACATGTAAGTTTTTCTATAACATTACCTAACAGTATTGGCCTAATATTATGAATCCTTGCTCTTAAGTCTTGTTACTATGCCATGCATGGAGATTCCAAATATTTGGACAATCTTCTGTCTGTCTATTGACCGGCTTATCTAATCTGTCATATTTATACCACTGCAATTGTGAGACTCTCAACAAATTACACTAATTATAATAATTAAGAGCAAAACCATCCTTTAACATAAAACATCCAAGGTAGGATTAAAACCACTGAAATTATAAATCATGGAACCAGAGGTACCAATAAACATCAGTCATTTGGATGGGCTAAGGGCAAATCCTGTTGCTGTGGTGAAAACTAAAAAAAATTAACAGACAAGAGACAGCCATAAAAAGGATTCCAAAAATCAATTGCACTTTTGATACTGTTCTCTAGAGGATCAGGAATCCCTCCTGATCACTTCCCACATGTTGGAAAATGTTGCCACAGGTCTCTAGAGAGGATCCTTTTCTGATCAATTCTTAATTTAACCCTTAGGATCCATGCCAGCTTTTTAAAACAAGTTCTTCGAAAAGACAGATTCTAGAATTAGAAATTCTAAGCTGGTTCTGACTAATACTTTATTCATGTAAGGGGGAAGAAAAGGTTAATGAACCAATAAGCTGAGATATTCTGCTTTTCTGAGAGCCTAAGGTTTTATATCCCAAATGAATATTGTTGGGTTTCTTCCTACCCTTTCACTAACTATCTGGCTGGCCCTGTTTCTAAAAGTCTTAAGTAAATGAAGATGTGCTTGCTCAAAAGAAGATCCATAATCAAATGTCCATATCTGGATTCAGATCAAGGACACTTGTTTTAATAAACATGAAGCAAAGTAACTGCTTTGCTGGATTATATCCAAGTCTCTGAAATTCAGCCTTCTGTTTCTAAGGGCCAGCCAGATCGTCTAGAGAAGGTTAAAAACTTACACAATTTCATCCAAGTTATCTGATAGAGTTTTTGGGAAAAACTTTTTTCAGTGCCCAGAATGTTTTTCCAATAGCTCTGACAAGTACTTCAGAGGGCAGTGGTGGTATAAAGTAAAGTTAGGTTTAAATGTCATATACAATGTAAAATCATTACTTTTGCTGGAATTTTTGTACATGGAGTAGAAAACCCAGTAACACACTTCTCTTGCATCATCTGAATCTTGTCAGGTTAAAAATAATGAAGACATTGGTGATTTACATTTTAAGTTTTACAAACCAAAAAGCTATTGCACGTGTACAATCAATATAGATGTGCTACTTAGGATATTTTTTTTTTAATCCATTCAGTCGTGTCTGATTCTCAGAGACTGCCAGGACAAGTCCCTGCAGTTTTCTTGGCAAGTTCTTCAGAAGTGGTTTGCCATTGCCGCCTTCCTAGGGCTGAGAGAAAGTGACTGGTCCAAGGTCACCCAGATGGCTTTGTGCCCAAGGTGGGACTAGAACTCACAATCTCCCAGTTTCTAGCCTGGTGCCTTAACCACTACACCAGACTGGCTCTCACTTAGGAGATAGTCATCTTGAAAAAAAAATGTGATTGGAATTGTACCAGGCCCTTTGCTAGCTTTATAACAGTACATGCTTAGAAATATGGGGGTGGGAGGGTGAGTGAGGGTGTCCTGAAACAAACATGAAGGGCTTTCCCCATCATCATTGAAAGATATGCCTTGTATGCATTGATAATAACCTTGCATACATTCATTTGTCCCTTAAAAATTCTACTAGCCAGCATTACCATGGCTTGTCTTTCTTATGTTAATTATGTCTGTTGTAAAGAAGTTTTGTCAAGCTCATTGAATGTCCCTGAGCTTTAATATAAATATGTTGCACAGGCAGCAATTCTCCCAGCAGTAATAGTTCAAAAATTTCAGTGCTTATTACATATTTTATCTGGATGACTTGAAGACCGAGTAGAGTCTTGTAACATCTCCATTTACATGCAGCTGTGAAGTCCTAGCAGATGGCAGCACCAAGCTGAGTGGCTGATCTTCAGAAAGCTAAGCAGGGTCCGACTGAGTTAGTATCGGAGGGGAGAGCACAGGAAATCTTCGGTTACACTGGGAAGTAGGAGAGTATCTCAAAAGAATACAGGAGAAACACTTCCCTATTGTTGACGAATACTGACGTGTTCCCAAGGTCACAATATGAGCTCCACTTATTAGCCTTTGCATTAGAAATAGCAGAGTTGAGTTTATGACCAAAGTTCAAAGAAGTAGCTTTACTGAGAAATATTGTCTCTCCAATTTGGGACAATCTGAGGGAAGGGCTTTTTTTTTTTTTTTTTGCTCTAGAGATGCTTCCTGAGTCCCAATTTAGCTATTTCTTCAGCTTGATCTTGTTGGAGACCTTTCCTAAAGCCGCCAACTTCTAAACCCTGTTTAATGGTGGTTGCTCACATGAGTTATTGACTTCAGTGGCATCCATGCTTGGAAAGCTTCCTCCTGGATCTTTAAGAAGTTCCTACTATGCCTTTTAGGAATGCATGGAAAACTCACATCTTTGCCCAGATGTTCCAGGTATGAATCTTAAAAGAATGTTTTCCCTCACTTCCCTACCTCAGCTTTTGGAGACTATGTTTTATTGAAACGTTTAAATGTTCTTTCAATAAATTGTTTTATTATATATTTTATCTCTGTTTTGACCATCAATGCTTTTAAGATGCTTTGGCTTTGGAAGCAGAATATTAAATAAATAATTCCCACCTCCCAGTGAAAGGAGGAGAAAAATGGAGGAACTACACTTTATGCAGAAGAATATGGATCAAGACTTGGTTGTTTTTTCCTGCAGATGTTTTGTTACCAGGCTGGGTAACATCAATGTGGGGTTTGCTGGCCTGTCTTGGTTGGGATGTGGTTTCTTTCTTGATTGTTCCTTGATTAGGGGATCGATTCTTCCCTGACAGTTTTATCTGTTGTTGTTTCCTGTTTATCTGGATGCTAGTTGCTGGGCAGGATGTGTGCAAGGCTTTTGTTTCTTTTTTTGACTTTTGGTTTTAATTTTTAAATGGAATGTGGATGGGGCTTATCTTTATGTACCTGTTGGTGGCTGATTTGCAGAATGCCAAGCTTTCAGGAATTCCCTAGCATTTTTGGATTTGGTTAAAATGCCAGAGAAGCAGGAAACAGCACCAGAGGATGGATGGATGGATGGATGGGGATCATAAAAGCAATTAAAAGAAGTTGGGGAGTTTAAGTTTGGTGCTGCTCACCTGTCGTCATCTTGAGATAGATGATGGATGGATGATAGGTAGAGATAGATAGATAAGCAAATCTGACTCCCATTTTATTACCTAGTCTGGTAACAAATCATGTGCAGAAAATCAACCCAGCTCAAAAACCCAGCAGTTCAACTCTGAGCTCTCTGCTATTGGAGACAGAAATTAAAAAAAACAACAAAGCAATTCAGAGAAGGCTTTCAGGAGACTGGTGCTTATCTTTAAAAAAGAAAACTTGTATTAGGAAAGTAGGTTTAGATAGAAAGCCTAAAGACTGCTGTAGCTGTATGCTAAATTAGAACAGCAGGTGCTAAAAGAATTGTCCAGTTGTAGTTGAAAAAACAATGGAACTCCTGGAAGAGAGGATCTTGAGTGGAAAAACATAAAATAACAGAAGGAAAGTGTATTGTCCATGTGTATGTGCCATATGTAATATACAACATAAGTAACATTTATTCTTCATATCACTGTTGCTTGAAGATCAAAACTGTTAGCATCACAGTTTTAAAACAACTGATTAACAAGAATAGGAATTCAAGTTCACTATTCCCAAGGTATCACAAATCAATCCAGTTTCATTCTAATTTTTCCTCCTTGGATCTATCTTCCATCGGGTGCAGCTGTTAGAACTAAAACATGCCGCACCAGTTTCCCCAGTCCTGGATGAGCATCATAACAGGATGTGCAGCCAGATGCCTCGTATCTCACTGAAAACCTTTGACAGGCTGTTTATGTGGGCAGATCTGCTAGATTAACAGGGTTATTTTAGCAAGTTTAAATAAATGCAAATACCTTTATTGTGGTTGATCATAGTTTCACTGCCAAGATGAGAGCAAAAGTAGAGAGGAGCCAGAATGAAGTGGTGAGAATTGTGAGTGGACTACAACATCTTCTTGGTGCCAAGCTCAGCATTCTTACTGCAGTTTAGTTAGTTCTTTTTATAGCCAACTGAAAGTTTGATCCAAGATGGTATCACCTTTGCAACCGTGTTCTTCCTGGAAGGTAGATGAAGATGCAGTCTCTCCATAGCATGTAGTGCATATCAGCAGAAACCCCATATCCTCCTTTCTCCTACAGGTTGGAATAAGAACCAAAATGGGGAGCCCCAAAAAACTCAATCTAAACTGAAATCTAACTCAGATTTCAAAACTCTGATAAAAAAAACATGCATGATAAGTTACTTAGTCTTCCTAATAATAATAATATATTTAAAGACTTTGGAGCAAGTAGCCCTTAGATTGTGAATGGAGCCACTGATCACTAGATAGCTGATAATACCCTAGGGGAAGATGGTAGACCATCCTCCCAGTCCCAACGTTGAAAAAAGGCACTACAGCTATACTAATATAATTTTCCCTCCCTTTTTGGTGGACAATGAGGGGATCCAAATTGCTTGGGTATCTCAAAGTAGGTAAAGGTAAAGGTTTCCCTTGACATTAAGTCCAGTCGTGTCTGACTCTAGGGGGTGGTGCTCATCTCCGTTTCAAAGCCAAAGAGCCGGCGTTTGTCCGAAGACACTTCCGTGGTCATGTGGCCGGCATGACTACACGGAACGCCGTTACCTGCCCGCTGAAGCGGTGCCTATTAATCTACTCACATTTGCATGTTTTCGAACTGCTAGGTTGGCAGGAGCTGGGACTAGCAACGGGAGCTCACCCCGTCACGCAGATTCGAACTGCCAACCTTCTGATCGGCCAGCTCAGCAGTTTAACCTGCAGCGCCACCGCGTCCCTTGGGTATCTCAAAAGTTACTTTTATTATCCATGTCCCTTTTTTCACTTTACAATTGTGCAGTTAAAATTGCCTTTAACTGCACAATTATTTCTGTCCTACTTTGGATAGAATACTCACTTCCTATGCAGCTAATTTTTATTGCAGTGACCTCAACATTTGTGAGAATCATTTCTGGTAAAAGTAGCTCCTTAACATTCTTCTGAGCAAATCCATTATTTTTAACTTGAAGAAAAATGCCTAGACTAAGAGTGGACCAAATGTGACTTTTCTGATCAGCTTTTTTTTTAAATCTGAAAGTGTCTAATTTTTCAACATCTTTAAGATACTTCTTGCATATGAAAAGAATGTTTGCAGGATCCCTAATCTTTTACAGCTAAAGGATATATCTAGAAAGCTGAAAAAGTGGCAAGAGCACCAGTTCACAAAACCATTGCCATTATCAAACACATAATACACATTGGATGGAAAGGCCAACTGGTTGAGGCTTAAAGACAATTACCTTCTCTCCAAGGTAGAGGATGGTCTGAGACCATCCCCTTCCAGGGGCCATAAAGTTGTACCATGAAGCTTCCAGTCATTTGCAGCAAATTGATGCAACTGAAACACCCTTTTCAAAGAATGTGGATGTAACTGTCAGGCCCATGATGATAATAAAATTCATATTCAGGTTTGGACAGTAATGCCCGAACAATATGCTACAGCAGAGAAGTCCTAAAAATTAAAGTATTAAATAATTAAAATATTAAAAATTGAAGTATGAAATAATCAAAGGCCTCTGTAAATCTCCTCTGACCTTACCTTGTATTGACTAGACCCTGCCCCATATCTGCATGGGTGGGATTGAATTGCCTTCTTCAAAAGAGGAGACCCACTCGATGGAGTGACCTTCAGAGATTAAAGAAGGAGGTCATCTGGACAGAGACAATTCTCACACTTCTACAAACATAATAATGACCAATTTACTCTGGTTAAATGTTGGCCTCATTTTTCATGCCATGTACCATTGGGAAGTCTTAAGTCAGCCTAAAGATTCAGGGACTGAGCAGGGAACAAAAACAATATAGAGGTGTCTGTTTGGTCCCTAATATTTGAAGGGGAAAGAAAAATGAGGGGGGAGATATGCTAGAAAAGCTCTCTCCTAGAAAATTTCTCTTTTTCTTCCTGTACCCAGGGAGAAACTGATGCTGAAAAACAAATCTCCCTGGGAAATGTTGAGAAAGGCCATGTTTTAGCCTAAACAATCACAAAAAGTTATGTGGGAGGGTAAAATCCAACTGAGGAATAAGATGCCGTTCATCTCTAACAGGGCTATGCAAGCTTCAAAAATAATCCAGAAAAATTACATTGGACCTTCCCTACTGCTTTGCATTAAAGGAGCCCAACTTTTTTCAAGTTTTTGTCTGAGCATTAAAAAAAGGTGTAGCTGCTTTAAACATTGAATGAACTTCAATTAGTTAGTAGCACTTTTTTTCCAGACTCATGGAACAGTCTGAAAAAGATGGGTGGCTTTAATAAATAACTGAAAGATGCTGCATTCATATGTGTATAAGGTCCAGGGTTCATCTTCCAAAGGATTTTCAAAGCTTGCCCAATTCATTGTGTAATGCCTTTAAGAAATCAAAGCTGATAATTGCATGGAGGCGAGCTGTGTGGAATAGACTGTTTGATTTGGTCCTAGAATAAGACTTGCTGAATTAAGTTGAGATTAAGTTCTGTCTCATTCACTTGGGCCCAAATTCTGTATCAGTTCTAATTAACATCTCTCTCAGTTAATTTTTATGGAGATTTTCTCTTTTCTTTTTCTTTTCCCCTCAGTCTGCTCTTCAAAACCAGTATGTATCATCCCTTGTGGATTTAAGTTTCCATGGTAATGACTTGGCCAGCTAACATTTTTCAATATTTTTGTGTTCCTACTACTATCTCATTCTTGAAACAGCAGGGAAAGCATGACTGGCTTTGTGGTTCACCAAAGCAGCTGCAGGATTTGCCCATTGAACGCCAAGGTACACCAACCACAGCAGCTTTTTCTCTGAGTAGCAACTGAAGCAAGCTACCATTCAGATGCTCTGAGCCAGAGCTGAGGCTGGTCTGAATAAGTAAAATGATAGTGTGCCCAACATTTCTCCTTTATTATACAACATATACAAGTCCAAGGGATCCAGTTCATAACAAAACTTAAGCCTGGTCCTCCTGTGGCAATAAGGCCAATTCCCATCTCTCAATAGCCTTCTCTTAACTCAAGAGGCAACTCTAAAAGGTCACATGGCTGATCACCATAATTGTCTCAGGAAGTGCCATGGTGCTTGGATTTGACCAGATAACTCAAAACATTTCCCACTCAGATATTATCTAGATCTCTCTTTAAAGCATCAAGGGAATGTTGTTTCACAGCTACCTTGATCCCACAGCTTAGCTCATCCTATAGGTGGTTGTCCAGTTTGAAAGTGCTTCTCCGCCCCTCCAATAGTGTTTCCAGATTTTCAGAAGGTGTTGGAGATACATTCTATCACATTGATCAGTATCCTCAGCCAGTTTGGTAGGTGGTGATCACCTCCAACGAAATGACCCAAAATAGCCGGTGTACACTTTGGACTGAGTCACTTTGCGTCTTCTCTCCTGTTTCTTTGTTTCCCACCCCCACCTCCATGCATTCAGACACCAAGATATGTACCTGTTAAACACAGGGAATTAGAGGTTTTTGTCTATGGCTGACACTGCCTGCAGGGGCCTCTTCTCTTTTTACTTTTGTCTCAGACGTAAGTCCCCTTCTTTGCCCAATTTCCATGTGCATTCAGTGGTAATCTAAAGTATTTTTAGCTACACTTCAGGGTGAATTATGCTATTCAGTTCTGTCATTCCCACAATGTTTGCATAGCCTCCCTCTCTCAACAGCAGAACTTTTGAATGTTTCTAGGAGAAGTGGATTAGCAACAACAGTGCGCCCAAAGTTTCAGATGAACTGGTTGATAGTTTGTGCACAAACTGGACCCAAATTGTTTCTCTGCTGGATTGCATTACCTATGGATTGTCATCTTCCCCAATATCAATGAGCATTCCAATCCAAAGTTGGGGAAAGAATCACAACTATTAAGGAGTATTGACATTATTTTGCTAACTTCTTAGCTACAAAGCTAATGAAAGACTATTCTCAATAATGAAGACAGACAAATTCTGTTTCCAGACAATCTATTTATCTACTATGCAGGTGTTGTAAGCACACATTGAAATGAGCAGATTACTTTGGGAATGTCTGTCTAGGCCAATATTTATAGCAATACATGTATAGGTGCGTCTGTACATTTATCTACATTTGGCTTCACCCAACAAGCTGGAAAGAACCACTTAAATGAGATTCGAAGAAATCCAATTAATTATACCTGAAGGAAGGAAAGAAGAAGCCATATTAAAAAAAAGATTTGCTGCTGACTGCTGCGGTTCAAGAAAAAACTGCACATCGAGAAACAATCTTCAAGCCCTCTTGTGTTTCATTTTCCTTCTTATCCTATATAACAAACTACTTGGCTCTCTTTTAAGTGGGCTGGCTGGTCTCCAATGGTCCTTTGTTTTTACAACTGTCTGATTTGCTCTCGGGTTGATTTTCTCCCACAGGCTAATAGTTTTGCCAAAAGAAAAAAATCCCTTCTGAGAGGGTGCTGTACGGGGGACAGGAGAAAGGTAGATTGTACAAAAGGTATAGATATAGATATAGCAGCTGTATGACTATAATGGTGTAACAGGACCGAAGGCCCGCTAGTGGCTGCATGGCTGTTCTGCCAAGTGTCCAGGCAGTGATCAGGCAATTGGTTCTTTTGGATCCAGAGACAATAAGCACGCCAGTGGATAAAGAAACTTTAAGCTGTATTATCAACTTAAGCAAACAGATTTAAACAGAAAAAAAGTTTAGGCAGACCTTACAAAAGCATATAAAGCGTAGTATAAAGAAAGAAATCATAACATACTGTACCTAAGTAAGCTGATACCCAATCCCTTTTATGTTGCCAGGAGCCTCCTGACCAAGGCAAGAGGGACCCCCCAGGATGGCAATATTCCATAGCATCCCACGTGCAGGATCTGTGCAGAAGCTCCCAAACTCAAAAGGCAATTCCAAGGGTTTTATCCAAGTCTGGTCCTCAAACCTCATGACCATGTTTCCATGGTTGCAGGCTATGAGACCTGACCTTGACTAGGAAGCTTCCCAAGGCCCTAAAACACCTGTCTATGACATCATCCAAAAGCCTGGGAAGTTTTACAGATAAGCTAATGCTTAACAAAACAATCTGGGGGTTTTCTCTTATCTCTCCCTCCACTCCAAACAAAGTTATGTTCTGGAGGGCTGTTGGAGGAGTGGACTTACAAATTTTCAGTCTGGTGGTTTTATCCCCCCACCCACCCATGCCAAACAGAAATAAAAACAAGCCAATTAAACATCAGCATAACTCAACATAAACTCTATCTGTGTGAGGGAGAAAATCAACATACTGTACAGTATGTCACTTAACTCCTTGAAATAACAATGGTCTTGCCCATTGCCACTACAATGGCATGTATTAAAACATGCATAACCCACTTCTGTGGAGTGGGGGGAAACAGCAAAGGTTAAATATGAACTATACATTTGCAAATTCAGGACCTGGTAGCTCTGCAAACAAAGGAGAAGAATTTAATCAATACAGGGATCGGTGGTGGGTGGATGGAAGAGAAGATTGGTTGTAATAATCTTCCAGTCAGAAGTAAAATATGGTTTCTATGCCCACAGGTAGAGGAGGAGGGTAAGAAATCCTTCCACAGCAAGATTCTAACCATGGTCTGCTGCTGAGTCTTAGTTCTTAGAAGGATGGCAGCAAAACTATGGGAAAAAAATGGATTAACTTATTTTGAAGAAAAATGGTGAGGAGAGGAAGCCGAAATGCACCATCCTCATCCCAAAAGTAATGGATGGAGTGGTTTGCCGATTAGAAACCCAAGACTATCCCCAACAATGGGTTTCAGCTAGCAGTCCCTATCCCTCCCACATTCTCCAAGTTGGCTATAGATTGTTGAAGAACCCTCTAGAACGGAATTATTGTGTCATTTATTTTTAAATATGTCAAAATGTGTATGCCATTGATGAAAACCAAATTTTCCTAGGTGGATTTACCATACATTAAAATCAACAATCTGCTTTGAAAAAACAACGACCCTAAAACAAGCAAAACAGAACACTGATTCATTAAAAAAAATCCTATGCTGGCTATACATTTCACATATTAACAAGTTCCTATATTAAAAGGCCCAGACAAATCACAACTTCAGAACAGAGCTACCACTAAGAACATCTGCTCTCAGGGAGTTGCTCAATGAACCTCAGCACTGGAATACATCTGATGAAGAGACCCAGGATGAGCTTAGAATTTGGGTAGAAACATGGTGAAGGCACGCAGGAGGCTCGTGTCAGAAAGAGTCAAACCTGCTCATGTACTTTGGATGCAACACAACAGTTTGACGTATCAGAAACCGTTCAAGAGAGGAATGCTCCTGTGTACAGTAGATAATTGCCTTTTTATTTTTACACAGTAAATATCACTCTTCAAAACAGGCTAACTGGTTCCATCTGGGTGCACTTTCTCATGTAAGAACACTGGATATAGATGTTAAGAACAGTTCAGCAAGTGTAAACCCACCATACAGGTGTCTTACAGCCTGCTATGCTTACCTCTGTCATTGCACTGCTTGACTAAAATTGACTAAATGTCAACTCTGAGAGGAATAATCAGTCTTTGGCAGGGAGTGCACATTACTCAAGAATGAAGCACTGCTGTTTTCAAGGACTTTTTAAAAAATGCTTCACAGATATGCCAATCAGAGACCTTTGCAAGCTGCGTAGCTTTGAGAGTTAATGACAGAGGTGACTCTTCTGAGCTGCTTCTCTGAACCACCGAAAACACTCTGTCTGTGTGGTGCCTGGCAGGATCCCATGGTCACCGTCCATTCTGTGACACTCGGTTCATCTGGCGCCTTCTCAAGAAGCGAGGTTGCACTTCTTGTCCCTTGCTGGACTGTGTGGGCAATTCTTTTTCAGAACATTCAGTCCATCTTCCATGAAAAAGATCTTTTTTTCTAATTTTCTTTTTCCTTTCTCTCTCTCCCTCTCATTTTAAACTTCCATTATTTAAGGATCTTGAAAAAACATAAACAAACCCTGTTACCTTAAGACATCCAGGGGAAATGAGCACATGTTGATAATTATTGGTTTGGACTCCATTTTATTCATTTCTGTGGTGAGCAGAATGCTTGTTTATACCTAAGCTTAAGAGCTGAAATGTAGACCAGGTCATAATTATGTTTTTATATTCACTGGATGAACATCTGGGTGAAAAATAAGGAATGGTATTTTCTGCTACTGCTGGAGTTTGAGGAGGTGGAGATGGCCAAGCAAATGATGGTGGTGGATCAAGCCAATGGCTCCAAAGTTCAGCTGCCCTACCTTGAACAATAGCAATGTTCACCTCAACCCCCTTGAAATGAAATCAATAGCAGTTATTTGCAGAACAGAAATGAGAAGGCAGGTAAAGGCTTCCTTGGTGGCTGGACTCAGGTTGGTTGGGCAGACGCTTTATTCCAGACAGACCAGAAAGGTGGAGGAAGGCTGACTTATCTTTGTCAAAAGCTGGATTTATTTTATCCCCTTTCCCTTCCCTTCCCATATACAGTATATGTATGTAGAAGCCAGAATGGCAAATTTTACAAGGTTGGAGGTCATTAACTTACTTCTCTGACCAGTGGGAGGGGTTTTGAAGGATGGGAATTGGAATTGTTAGAAATTACCAACAATATTTGGTGGCCAAATGGCCAAATGTTGGGCTTTTGGTGGAGGGTGTCGAGAGCATGTTATGGGTGGAAATAGAAGAGGTGTGCTTCAGAGACAGCATCCCCACTTTCCATCTCCATCTTTATTTTTTTTTAAAATAACAGCAACAACAAAACCCAAACCATGCAGCTGGGCTTGTGGCTCTTGGCTGTTCACCTCTTTAAAGTAGCACTGGCAATGCAGAAAAAGGAAGAGCAGGACATCAGCTCAGAGATGGAAGAAGATCAAGGATATTGTGAAGGCAGCAGTCTAAATTGTAAAAATAATGACTCGTTGGTGCATGGTGCAATTTGGGACTTTTCAGCAGATGGAATGAATAAGTTTCCTAAATTGGAAAAGAGTGAAAATTATGTAACTAACAATTTAGACCCCGTCATGGTGCCTGAGGCAGATGCGTCATCCTTCCTATTGGCAGGACTATGGGTGACAAACGGATTGGATCCTTGAAGAGAAATCTTTCCCTTGGGGTGGGAGAGGACACCCTTTCTGAAATCATCCCTAAAATAAAGTGAGTTCCACTGGGGTGGTTTCTGCATCAAACTGGGACTTTTCTGAAACTTTGTGGGCAAACTTCAGAGGGCTACATTTCCATTTTAGTGTGATAGAGGAGGCTTTTTTTATTAGTTTAAAACATGTTCCATCTTCTCTTTTTTATTACCAATGTGTTGGACAGGGAGTTATTAAATAAGCATCAGTGACAAGATGGTGGTTATGACTGTGCAAAGTCCTGTCCATCTTTTGTATGTATGTCAACATCATGTTCATGTACAAAGGCGGGGGGTGCTTTGATCTTCATCTTGCCTTCTTTGACCCCACACCACCCTGGTTCAGTGGACCCTACTGAAGAGGCTTCATTGTTCTCTAGGTCTTCTCACTGCCCTGTTCTGTGGATTTTCAAAATATTATTCAATCCCTGCAGATCTCTGAAGTCTGAAGTGTGTTCTAATTAATATATTCACAAATTATGATAAGGGTGATGTTTATACCCTACTTTTTTGTCCTTGGGGCACTCATACTGTGCAGCGAGTCTTTTTTGCTAGGTACCTTTCAATTTTTTATGCAAATGACATGATTGGATAGATGTATCTGTGCTCTGCTGTGCTCTGCTTTGGGATGAATCCAGGAAAATCAGGGCCATTTGAAAAACTCTTTACTCTCCCAAGGTTAGATGGAGAACTTGAAACTGTCCTTTCTCAGGTGAAAACCAGGAGGCCCTATTTGTCATTCCAGAGCTTAATCATGCTGCAAATGAAACAGCTCCAGCAGTTATACTAAGAAAGGCAAGATTCTCCTATAGAATGATGTGATCCCCAAGCAAAGTCATATGAAATGAATCAGCTTTATTCTTTTGGCTGCTCAATCAACAGCAAATAAATAGTTGTTAACTGGGGTGGGCAGGGCATTTATGGATGTAGCCAAGAGAGCAGCAGAAGCTGATACAGCATAGAGTATTTTCCAAGAAGGCTACATGTTGTCATATCCCTCCAACTCTTTAAAACGGGTCTTTCCCCCTTTGCACACTGAATTGTAACATCTTAAAGGATTCTCCAGTGTTCCAAAGGCAGACATTAAATGCTATCCTAAAAGTAATAGACCAGTTTGAGCTAGAAGGAATGTAGCCTGATGCTGTCATGAGCACTGATGGTGAGCAGGAGGGGGCCCCTATCCAGGGGAAAAAGCGCATGCGTAGTTTAGAGGCTTTGAACTTTCCTTCAAAGAAACTCAGAGCAGACCCCCCTTGAGTTTTGGGTTTATCTGTGTGGGTTTCCCACGCGCTTTAAGTTTGGCAGGATTTTCTGTCTACTAGACTAGTTCAATAAACACTAGAGACCAAGATACTGTCTCAGCGTGGTTCTTCACTCTAAGATAGGACAGATGCCCTCAGCTGTGTTGGTGTATGTGGATTTAAGTCATTATCAAATTCAACTCATGGGAGAAGAAGAGAAAGAGGAAGAGGAAGAATTGATGCTGTATCGTATTGCAATGCACATGAATTACCTTGAGAAATTTCAGCCCGGTTTTAATTAGCTTCTGAAACCTTCCAAAACTTTTTTGAAGAACTGAAATTTCAGAACTGTGATCTACCTGCTTTGGTGGTGAACACAAAAGGTTCCCTTGGTTTGCACTCAGCCTTGCTGGACTTTTGAATAAGAAAATAACATCATTTTCAAGCTGAGCAAAAGTTCTTGTGACTTCATGGAGAAGTCCACATAGTTTTCTTGACAACAACACAGAAATGGCTTGCCACTTCCTTCTTTGGGTACTTTTATTTTTATTCCCCAATAAAAATAAAGCCTACAGCCCTGGGTCTCCCATCCAAGCACTAAACAGTTCTGATTCTGCTTCATATTTTTTTCAAAATCAACTAAGATCGATTAAATATAGATTTATTGTACTTCTTAAAATTGATTAATGCAGCCAGATTTCAAGAGGACCAGTTGTCAAGTGGGATTTAAATAAAATCATGAGACTAGACTTGTAAACGCATAGACTGCAGATAGGGTGGAGTAGACTGCATAAGTAAATTAAAAGTAGAACTTTCCAGTTGGCCCCCAGGTGTTTTTTTTTTTTTTGTGCTTTCAAGTCAGTCTTGACTCCTGGTGACTGCCTGGACAGGTCCCTGCAGTTTTCTTGGCAAGATTTTGGAAGTGGTTTGCCATTGCCTGCTTCCCGGGCTGAGAGAGAGGGGCTGGCCCAAGATCACCGAGCTGGTTTTGTTCCAAAGGTGGGACTGCTGGTTCTAACTTGGTGCCTTAACCACTACACCAAGTTGGCTCTCTAGCAAGGACTAGCAAGTGTATATAATTATTATAAAATAAAATGCACCATTCTTGACTTGAAGCTTTACTAACTCTATTGCCCTGTATTTACAAGTTAGAACTAAATTTGTATTTAAGTAAAAGAGAAACTTGAAGGGAAAAGGTGGTTTAATTTAATGATAGTCATTAATTATAATAAGAAAAAACGCAAGTGGATTAAGGAATATGATTTGATTAAGGTATATAAAACTTAATTGAGTAATTAATTTTGCATGAAAATCGTGATATTGCAAGGTGATTAACAGTAGTGATTAACAGTAGTGAGATTAAGCAATTGAAAATCTTTTCGGCTGACTAGAAATCAGAATGTTAATAGTCTGTAGAAAAATGTTCCCTTTGTTTCAAGTTGCTATAATTCAGTGAATGGTGTAATTTAAGAAAATCTGGTCAAGCTTAACTTGGAGCTCCACTGAAAATCTTTGGATTGATGTAATGACTAGAAGGACCAAGGTTGTATGCAAAGAGCCTGAGATCAGACGACATATATAAAAAAAAGGTGGAGCTTCAATTGCATCATTGTAGTCCCCATCTTGTCTTTTTTGATCATACCCTGTGGACATCCCTAGGCATGTCCATTACAATAATAATCCACAGATGTCAGCCATCACATCATTGATGTCAACCACCCTACCATTGAGAAATGATCAATGCTTAGTCCATGGGGGTGCGTAGGTGACAAAAAGGGAAGGGTTTGAACAAGCATCCATATTGACTTGAAGATTATAGTTGGCAGGCATGGTTCTCTGCTCTAGGATGGTTTTTCTAGTATCTGCAATAAATGAACTTTATTTAAAGGGATGTGTCCTCATACCTTGGCCTGCTAATCTTCAGTGTGAGAAATGGTCTGGGTGAAACCTTCCTGGGAATCCATTCTACCTTGTCCCTTATTGCTTACAGGACAGTTTCAGGTTCTGTGATCTGACTGGTATGAATTTTTGGCAAGCTGTGGTTCACCAAGCCCAGAATTGGTACTGTAAAGTGCTATTTGTTTCTAATATTGTTTAAGATGTCTACTAAGGTTCTGGGAAAGACTAGGCAGAGCTTTGAAAAGCAGTTGAGCCAGCCTGCCTGCCTGCCTGCCTGCCTGCCTGCCTGCCTGCCTGCCTGCCTGCCTGCCTTCCTTCCTTCCTTCCTTCCTTCCTTCCTTCCTTCCTTCCTTCCTTCCTTCCTTCCTTCCTTCCTTCCTTCCTCTGAACTATACTGCTGATATGGGTACTGGTATCTTCATGCTTCATTTTTGTTGCTGAACTACTCACCTGTTTGCATTTGGGGGGGTTAAGAGTTGGGGTAAGGGGAATACTCAAAGAATTGACTGTCCCTGCATAACCCCAACTGAGTACTGAAATGTTTGGGGGGAGTCAAAAAAGTCAAGATGGTGCCCATGACCATGCAGTCAAAACCCCACCCCTTTTTTCACCCCTAGTAACAGGCTGTGTGCCTATAGCACCATCTCATTTGGACCTTGGTGTTCATTCTGACCAACAGCCCCATTTTTGATGCATACTTCAATTTGCATGTATTTGGTATTCTTCTCCTTCAGACCTACCTCACCAAGTTAACAGAATTTTTTTCAACTGCAGCTCTGCTTAAGTATTATCTAAGGAGCTGTTTATCGTGTTTTAATTTCTGTTCTGAGGTGTGTGAAATAAGGCAGAAAGGCAGGACTGAAATAAAATAAATGCCAACAACGGGGCTGGTTCTGTTCCTTCCTCCCCGATTTTGCCTTCCCTTCTGCGTTGTTTTATTCATGGCAACCCACATGCACATGTGTAAGGTGAGGAATAATGCCAGTTTCCTCCGAGAATCTAAAACGAAAATTACAAAACAGAGATTGAGGTTTATCTTCATGCTTGTTAATATTTCCTTCAAATTAACCCAAATTACTCAACTTTTTATTTTCAGGTCTAAGAATTCTAGAAAACGGATGTTGTGTGGGCCAATCCTTTCATTTGCAACTTTTTATTCCCACTGAGTCATCAGAAATTTCCAGTGTCTACCACACCTTAGGGTTTTGCTCATCCAAACCAGACAGTGCTGTATTAGATCCTGTTTATTTGGTTTAGTGTGTGTGTGTTTTTTTTTTGCAAAGTTGCTTAAAATTGGACAGATAATTTTTTTAAAAAAACATTTGATCTCCTTGGAGATACATTCTATTGAAAAAAAAATACAGTACCCACTATTTTATTTGATTTCCAAGACTTACAGTACATTCTAGGTAAAGGTAAAGGTTTCCCTTGACATCAAGTCCAGTCGTGTCCGACTCTAGGGGGCAGTGCTCATCTCTGTTTCAAAGCCGAAGAGCTGGCGTTTGTCCGTAGACACTTCCGTGGTCATGTGGCCAGCATGACTAAACGGAACACTGCTACCTGCCCGCTGAAGCGGTACCTATTAATCCACTCAGATTTGCATGTTTCTGAACTGCTAGGTTGGCAGGAGCTGGGACTAGCAACGGGAGCTCACCCCATCACGTGGATTCGAACCGCCGACCTTCCATGGATCAGTGTTTTTTCATTTTATAGGCCTGTTCCCACAACATTTTTAAACTGGATCAATAAGGAAGTTACTGTAATGAAAGAAGACCAAAGCCAAATCCCTTGACCTTGTCTGTGAATACTCAAGCGTTAAATTTAACTTCAAGCAGAACCAAACATCCGTGGGGTTAAGCTAACTCAATTTAGTCAATGTTGTTGTAAGCATATCTAAACCCAGTCAATTCTTCCACCATTCATAATTAGTCCTCCAAGAAAAAGAGGTGAAGTGAAAGAAGGACTGGAGAAACAAGATCAAGCAGCAAAGAAACATACTTCCCATTAACTGGCTGGAATAGTCAAGTCATACCTCCTGCTGCATGCCTAGTCCTTGGGGAGAAACTGACTTATGATGTCATAACATCTTGCTAGTTTGCAAGGGCTCATTAGACACTTCCCAAAGAAAATAGATTCATTCCCTATATGACTGGTTTTGACCAATTCTGTGCTGCCACTAAGGAGATCTGTCCGAGTTAATGGCCACCTGGGTTAAATGTACAGTATCATGGGAACAAGGCTGAATGTGGTTCATTTGAAGACTAGAGATTGAGGATGCTGAAAGGTATCAGGGGCATTACAAACTTCAGAATAAATAAAATTAAAGGATGGCAACGGGAGCCACCAATATGTTTATTGAGTGAATTGCTAGTTGATGATGCCCCCAAACGTGTCTGCAGCTAGAAAAAAGGAGAATGCAAAATTTCCAGTTAAATACCACTTCTGTTAACCTCTTCAAAATCATTGCAAGTAATATTTCCTTACTTTACTGGGTTATTAAAGGATTATAAGGATAACATAGGTAAAGTCCTTTGAATAAATAAGAGGGTTCAGTGTAAATGCTTCACATAATTATTTCCTCCCAAATCATCTCATTTCTTTGAAATCTTTCAGCTCTTTGGTGTGTAGCTTGTAGCCTCGAAACTGCTTTCTTACTAGCTGGCAATCAACAATTTCATCATAGTTTCCATTTCAAGTTCATGAGCAGAAGAGAAGCCTCCCCCCCACCCCCCGTTAACGTGACAAGTGGTAGTTAAAGATGTACTATAGCAGGAAAATGATGGAATGGTTTAACAATGAAAACGTCCTTATGTAATCCTGATCTAACTGTGATTGTTGACTTAGGTGGTGACTGTTGTGTCCATGCCTTAACAAATTCCTGAAATGTCTCCTCCATCTGTCTTAGCAGTGGCCCAAATTTCGGGAAGACTGACCACCGCTTAAGTGGTTGGACAAAGACCTCAGGGCAGCAAGTACGCTGGAAAAAGTTGAACAAACAAACTTGTGTGTAGTTTAGTCCACGGTGGCCATTTAGATATGGCCCCCTGCAGCTAAGCATGGTCTCTGTTTTATAAAAATGGTGTGTCAATGGCAATGGGCTGCTCCCTGCTTTTTATGGTGTTTGAATCACAATAAGGATGATTTTTCCACATGCTGAGAGTCAGAAGGGAAACAGTCTCTCTTTGGCTGAGGTTGCTTCAAACATTCAAGGAGTGCTTAAAGTGAGATGCTGGGACCTGGGGTTTGATCAGAGGCTGAAGGAGGAAGGATAGAAGCGGAAGGCACAGATAATGAAAAAAGGCTCCTGAAGCAGCATAAAAGGGTGTCTGTCTTCCTTCACTCAAGACAGTTGGAGATTCTGACCTGCTTGAAAACTGCCAGAAGATCCAGCCAAGAGAAAGAAACACTTGTGACTTCACAGTGCAACCCTCATTGCTTCCTGCACAAGCTCCTTCAAATTTCCACTGGAATCATTGGGAATAGAGCTTATGATTTTTCTCTTCCTCCTGTCCCACCCAGTGATTAATCACTGGTAGAGTTTATTTTATTTATTTTATTTATTAAATTTATATTACTGCCCATCTCCAGTTCCTCTGTCAGCAAACCAATCTTATCATAGGTATCTGTGATGGAGTTTTTAAAAGTTAATAAAAGAACTCCAAGCAGCTAACAGCAATCTTGCAAAGTAGAAGCGTGAACCAAAACTTGCACATTTCATGCAGTAGTTAGATGAAGAAAAATAGAGATAGCTTACATTTATTCAGTAGATCTGGATACAAGTAGATTCATAGTAGAAGGTACTTAATCATCACTGGTTCTTTGTAGACATTCTTATGGAAATAGAAATGTCTGGGTGCAAGGGAGATGAAAGGATGAGAGCTGCATTCTGCAGCAGCTCCTGCTTGCAGGTGTGCGAGAAGGGTAATGGAGATTGTTAATCCCCAAGCCCAAGAAGAAGGAGGAAGTGGAAATCAGGTGACCCATGTGACATCCCACAAGCACAATAGAGATATGTTTACTAGAGAAAGTGCTCTGAGTTGACCCCCTGATAATTCCAACAATCTGAGCTGAACTTGTTAATTTGAATTGGATAACAATTTAGAATTACATCCAGTGCTTTCTCCTCCGCTGTAAACGTAGCATTCTGGGGTTAGTACCCTTCTAGCATGTCATGAGGGGAAGTGGAAAGGGACTGAAATATAGAAGTTGCAAAGCTACTACTAAATGTCCAGGTTTGACCTCTTGGCCTCAGGAAGTGCCCATGAAAGAAATGGACCAAATTCATTTGACCCACAAAGGATATCTTTATCACCTTTCATGGAATCTGAAATAAATAGGTACTTGAATACGGCAGGGGTAGACTTAGCATGTATTTTCAGTTCTACTTTCCATGTGGGCAGAAAATGGAAAGACGATTTGTTTCTATTCTTAATGCTCCGAATCTGTTGCATTCTGAAAAGTGAGCACACAGGCAGAATTTCATATCTCATATGGTGCTAAGAAGGGGATTTTGGATACAATCCTATTGAGATCAGATACCTTTTAGTTATCATTTTTTTAATTACAGGAAGGAAGGAAAACTCAAGAACCATGTACAGTATCTTTTAGCTATCAAACAAAACTAATTTTGGGTATACAGCATCTATACCATTCAAGTGAGTATGCTTATTTACAGAAGATGCACTGTTAAACATCTATAATGATATATGTATTTTACATTTGTATTTAGGCCTCCAGTTAGGACTCCCGGTAAGAGAATGCTTGTTCACATATGGAAAGGTGATTTTTTAAATGAGTTGTATAATTTAATGATTGATTCCTCTCACAAAAGCACTCATCATCCATATCCTTCAGCCTCTTTTTAGGTTCTAAATTGTTGATGGTGTAAATACAGCCTGTGTTCACAGCCCTGCATTCACAGCCTTACACTAGAGCAGTGTTTCTCGACTTTGGCAACTTGAAGATGTGTGGACTTCAACTCCCAGAATTCCCCAGCCAGCTTGGCTGGCTGGGGAATTCTGGGAGTTGAAGTCCACACATCTTCAAGTTGCCAAGGTTGAGAAACACTGCACTTAAGGGTCAATCAACATTAGCTCCAAATGAGGCATGGGTTTGGGTTACATACAGCCAGTTTAACTAAGTCCCTCCTTCTTTGATGGAGATGGGAAAATGTGGAGTCCTGTTCCAGTCCTAGAATTTGCTGGAATTAGGGCGAGAGAAGAGGGAATTAACATAGCTCCCCAGAGCTTCAGATTAAAGTACGTCATTTCCAGAAAAAAAAAGAAGTTTGGGTAAAAGAAATCAAGTGGCCCTTGCTTCAGGAAAAAAAATTGCTATCCTATAGGAACAGGTTAACATGTTCCAGCCCAGAGTTGCCCTATGCTTTTCTGAATGTTTGTTCCTCAATGCTCTGCCAAAATGTCTTTGTCTCTGTCTTTTATTTCTCTGTGCAAGTTCATTAATCATACATATTTCAGTCTTACTTGCATATCTCAGATGGCACATTAAAAAAATAATCTTTTGTGATTAGGAATAATAATTTTGAAACCCCACCCTTTTTTATTTGCAGCACACATCTTGTGGTCTGCTTGAATCGTTGCGCTTTCTTTTGTAATGCCCTTTTAAAATTCTTGTTTTCGTGTGATTTGAACAGCACTGTATGAACCTCTTTCAACAAGAATGCTGACATTTTGATATCTGAAGTGAAAAATAATGTTATAGTTTTCTTTTTTAAAAAATGATGTTTGATTTTGTTTATCTCTTGTGAAATTGACATATATCCCCACCTCCAAAAAAGTGGGAGTGAAACCTCCCCCATTTACTTTGAAGCTTAGCCTTACTAAACAAAAGACAAAGTCAAAGTCTTCCACTCAGCTTTTCCTTCTGTCCTATTGGAAGGATTAAAAATATCATTCATAACTCATAATTGTTCTTCAGTAGCTGCAATAACTTTCAGGGATAGTAAGGTTAGCACTGCTTATCTTTCTCAATATATAACGCTCCCTTTCTTTCTCTCTCTCTGTTTGAAATATCCATAGCTAAGCCATGTTGACAGGAAGTAAACATTCAGGCCTGCATTGCATTGAATTTCTCATTTCTGCTGTTTTAGAATCATACATTTTTTTAAAAAGCAATTCTTTGCAATGTGTCCATCCCACTTCCTGGAAAAACTCCAGATGTAGAAAATGTGTGTGTAAGTAAAAATAATAATAAGCCTGTAATGTAATCGGTTGTCATAATAGTGGATTGTTTGCTTAATGATGGTTTCCTCTACCCTCCCCCATGCCACGGTGGTCTGTGTTTTTCACTGTTGAAAACATTTCCACCAGAAAGGGATCTTTTCGCCTTGCAACCAGTCCTACGTCTGACTCTTCTGCATGGAATTTAGGGCATTACTAAAAGTTAAGACTTCTGTCTGTGTGATACACAAATGTAAACAATTACAATCCAGTAATATTATTGCCAGAAACATCATATTGCCTTGTCTAAATTGCAGTGGCTGGCCAGCCAACCCTCATCCCAAGTCATGATTTTAAAAAAAATGGCATGGAGAAATGGTTATTATTATAGGAGAGCCAGACTGAACTGTAATCAGAGTGAAATCAATCTTTCAATTCCCTGGCAAGTCCTGTAGCTGGAAGAGGTTTCTGCATGTGTGAAAAATCCTCTTCCTGTGCTTCTAGGGAAGTGCATAGAAGACTTCTTCTCAGAAGGAACACAAAGCAAATCAAGGTGGAAATTTGCCTTGTTTTGTAGCTAAACTCCCCTTTGAAGCTTTGTACAGCCCTGTTAAGTAGACTGGAGGGATGTATGACTGGAGAACCATGTATGATACGAGTGTCATGGTGGTAGACTGTGAATTTGGGTTTATGCTACAACAAAACAATGGGTGGAATGTAGGCAAAAAGTGGAATAACAAGCAGAATGTGGCATTCGTACATCAAGGGCTTGGATATGTACTTTGGCAGCAAATTGTTGCAAACAAAAGAAAGAAAAAGCTGAGAAAAATGTACATAAACTTGAAGACTCATAAAATTGATGTGCCCACTGAGGTTTAATTGATTTATACATCCTTTTCTTCCTGTGATAATTGTCACCTACACATCTCTTTCCCTACTGTGGGCTTTAATTTCCTCCTGTCAAATTGTGCTCCATCCACAGAGCCATGGCTAAGCTTGTAAGAATCAGACTTAATTATTAAATGACATTTCACTGACAAAGATCTATTTCTAAACAATGGCTGGGTGTCAAATGACATAGATTTAAAGTTACTGTCTTGTGAATAATTTTGCAAATGTAAAAATACAGTAATATTTAAGACATAAACTGACATGCCAGATTAAGGAAGTTACTTAACATTTTACCATACATCTTCTTTTCTCTTGATTTCCATCTTAGCATTAAATGAGGTGTTATTAAATACTAGAAACAATCATGTATCCATACATGTCTGGATGTATACAATATTTCGACATATACCCATACACACATAGCCACACATACAGATACTTCCAAAGTGTGTTTCAAGGAGACCTTAAATATCCATGTTGATTAGATTTTATGTCTACTTTGCCAGGGGTCTGTGAGAATCACCTATGGAAAGATATATTGGGACAAATGGCCTTTGGGTATTCAGAGATGAGATGACCAGAAGTTTCCTTTTTGTCCTTGAGTGCTTATTGTAATATTGACACTACTATTACCTACACAAACTACTGCACGCAGACTGCAGTCTCTGTCTAGAGAACAACTTCAAGATCCAAATCTCCAACTAAAACATATGGTCACTTTTTTGGATATTTTTCCCCACCCCCTCCACTCTGACTATCTTGCAAGATGATACTAACAGTATTTCAACATTCATTAGGGTCTTCCTCATGGATGGAATTTGGAATATGAGCAGAAAAACAGGTTGGCATATTTGCAATGCTCTGATGGGCAACCTCTACTCTTACTCTGTTATAAGGCTTCTGAGTGGTCCTTTCCTGACAGCTTTACTCCAGGGTAATTTAAGGACAATCATTTGTAAATCCCGCTGGCTTCATTCCCCCTCCTACCAAGCAGGAAAAATCAATAATTGCTCTCCTTAAAGTGTGACAGGCTTGGACGAGAATGGCTGCATGCCTAAAGTCGAGGGTTTAGCCACCTTCCAAGTTGCCTGGAAGAGAAGTCCCTAGTGCGTAGGTCTTCCACATCGCTTAGCTCAGGATGGTTCTGAATGTGGATCCATTGGTCTTCTGGAAGATGGATGCATTTGTGTCCAGAAATAGCCCAAGGGCGGAAGAGGGATGCAGGGCTGGAGCTTTTAATCTGTAAGGACTATCATTTGATTGCATGGATTTATGGCTTCTTATTACTGTTATTACTTTTACAAATTCATTGTATTGAGATTTTGATTTTGAAAATTATAAACTGTTGGGAGTTTGTGTAGGGTATGGTGTTACATAAAGAATAAACCAATAATATTAATATTCAGCCCAAATGTATCATGGTATCTTCTCTGTCTGTCTGTCTGTCTGTCTGTCTCTGGCTCTCTCTCTCCCCCCCTATATATCTTTATCTATCTAATCTATCCATTCATCCATCCCTTCCCATCAGTTTTTGACTCCTGGACAAATCCCTGAGGTTTTCTTGGCAAGATTTTGGAAGTGGTTTGCCATTGCCTCCTTCCCAGAGCTGAGAGAGAGTGACTGGCCCAAGGTCACCCAGCTGGCTTTGTGCCTAAGGTGGGACTGGAACTCATAGTGTCTTGGTTTCTAGCCTGATGCCTTAACCACCACACCAAACTGGCCCTCATCATGGTATCTAATGCAACTGCATAACACAAGCCATTTGAACAAGTGTCCCAGAACTGTATATTAACCAGGTTAGCAATAGAAGCATCTGAAAACAGTACAAGGCAGCATTCTAAGTTCATCAGAGACATCATTAGTATTGTAACACAAAATGAGTTGCCTTCCAATTTCCTGAATTGGGATCACAAATATACTACAGCAGTTTTAGAATAAAGTTACACTTGAATCCTGCTGGGACTCACCAAATTCCATCACCACGGTACTCAATCTTCCTGTTTGTAATGGCTGATTCAAACACAATGGGCTTCATATGAAAGCCATCAAAAGAATTAATTTTAATGTGCAATTTAGCTGGAAGTTAGAATGTTTGATACATTGCTTACCAAACAGTAATCTAGCTGATTTGGTGGTGAGCCTCTGCTAATGTCGATTGTCCTCAGATGTCTACAGCATTGGCTTTGAAAGTCTCTGTGGTGAACAGCTTACAAATACTATAATTTCCATGTGGAATATTTCCACATGCAGTTGTCTTTTGCTAATGAATATGTATGGGCTGTAACATTTGAATTGGCTCTCGAGTGTTTGCTCAACAGCAAAACATGCAGTTAAATACAGAATCAAGTTAAAGCTGTAAGAAATCTCTCCCAGCGGCATATGTAGAGCCAAATTAAACTATATTTTCACGTTTATGCAGTCGCTGGTGTTCTAATTGCGCTAACAGGGATGGGATTCCATGGCTGCATTGCACCCACAGAAAATGCATCTTAATGTGTTTGACCTCATCTTAGACCTACTGGTGGGAAGATACACAGAAGATCTTTTCATTAGATATCAGAATTCTGGGAGAGTACAAATTATCCCCTAAGTACCCTGGTCTTTTTAAGTAACCAAAGCAAGCAGAAACATTGGGTAAACAGGCAACTGTTCTAATATTGACACCATATCATATTTATGTGAGCACTCCATCTGCTGAAGTCCCTTCAAAAGTAGCCTGGTATAGAGCTGGGTCTAATTTTCCCAGAAATTAGCCCCATTGCATACTGTATATCAGCTTAAGGTGGGTAGGGTACCAGATCTGCTTTGCAAAACTCACTATGACCACTTGATGGCAGCAAAGAGCAAGAGTTTTCTCAATTTGTTTGGTGCCATCTAGTGGTTGCACAGAGTTTTAAGGCCCAGATCAAGTAGCCCTAAAGATGGGCAAAGGGTCACTAAATATCCAGAAGCAAGGCTGGATCCTGGAGAACCATCACATTAAGGACCACAGCCTCTTCCTTGAAATTATCTTGTCCAGAACAAGCATAGTCTTACAACTTCTGTAAAGGTTAGTCTGAATTGTCTTATTTCTGGCTGATGTAGCTAACCATAAGAATTTCCATAAGGAAGATAGACTTATGACTATGGAAGCCACAAGCAATTGTTAAGAATAGGATCATCTCAAATGAATAAACGAATAAAATCTACAGAAAAAGAGAAGGACATTTGCCACTTCTCAGATAAGTTCAAAAATATATAGTCTTCTATGGTACTGTATGAAATGCAGCACGTTAAAGAATAAAATTATTATCCATATGGACCTGCCCTGTAAGATCTTTCAATGCAATTTCTCACAGTGCTAAAAAAAAAACTTTTAAAATAACAAATACATTATAAGTTTGCCCACCTACGTACAAGCCTGAGAATGTTATTTCTCAGACTTTGTTAATTTTTCAGTCTGGGAACTTTTTCATTCCCCAGGAAGATAAAATACATGAAACATCCTTGAATTTATGAAAACAAATCTTGATTTTCCCTTACTTCCTTTGTATCTATATCAACAGTGCAGTTCCATTCAGGGGCAGGACCCAGTGAATCCAATGAAAATTACTCCCAAGTAAATGTGTATAGGATTGCACTCTTATTGCAATAGTTTTTTTCTTCGTCCACTTTTACAAGTGTCTCTCCCTTCCCAGGCTAATGCTTGAATATCAGTCATTTAATTTATTGCCATTGTAAAGGAATTTTGCACATGTGGAATTAGTCAAGAAAAGAAACAAATGGATTGTCAAACAAATCAACCCAGAATTTTCACTTGGAGCACAAATGAGCAGGCTCAAATTATCCTACTTCAGATCCATTATGCAAAGACCTAGGTCTCTGGAGAAGACTCTAATACTGGGAAAGATGGAAGGAAAGAGAAGAAGAGGATGGTCAGCAGCAAGGGGGATGGACTCAGTTACAGCAGCAATGGGCGCACCATTGGAAGCCCTAAAAGGACCAGGTTAGGGACAGAGGGTCGTGAAGAAAATCTGTCTACAGTACATGGTTGCTAAGAGTCAACACTGACTTGATAGCATATAATCAGAATTTAGAATCATAGAATTACAAAATGTAAGGGTTGAAAAGATCTTGGAGATTGTCTAACCATGCCCAGGGTAGGAATCAACTACTACTACCTCCTTGACAGAAGGCTATCAAGGCCTTGTTAATACCTCCAGTGATGGAGAGTCCTTGAGGCAGATTGATCCACTGTTGAACAGGATTTACCCATCAGGAATTTTTCTTTGATATCCAACTCAAATCTACTTCCTTGTAATGTAAATCCATTGCTTCATGTCTGGTCTGCTGAAACAAACCCTTAACTGTTCTCTCTCTCTTGTACATGACATACTTGAAAACTGCTATCATTTCTCCCTGCAGCTTGCTCTTCTCCAGGCTAAACACACCCAGTACCTCCAATGTTCCTCATTAGCTTTCCTTCCAGGCTGCTTAACATCCTGTTCGTTCTCTTCTGGACATACTCCATTTTGTCAGTGCCTCAGAACTGAACACAACATTCTAGGCATGGTCTGACCAGCACAGAATAGACAGAAACAGGGACATCACTTAATTTTCACATTATAGTTCTGTTGATGCAGCCTAGGATCAACATTTGCTTTTTCCGCAGTTGAATTGCACTGTTAGCTTGTGTCATCCTCAAGACACTCAGACCCTTTTTGCACGTACTACTGCCCAGTAGGATATCTCTCTCTCCCCCCACATTTCTGTATTCATGACTTAGACTTTTCCTACTCAAATGTAGGACTTTACATTGGTCTTCATTGAAATTAATCTTGCCCCTTGTTCTAGCTTAACAAGATCCACTTAGACTCTGATACCATTCTCTAAGGTATTTGCTATACCTCCCATCTTTGTGTCATCTACAAATTTGACAATATTATTTTTTAACCTCTTATAAGTCATTTAAAATTATGCTGAACATTACAGTACAAGGTCTGTATGCCACTCACCACCTCCTTCCAACCATTGACATACACTCACTGGGTATCATTGTTCAACCAACTTTGTATCCATCTGATGATAGCATAGTCTAGCCCACTGAAGCAAAGTTGGACTTGAATTGCTCCAACCTCTCTCTGTCCTCTATTGCTATCCTATCATCTTCTCCTACCACACCCACTTCTTCCTATTTCTTTTGAAATAGTCTTTGTTGCTTTTACCTTCTCTTGGGAGGCCTTCTTTCTCATGTTCTTTAGCCTTTCCAACTTTCTTTCTACAGATACTAGTTCCTTGCTTGTAGCACCTTGATAATTACAACTGTCTTCTATTTCCTACACATGTCCCTTTTAAATCTTAGTTCTATCAAAAGCTCCCTGTGCATTAACCTGGTTTCTTGATCTGTCCCACTTTTGTTCTCATTGGAGTGATGGGCAATTGTACTTCCAATGTCTTATTTTTGAAAATTTTCCAATTCTCCCCAGTTCCTTGGTCCTGAGGATCTTTGATCAGGAGATTCCATCTAGTTTTATTCTAACCTTATTGAATTTGGCCTGGCTGAAATCTCATGCATGTGTATGATTGTGCTCCAATTTATTTTCTGAATCTTCAACCACAAAATTGTTGGAAGTATGAGATCATTGGCACTGATTAGTCACCACCTCATGACCGACTGATCACAAGGGTGCAGAAAGGTGTAGATTTAGTGTGTGTCCCCTCCTTGTATATCATTCTGATGCTTTGCCTGAGGGATTGCTAATTAAGGTACTTCCTTCTACCTTTCTTCCCAGGCACACACACACAAAGCCCATGCTTTTTGACTCTTCTCCTGGTAGGATATAACTAGCTAGGTGCTAGGCTTTGCTTATCCCTATAATGTGTTTCCTTGAAACAAATCTTATTTTTGTTACAAATTTTCTTCACTAATCATTACTCAGGTGAGATTCCTGCTCTCAGGAGCTCTTACTCACATAGAACATTTCAACTTCCAGTGAAGATGATGGAGTAACTTCATCTCAGACTTTCCATTGCTTCAACATCTTCTCTGTTGATTAGGCTCAGATATAGGAAAGCCAGTCCCCTTGTCTCTTCGTCAGTCTTCTGGAAAATTAAACAAGACCACTGAGGACTTGGCTGAATTGGTTTTCTAACAGATGTCCAACTTATTCATTTATTGATAAATTCTGTAAACTACTTCAGTCTTAAAAGACTCTCAGTGGTGCAGTCTTACATTATTACTGTGTGTCTCCTCCCTGAAAAGTTCTTAAAGTTCTGGGTTCTCCAAAGGGTATTATCCAAATCTGCTTGGCTTGGTGGTCTATCATACACCACACAATAGTATCTTTATTAGTTCCTCTTCTTTTTATTCTTGCCCAAATGCTCTTGACTGGACCTTCATGCTCAAATTCCTGAATCTCAATACATATCTATAGTTCTTTCATGTATAATCCCATTTTCCATCCCTTTTGTCAGGTCTGTTCCTTTTGAGTAAGTTATAACCTTCAGTTCTTGTATTCCACCCAGAAATTTTATCCTGCTAGGTTTCAGTAATGCCTACTAAATCATATTAATAGTCTCCTGCATTAAGGCTTCTAGTTCTTTCTGTTTCTTCCCCATGTTGTGTGCATTTGTATACAGACACTGGAATCCTTGGATAATTTCTCCACCAGAATCCTTGGCTGCTCATTATTGGGTGCCTTCACTTCCTGCATAACCCCCAGCACCTGGTGTCATGCTACTTTTTGGGATATCTTATCCACCCAGAATTCAGTTTAAAGCTCTCCTAATCAGGTTTGTAAGATGCCTTCTAAACTTATTCTTTCCAGGTCTTGTAAAATACAACCCCAATCTTTCCAGGAGTCCCTCATGTTCAAAACTCATCCCTTTGATAAAGAATGGAAATATTCCCCATTGTTCCCATCTGTCTGGCCAGTTCCTCATTTCCTGTGCCATCTACACCAACAGAAAAGAGTCAAGAAAACACCACCTGGGGCCCCAACTTCTTCACCCACTTGGCCAGCACTTCAGTGTCCCTCACAGTGTGTTTAGTTGTGTCTGATTGTGTCATTTCTTCCCAGGTGGTTCAGTAGAATGGAATATTTGTCAGGAAGCTTAAAAAGTCTTGTCAATTCTTCTGTCACATCCCAAATATATGTCCCATGAAGCCACACACTTCTCTTGGCAGACTGCCTGGCCAAGTGATTGCTGCTTCAGTCCCTCTCATTTGGATATCTCAAACTACTCCCACCTGTTGCTTCCTACTCTTTGGGGCAGAAGAAACCATCCTTCCTTTGCTGAGCCTGAAGTGTCCTCTTCAGTCCATGAGCCTTGTGGCAACTGCTCTTCATCCAGGGGTCCAGAAGTATCAATGGCGAGATCCTTAAATCTATTATGAAGCTCCAGATTATATTTTGTCAGCCTTAGGCCTTTGAGTCACCTGCCTCCATCTCTTCTCAGAACTGATGTCCCTCTGTGAGTTCTTTCTGTGACCAGTTAAGGAAATCCCTCTCTCTCCTGATAGGCTGGAAGGTGGACAGTTTTGTCTCTAGCTCATGTGGACCTTCAGGTTTAGCTTGTGTAGTTCTTGTCATCTTCAGGGAGGAAAACTAACACGGTCCACCCCCTGCATGCTATAAGAACAGTTCCTTCTGTCTCCATGCCCCTTTGCAGACCCACATTGTTAAAAAGTGCCTTCCCTGCCAAACTCCTGCTTGTTCTCCCTGTTCATTTGTCCCCTTTAAAAAAGGGGGCTCAGCAGTGTTAAGATATAAGTCCCCTGACAATCTGAGTTTGAATGGGGAGAAAATATGAACCTAGAGCTAAAATGGGAACATTTCATTCTAGTTTAGAAGTGTTGTTATTTGACAGAAGGGGGTGATTCTTGCTTTGATGGGTTCAGCCCTCCTAATGTAGTTTGTTTGGCTTTGAAATAGCTAGCCTCTGGAGTTTATAAAACATAGTTTATAAATTTAGTTTATAACCTGGGTATTCTCCTGATGTACAACCTGGGTGCTGTCATTCTCTATCTGGAGTTCTGCTGAATAGCTGTGATGCCTAGTGAATCCTGGAATGAAACTGCACATCTCAAGGGCACCCAGATCAGAAAAATCTGGCTTGGAGACTTATATTAACCCTGCCAGTTGTGATCTGTTCAGTAGATCATGGTTTTTTAAAAATAGCCTTTTTCTCTGCAAGGTTTTTCCAATTTGAATTAAAAACAAACAAACATACCCTGAAGTGACTTTTTTTCTGTCCTCCAAAGGGTGGGATGGGTGGGGAAAAACCACGCAGAAACAGAAATAAATATTTTGTCTCTTGATAGGGCTGGTAACAATTCATCCACATTCATTCTCTTTTCGTTTGGTCTATGTTTAGGCTGGGACTTGAGATTTAACACCCCTTGGCTGAACACCATTGTTCTAGGCAGAAATTAAAAAAAAAACTCAGGAGATTGAATCTCTGATCTATAACAAATCATATAATCCAGGGCTCTTTATATTCTCAAATGGAAGGCAAGAGAACATGTCCATTTGACTATTAATTGCATGTGATTATGGATGATTCTTCTTTCCTTTCCTTCTTGTCCACCATGACTTATTTATCAAGATTTGCACTGAGTATTTCAAACAGTAATAGAGACCCTTCGCAGTAACTTTGAGGGCTGGGAAACCTCTCTCACTCAGAATCCCAAACCCACATCCTCTTCTTCAGCGTAAAATTTTCAGTCCTGCACAGTGATGTCAAAGAAAAACAACAAGTTCTTAGAGGCCCCGAGTGACAGAAGATGACAAATCTATTTGAAAATCCTGTGTGCTGCTTTTTTTTTTTTTTCAGGAACATTATGAATTGTTCTAAGTATGTTGGGAGGGAATAAAATATCATTTTTAATGTCACATGCAACTTTTTGCTCTTTCCTTGTTTTCTTCCAAGTTATTTTACCATGGTTCTTGCTGGGGCAGCAAGGATTAGCTGACCACTTCCCCTTTGCAATTAAGGAGTAAAACCACTTGCTTACGCACAAGGAGACCATCATACCTCACCCCACAACAGGGCAGGAAAGCCAAGCACACTGTTATTCCCAGGCCAATCATGTGACAGACATAAGAATGATAACATAGGGTACAGAGTGTGAGTGTTAGGTTGCAACAGCTTCAAACGGCAAGATTTACACCATATTTACTTATTTGTGTGTTCCAAGTATTTCTCTTCTGTCCTTTGGGGTTTTTTAAAGCACTTCTAGGTGAGTTCCGTTGTTCAGTGGAATATTTCATCTAGAAATTAGAGGCAAGACGATGCCAGGAAAACTCCTTTCAATAAGAATACGGTTTCTCAAGTTCTGGGCTTCAAGAGAATGATGTTGCATTTGAGGAACACAGTAAGGATGTGCTGTGTAGGTAGGGAAGGGGCACCGCTGGATCCCTTTGCACAGCAATTGTCACCCTTTCTCCCTAGGAAATTCTGTCTCCAACGTCTGCTTCAGAAGAGGGGGGAAGGGAAGGAGTCAGGAGCTTGTAATTGAATTAGCGCTGCAGATGGAAGGGAGGCTCAGCATGAAATCAGGAGAAGGAAACTTGAAGCTTTACTGTGTCCTGGAGACATTTCATGGTATGTTCCATGTGGTTTATTTGTCTTGGTCTTCCTCCGTGTTGAAAGACTGACCCGCACAGACATAAAAAAGACATCCTCTCCCTTCAGTGTCTGACCATGACTTGTGGCTCAAACTCTTGTGGGAACGGCATTTCCCCAGTCTGCAGGATGCTGCCAGATGTCATGGTGGGATACTGAGATTTAAAAATAGGGCTTATTTAAGCTAGGTCCCTTAGTGACAGCATCAAAACACAAGAGTTGCATATGCACAAAATACAGAGAGCTGGTTCCAAAGTGAACAACAGATACATATCTAGCACAGGCTGTAGATCTGAATATCTGGCCTTGTGGATTTGGCAAAACCAAAGCTTTCCTCTCTCCCTGCCCTGAGACTGTGGTAAATAGTGTGGAGACAAGCTAGCCAACCCTGTTTTCTTAAGCTATTGACTAATCACTGAGTTTGTGTTCAAGATAACTGTGGTGAGGTAGTTCATGAACTTCACAAACCCTTTTACATCCTATCACTTGTTGCACAGAATGGCTTGCCAGATCATTCCATTACAGATGAGTTTTAGCTAAAGAGTGAACCTCAAAACGAATCGCCTCTTCCACCCGAGATACACGAGAGCTTTGTTGGGGAGTGAGAGAGAGATGAGAAACAAAACTAAAGGTCTGGGTGGCTTTTGCTCCTGAAAATGGAAATGATATTTAAGTCTGACACTGTTAGCTGGGTGGTGTGTGTGCACCTTGTGGACTTGCCTTACCCAGAATCAGACACGGATCTCTTTAATCATAACTGGATAAATTATGGATACAATAATACATACTCGTTGTAATTCTCAAGGATCTCATGGGGGGAAAACGCTTTGTTGCTTAATTGGAGATGGTTGAACCCGAGACTGAGCTTCAGTCTCAGCCAAAATGTGGACTTTGGGCAAGCATACTTAGAATTAATTCGGTCTTAATGCTGGACCCTGGGGAAGAAGGTCTGGGTTTGGTTCTTACTCAGACATGGAGATGTCTCATAAGGAGATTCTGCAGAGACTTGGGAAGGACATGGAGATCCTCACTTTACAAGAAAGAGGGAAGCCTCTGAAGACAATCGCTCACATTTTTGCCATGGCCTGGGATTTTTCTTTTTTTAAGATGACTTCTGTAGTAATGGCCAGTTACCTTGTCTTTTCTACAGCCACCAACCAAAGTTGCTGTACAATAAAAGTTCTCCATCTCAGGTCCAGCTTTAAGAATCTTGAGTCTCCTCATAATTAAACTTTACCTTCGCTTTTGTTATTTAGAGATTTACCTAAAACTGTTTAGTCACATGACTGTTCCTTTCAATTCCTTCCTCTTTCTCCATCTTGTTTAAGCACATTTTAACCTTGGTTTCAATCCCAGGTACTAGCTGGTTTCATATACGCATTTATTTATTTGATTACTTTATTTGTAAGCCAACTATTCCTAAAGAACCAAAGAGGTTGACTGTCCAAAATCATCTTATTTAGAGAACATAAAACCAGTTGAACTCCTCACTTCCCTGAATATTTTCTGCACTAGCATTTTACTGTGAGCACCGAGCACCATAGTTTTCATCACCATAAAGCTTTGCTGTAAGGAAAGGGAGGTTCCAATGCCTCCTCAGAAGTAAGTCCAGTTGAGTTCAATAGCATGTCTTCTGAGGACTACAGTCTTTAAGAAGGCATTGTGAAACATTTTCGTGATGACCGGATGACCTTCTTCTACCATGACACAGTCATGTTCAATTTGTGCTTGTGCACTATTTTTTTCTCCTTACTACAGACAGATATTCTTTTGAAAATGATACCAGTTAAAAATCTATTCATCTTGGTATTAATCATAAGATAAAGGGATGAAAAACCGCATCCAGCCAACATCTGTCCAGACATTGACTGACACAGTAGGCTTTGCTCCATTCCTTTTATGTTTATCACATGTAGTTTCCTAACGTTTGACTGACCAACTTTATATCTCAATATTTTCTATAACCCAAACACATCCTCATGAGTCAGTCCATTATCTTCATGCTATTTAGTTGACCCAGTTTCTTTTAATTTTCATTCCTGTAGGGTTGATCATAATAGCAGTGGGTGGCATAACACAACACTATTAATCCTCATCCCAAATAGTAGATAAAGCAGCATTTTGGTATGTAAAAAAGCATTAACATCTAAAGGTATGGGGTGCCCAGGATATTATGGTCTTCTTTGCATGACCCATTTAAATGGGTCAAGGGAGGCTCAGGATTCATGCAAGGAGCAGAAGCAGAGATGAACTCCTAGATCAGCTTAGCAGAAAGAGGTCACCCTGGCTCACAATGACCTCCTTTTTGTCACCTTGTAGTCACACTGGAGATGGAGTAGCTTGGAGGCAGAAAAGGGTAGGTAAGCAGTCCTGACTCACTCCATGGTGGTGCCAACTCAGATTGGGCTACCATTGTTTAAAACATTTTTTCTTTTCATTCTTTGGGTGTGTGAGGGAAACAGGAAGTGGCAGTCCTCTTCTTTGGGCCTGGTAGGGTACCGAAAATGACGCTAACCTTTTTGACCAATAATGGTGATGGGTGACAATGAAAATAGCCAAGTTACCCAAAGTTTAGGAAAGGAATGTAAGCCTCAACTCAAGAATGTAGACCACTTTGATGGTTTGCTCTCCTGGTTGCAGGGAGCCTTATCCGTGGACCATCTCATAGAATCCCAGATCAGAGCGCCAGTCCAATGAAATGAATATAGAATCTGGGGGAGAAGACATCTCGTGAGCCTTACTGCTTCATGACATCACTACACCTTCCCCATTGGTTAGAGAGGCAGTAGTGGGCACAGATATCAAAGGGAAAAATGGCAGTGGGGTGGGAGAACCAGCAATGCAGAACAAAAACTTACAAGTCCCAGTCATTCTGGCCATCTGCAATACCCATATTCTCCATCATCTCACCTAGCATCCCACCTCTTTTCTCCACCTTCCTGTTAGACCAGATTCTCTGCCAAATAACCTGGGAGAAGATAAGCACCCTTGTGCTCTTTTGTAAGGAAACAAATGAGGGGAGGGGGAAGAGGAATAAAAAAGGACTCCTCCATCTTCAGGGGACAAGCCCTGCAAATGGCATAAGACAAGCCAAGGGAAAGATGAGGAGTGTGCCCAAGTGACTTGGGGCTCTTCCTTGCACAGACCAGAGCAGCAGGCTCTGGAAAACGCTGTTCCTGTCCCCTTCAGCATGCAGGCAATGCTCCCAAATAATATTGTTTGAAAGCATGTGTGAATGCTTTCAGAGTTAGGAGCAAAGGGCTTTGCTGATTTCCATGGTGAGTTGTGTTTCTAGGTGAGCCTGAAAGCAGCTGATTGAGTGGGTATGTAGTTGAACCCTGCTCTGTGTTAGGAGACCCCTTTGGCAGCTGAGCTCTGTAATAGACAGCAGGGCTTCTCTAGCCTCCAACTCATTGTCCTGGAGGACTGAACAGGCGGACTGGGCAACTGCTAGACTTTTTACTCAGTTACTAGCCAGTTAGTAACATGACTGACTAAGAAAGAGCACTTGCGAAAGCATTTGATTGTAAAGGCAGTTTATTTCACACATTAATTGGTGCTCACTCAAACGCTACTGCTCCCCATGAGATTTTGTTATAGGAATACTCCAAACCAAATAATACCTACGCCTTTCTTTAGGGAATCCGCAGCATTATGAGAAAGAAAGCTCCTCACCCTTCCGCTGGGATCGTGACAAAAACCACTCTCCATAGCTTTTGTTTTAAGGAAAGATCCATTTTAAGGAAAGATGCCATGGGCAACTTTTTAATTGGCGTGTCTAGCACGTACGTTAGTCTTTCCCTGTAACAAATAAAACCATCAATAAGTTTATGTAGTCACATGACTCACATGTACAACAAAGCAAAATATGAAGATTAGCAGCCTCATTGCATTAAGCAATACCACCATAAAAAATTGAACAACAATGAACTGTTAATAGACAACTGACAGTGTTTCTCAACATCTGAGCAGCATTTTCAGGGAGGCAACATTTACACTGATTTGTTGAACTCCCTTCTTCCCAATCCTGAAGGCCTAAAACTTCCTAGCTCCCAATCCTGTGGCTGTGTTTGATAAAAACTTGGCTATTTCTACGTGCCATGTCCTGCCCAGAACAAGAAATCTCTTCCTCAACCAGCACAGGTTGAACACACGTTTTGGTGCTTTGAGAAATAGCTGCACACCCATACCGTATGGTGTTCATATCGATGAGCCAGCTAAAAACACTGGAAGGTAATATTCCTTCCTGGTTTGGGTGATCTCGGTGAACCATGTCATTTCATTTAGCAGAGAGAGGACGAAGAGTTCTCTTAGCTTTGTTTTGCAGCAATAATGACGTAAGAAGTCAAAATGGTTGCAAAGTGTAGAACACAGTGTGAGTTTATACAACTAAAGACCAAGCTGGAGGTTGCTTCTGTCATCGGTATTCCATGTGGGTTGTACTGAATGCCCTGTGGGGAAAACTGGACCTATATTACACATCATAGCCAACTTGGCTGCACTTTTTGAGGTTTCCTTTGTGTTCACTGGATTGTAACACAAACTGGAAAAGCCTTTCGTTGTGCACCAAAGAGAATGAAAATCTCGCTGTTCTCAAGAAACTTCTGCTTCTTTCTTTTAGTGACTTTTTATTTGGTTTTGCAAAAAAGTGACTGCAGTAATACTGTGGAATTGTGCCATCACCAGTATCTAGGTAGTAAGAGGCTAGCTGTATTACAAACACTGCTTATTTAAAATACATTTTTTTCCAATGGGGGGCCCATTTGCAGCTCATCTCTTTCCATGTTCACTTGTGCACCCTTGTATAGCTATAAGCAGTAGCAGGTCAACAAAGTGAGCATTCCCTCTGAGTAAACATACACAGAACCAGGCTGTACCTCAGTTTAGGACTGACTGCCCTACCATTCCATACACATGGAATGCTTCCAAACATACCATACGTATGTTTGGAAGCTAAGCAGGATTAAACCTGCTCAGTGCACTGACTGGAGAACCACTTGGCACTTTAAAGGTAATAGGCTAGACTGGGACGTTGAAAGCATCTTGGAAGACAATGGCACATCGCTTTGTCCCTCTGTTTTTCTAGCAGAGTCGGCACTACCCTGTATTCTCCCTCTACAAATGTTTCTGTCATTCTGTAAATGTACATTGCTTTAACTTCACTTGCCTCCAGGCTGTCCACAGGTAGGGATGGGGTCAAAAAGATGGGGGCCCTGAACTGTGCGACCAAAGCAACACATGTAAAAAGGGGCAGGGTTTGACCACATGGTTGTGGCCACCATCTTCACATTTTTGACCCTCTCCCTGTGAACATCCCTGATTATTGTCAGGAAAATAACATGGACTTGTCCATGAAGTAACCAGCTCAAATGAAAAGAGATGTTCTGTTTTTATTTGATAGCAAGTCCAACTAGTTTAGCAGGGCTTGCTCTCAAAATATAAAGGCGGCCTTACAAAGAGTCAGGTATGTTCAGGTTCATTGAAACAAATGATCTGAGGTAATCTGGTCAACAAATAAGATACCTGGACCCATCCATGGAAAATGGCAACAGAATTCACAAGTTTAAATTAGATGTTCATACAAATTTGTTCTACAGAAGGCTGCCTTACACAAAAGAATGACAAAAGTAAATGACAGACATAGTAAAAAGACCATGTTTGGCCTGTAAACCAAAGTCAGCTGTTGAAGCTGAGAGCAAAGTTATGTCGTCCTTTCTTGTCTGCTCTTCCATTCTGATCCTCAGGAAGGTTAGAACTTTGCCAGACTGGTCAAATTAAAAATTGCACACTGTTGTTTTGAGCAAACGATTTTGATAGTTCTTACCCAATTCAAATTATTTTAAATACTGAAATCAACTCCAGATGTTCACAGAAACCATAATTTCTTGGTACTGAAGGCTATCTTTTCTCATTAACTCATTAATCATCAGTTTCAAGTAATGAAAACATCTCTGGCTGCTTCTTGTGAGAAGACTTTCTTTTTCTGGCTCCAAAGACAATTAGCTGAAACATGAGCACTTACTTCCAAGAACACATACTGGAAATCATAGTCTTGTTTAACATAAAGATACATGCCCAGAGTATCTTCTGCCCAATCACTCAGGGAATAATTAATCTTTACTTAGACCAAAATTGAATCTTGCAGTCCATGGAAAGCTTACTAATCATCTCCAGATCCATCATTTGAAGGGATTTCTCATCTTTCTCAAAGCCCAGTTATATACAATGTGTCATGAGTGCCGTTGAGCTAAAGTCATCAGCGCAATGGCACTCATGACAATGACAAGGAAATAAGTGAAGGGGCACAAGTTAAGTAGCCATCAACCCACAACGACTAACGGCTAACAAACAATAGCTAAACTAATCACGGAGCCACCCAAGCCATCAGCGACAATACAACGGGGATCGCCCAGCTGAAAGCAATCAGCAGAAGAATGGAAACCTGAGGATGGGCGATCCTGGAAACCCTCAACCAATGGCAGGGCAACGCATGGGACAAAGGGGGGTGACGTGACCGTGAGCGAGGGGGCGCTGACCGGCGCGGGGTATTTAAACCCCGCACCGGCGCGCTCCTGTCACTCTCAGCTTTTTTCTACCAACGTTGTACCTAACCTGAAATAAACCAGAACCTGCTTTGCAAACCAGCGTCTGAATGTTATTCAGAGGTAGGCAGCGCATGACATAAAGCTGAGAGTCATAAACTCAGCCTCGCCGAGCCCCACCGGACGACAACGAGCCGAGGGAGGAGTAGACGGCGAGAAGACCAGCAAGATGAGGCCGGAACGGCGCGGGCAAGGAGGGCGAGCCGCGCGGCAAGAGACAGAGGAGGACCGACCGAGGCCAGAGGCACCGCGGACTCCCGGAGCCATGGACGCCCACCCCACCCGACCCGAGCCTCAGCTCCAACCCCAAGGGGAGATGGCGACGGAGGCAACCCGACCGCGGGAGGGAGCAGCACGACTTCCGAAACCAGCGGAGGACCCCGCGCCCCACATCGCACCCCAGCAACGGGCGTGGAGCGACAGCCCCACGGTGCTCAACACGGAGGAGGACGACGGAGACACCCATCAGACGGAGGAGGAAGCGGACCCGCGGCGGAGGGACGATGAACCCCACCGGCAACCCACCCCCGAGGACGCGCCAACGGAACCGGCCCCAGCGGCGGCGCGGGCTGTGGACGAGGAGGCACGAGCTGAACTCGCGGCCATGCGGGCTCAGCTGACGGAACTCCGGACCATGCTCCAGGCGCTTATGCCCCCCACGCCACCCAACGACGTCCCCGCACAAGCCCACACCCCGAGCGAAGCACCGAACCCACACGGGCCAGCGGAGAGCCAGCAGACGGCACAGGCGGCCGACACCACACCCCAGGAAGCGAGAGGCGGGGCCGCACAAAACGCCCGGGCCCCAAAGGACTTCCCCATCTTCTTCGATGGGACCCCCTCAAAACTCTCGTTTTTCATCACCAACGCTAGGGAGTTCATGGGGAGGCACGGACACTCCTATGACTCCGAGGCCGACAAGATCGCCGCCGTGGCGATCAAACTCCAAGACAGGGCGGCGGACTGGTACGTCCAACTGTACGAGTCCAGCTCCCCCGCCCTCGCCACCTTCCCTGCTTTCATCAAAGAGATGAAAAACTACTTCGAAGACCCCCTAGCTAAAGTACGGGCGAAAAGCGCACTCCAGAGACTTAAACAGGGCACACGCACGGTCCCTGACTACGCCCTGGAGTTCAAAGCCCTCGCGGGAAAGGTCTGCGACTGGTCTGAGACCACCCTGCTGGAAATCTTCAAAAGGGGGCTCAACCGCGACGTTCTCCAATGGGCCCTCTACCGCGACGACCCAGAAACGTTACACGGGTGGATCCACCTCGCGGGGAGAGCCGAACACGCGCACCGCACCTTCCTTATGACAACCACGGAAGACACAAACTATGTCGGGAGAAAGGTACCCGCACCACACGGGGGGATGGCCGGCCCCATATACCCAAAAAAGAGGTTCAACCGGGAGCCCTGCGGGAGGTGTGGCAAATTAGGGCACAAGACGGCGGATTGCTTCGCCAACCGACCGCCGACCAGCGCGCCCAAGCCTGCCCCGAAAATTAGCCCCAAACCACCCAACCCGGGGCCGCCCCCTCACCGCCGAATGACCGTGGCCACAGCGACACCGGAAGAGGGCTGGGACGCGTACTGGGGGGAAGAGGACAATACCGACCCCGACCAGCCGGCGGGAAATGCTCCCCGCCTGCTCTGAGACGCGTGGCAAGGCAGGCGGTGGGACAGCAACGCGGACCACCTCAACGAAACGACAAAAGCTCCGTAATATTGGCAGCAATCCAACTCTCTGCCGGCAACGGAGCCACCACGGCCGCGGCACTAGTGGACTCGGGGTGCTCAAAAAACCTCATCCACCCCGACCTAGTTGCCAAACTCGACCTCCGCTGCTTCCCCCTCCCCACGCCGCTGGCATTCCACCAGCTGGACGGCTCTACAGCGGGAGGGAAACCAGCCACGCTACAAACCGAGCCGGTCACCCTGCAAATGGGCACTCACACCGAGCGCACATCGTTCGTAGTCACGCCCATCGGACGGCCCATTGCAGTCCTGGGGATGCCATGGCTCGCGAAAAACAACCCGCGGATCAACTGGGCGACCCGCACCTTCACATTCGGCGACGGCGAGTATCGAGCACCAGCACCAGCTGGCAAAAGCAACCCCACGGTAGGACGAGCGGAGGCGACCACACAAGACAACGCCGCTACCACAGCAGACCTACCAGAACAATACGCCGACTTCTCCGAGGTCTTCGGAGAGGCAGAGGCAGACCAACTACCCCCCCACCGCAAGACGGATTGCCGGATCGACCTACTGCCCGACGTCCCCCTACCTAGACCAAAGATCTATTCGATGACCCCGAAGGAGATGGCAACCCTCCGGGAGTTCATCGATAAAAACCTAGACAGGGGATTCATAGAGCCAGCATGCTCACCGGTCGGAGCCCCCGTCTTATTCCGGGAGAAGAAAGACGGGACCCTACGGCTCTGCACCGACTACCGGGGCCTAAACGCGGCTTCCCTGTCCAACAAATACCCCTTACCCCTGGTAAAGGACATGCTCGCCCACCTCTCCACGGGCAAAGTCTTTTCCAAATTGGACCTTCGCGAGGCGTACTATCGCATCCGAATCAGGGAGGGGGACGAATGGAAGACGGCGTTTAACTGCCCCCTAGGCGCCTTCCAGTACAAGGTACTGCCCTTCGGACTCGCGGGGGCCCCTGGGGTGTTCATGCAGCTCATCAATGAGGTACTGCATGAACATCTGTTTAAAGGGGTCCTGGTCTACATCGACGACGTCCTCATTTACACAAAAACACACGAGGAACACGTAACCTTAGTCAGGCAAGTCCTCGACAAGCTCAGAAGGGCGCAGCTCTACGCAAAGCCTACAAAGTGCGAGTTTCACAAAGAGCGCCTAGACTATTTGGGGTATCGAATCTCCGGGGACGGCATCGAAATGGACCCCGCAAAAGTCGAAGCGGTGCTAAACTGGGAGCGGCCCCGCAACAGACGGCAACTACAGAGCTTCCTGGGATTCGCGAATTTCTACAGGTCCTTCGCCCGGGGGTTCGCTGAGATAGCCCTCCCCTTAACGGACCTCCTCAAAACCAAAGGGGTGGGGGACACCCGACGCGCCAAGAACCCAGGCACAGTGCTGAATTGGACTCCCGCGTGCCAGACCGCATTCGACAAGCTGAAAGCGCTGTTCACGACGGAGCCAATCCTCGCACACCCGGACCCAGAACGGCCGTTCGTGGTCCAAGCCGACGCCTCAGACTTCTCCCTGGGAGCCATCCTGCTACAAAAAGACTCCACGGGGCTCCTGAAACCATGCGCCTACCTGTCAAGGAAGTTCTCCGAGACAGAGAGGCGATGGCACGTCTGGGAGAAAGAAGCCTTCGCGGTGAAATCGGCACTAGAGACATGGCGTCACCTACTCGAGGGAGCCACCCAACCATTCGAGGTCTGGACGGACCACCGGAACCTCGAGGCCCTACGAACGCCTAGACGCCTTAGCCCAAAACAGGTCCGATGGGCCCAATTCTTCAGCCGCTTTGATTTCCAGCTGAAGTTCATGCCGGGCAAGAAGAACTTCCTGGCCGACGCCCTCTCCCGGCTGCCCCAAGACGAAGAGCCCGCCCCAGACACCATTGGGACGGTCCTATCCGCCTCGCAACTGGGAATGGCCGTGACCACCCGAAGCGGCGCACGGAGGCAACTCGACGCTACGGCGCAGCCGACGGCGGGACAACCGGCGACGGAAAGAAGCCAACCGCAACTACCAGGGGGAATGCGCACGGACCTCGCCGCCGCCCTCAAAACCGACCCCTGGTTCCTGGCAAACCCCGACAAGGTAACGATGGCGCAAGACCTGGCATGGGGGGAAGGCAGAATCTACGTCCCGGACTCGCAACGCCAGGCGATCTTGCATAGGTCACACGACGCCAAGCAAGCGGGACACTTTGGGTTCCTCAAGACCCTACACCTAACACGGCGCCAATTCTGGTGGCCCGCGCTCAGGCGAGACGTAAAAACCTACGTGGCGTCCTGCCCAACGTGCGCTAGGGCCAAACGGGCACCAGGCAAACCCGCGGGGCTATTGCAACGAGTGGCAGAACCCTCCCGCCCATGGGAGGAAATCTCTATGGATTTTATAGTGGACCTCCCACCCAGCCAGAAGAAAACGGCCATTTGGGTGGTGAAGGACTACTTCTCAAAGCAGGCCCACTTCATCCCCTGCACGTCGGTCCCATCCTCACAACAACTAGCCAAACTCTTCCTCATCCACGTGTACAGGCTACACGGATGTCCCGCACGTGTGGTGACCGACAGGGGCACACAGTTCACCTCCAAATTCTGGCGGGCCTTCCTGAAGCTGACGGGGACCCAACAGGCCCTATCTACGGCTTGGCATCCGCAGACGGACGGAGCCACTGAGGTTCTTAATGCCACCTTAGAGCAATTTATACGATCATATACGAACTACCACCAAGACGACTGGGCTGAACTGCTCCCGTTCGCCGAAGTCGCATACAACAACGCCGTCCACACGAGCACGGGGAAAACCCCGTTCGAAGTGGTCTCGGGGCGCGACTTTGTCCCCATACCGGAGCTACCTCAACCCCCGGAACCCCAGGTGGACGCCAGCGACTGGGGACGGAAGATCGCGGAAGCATGGCCAGTAATCACGGCGGCGCTAAAGGAGGCACAGGCTGCTTACAAAGAGCAGGCCGACAAGCACCGGCGCCAACAACCGCCGTTCCAGGCGGGAGATATGGCCTATCTCTCCACCAAGTTCCTAAAGTCAACCCAACCCTCGAAAAAACTGGGGCCTAAGTACATCGGGCCGTTCCGAGTCACGCAAATAGTGAACCCGGTAGCAATACGCCTGGACCTGCCACACAACCTCCGGAGACTCCACCCGGTGTTCCATACCAGCCTCCTAAAACCGGCAACCACCTCCCGATGGCACCCAAGCACGCCACAGCCCGCACCGCTAATGATCGACGGGCAACACCACTTCGAGATCAGGGACATCCTCGACTCCCGCAAGCAACGAGGAACTCTACACTATCTGGTCAGGTGGAAACACTTCCCCCACCCGGAATGGGTGGCGGCGCACAACGTTAACGCGCCTGACCTGACCAGAGCATTTCACCGGGCATACCCCGACAAACCGCAACCAAGGTCAGCAAATCCAACCCCCCCCCCCGCAGGCCCCCCCCCGCCTCCCGTGCCCCAAGGGAAAGGGCCCCCCCCAAGCCCGCGACTTGGGTGGACCTTCCCCCCCCCGGGACTCACTCCCCCCGCCCCGGGCCCACGGGGTGGTGACAAACGATCGCCAGCACCCTCCCCCCGCCCCCCGGCCGCGGGGGAGTGGCAAGCAAGTCAACAGGGCAACCTGGGGGCAACGCCCAGGAGACACAACAAAGGCGACGCACTCTAAATAAGAAAAGAAGGGCCCTACCTGGAGCTGAGCAGCACCCGACCAGCCACGCCTCTCGCCTCGCCGAACTGAGCCAAACAAACAGGGTGTGGTTGGAGCATGCGCACGCCAGGTCAGAACCCGAGCATGCGCACCATGGACACACCCTGGGAAGGCACGTGGTAGAGGGAGGAGCAAAGGGAGGGGCGACAACTACTCCGGCGGGAACTTTGAAAAAAAAAAAAAAAAAAAAAAAAATGTGGCGTTTTGACAGCTCCACGGGGAAAACCCAGAAACCCGAGGGAGAACACTATTCGGAAAGGGGGCAGTATGTCATGAGTGCCGTTGAGCTAAAGTCATCAGCGCAATGGCACTCATGACAATGACAAGGAAATAAGTGAAGGGGCACAAGTTAAGTAGCCATCAACCCACAACGACTAACGGCTAACAAACAATAGCTAAACTAATCACGGAGCCACCCAAGCCATCAGCGACAATACAACGGGGATCGCCCAGCTGAAAGCAATCAGCAGAAGAATGGAAACCTGAGGATGGGCGATCCTGGAAACCCTCAACCAATGGCAGGGCAACGCATGGGACAAAGGGGGGTGACGTGACCGTGAGCGAGGGGGCGCTGACCGGCGCGGGGTATTTAAACCCCGCACCGGCGCGCTCCTGTCACTCTCAGCTTTTTTCTACCAACGTTGTACCTAACCTGAAATAAACCAGAACCTGCTTTGCAAACCAGCGTCTGAATGTTATTCAGAGGTAGGCAGCGCATGACACAATGGCACATTATCATTAGAAAGACCATTGCTTTAACTATTTTTCATTTTTATTGAAATTTCCCTGTTCTTCATGAGATGGTCTAAATTTGCCGCTGCTCTTCTCTAATAGAGTTGTAAATACATTGTATTTTTCGTTCTACAAATGTTTGTCATTCTCTAAATGTATTTTGCTTTTACTTGCCCTGCCTGTATCTTCCATGACTGCCCCTACCTTAATTAAAATTTTCCAGTAATTTATTAGAAGTTTAAAAGAATGTCCAAAGAAGACCACTAGTCTCCCAGCAGATGGCCTTCAGAAGTAGTCACACTTGATTAGAGATTTCCTTTGCTTGTTATTTTCTGTCCTATGTTGATCTTTTGTTTAAAATAACTTTCTTTGGCTTTTCTTGTTCGATGTTGGAAATCTAGGTTAGCTGATGTACACCCTTCTTATTCCTCTCACTTTTCCTGGCTACCATTTTTTTTATTTTTTTAATATAGAACAGCAAAAAGAAAGAAAAACAAAGCAAAACTTGTACACAAATACAACAAACAGAAAAGAAAAAAAACTTTTACAAAGGTGAATTGCTATAGCTAATTTTTTTTTTTGCTCCATTTCGAAACAACAAATTGAATCTTCACCAAATGGAATCATGTCCAATTTTTCCTTTAAGTCAGTAAATAGCTACCTCAGGTATTGAAATTGACACATTTCATTAAACTGGTCTTGGGATCTGGTACATAAGCATCTTCCCAGGATCTTACTTGGCAGGGAGATACCTTGATCATGCAGGAACACATGATCAACTTTTTGGTAATCATCTAAGTGCAGTAAATCCAAAGTTCTCCCTAAACAGATAAATTCCAAATTTGAAAAATATAATTTAGCAACACATTGGCATCTTTAAAGCTTATATTTCTTCCAAGAGCCTGGTTTACCATGGTAAAGATATCCAACCAGTAAGTCCAGGTCCAGGTGCATGGAGGCTGCCTGGGCCTGGATGGAGACTCAATCCCAGCAAGATAGAATGGCTCGAGGTTCAAAAGATGCCTGCTGTTTCTATTAAGATTTGGTTATTAACTCTGAGTGGGGTTGCACTCCCTTGGGCAGAGTTGCTTTGAGAAGCAGGAGGCAGTTGTGGCCAAGAAGACCTTTGCACAGCGCCATCCTATGCAACAATTCTGACCTTCCCTTGAATGGCAGGCATTACCCCCTGTCATTCATCTCTTAGACTACTGCAATGCACTCTATATGGGACTGCCCTTGAACAACATTCTGAAGCTGCAGCTGACCATAAGCGCCTAATAGATTGGACCCTTGCCCATCTCATTCAGTGGTCTGTTCTCGCAGTGGCCAACCAGATGCACAAAGAAGACCACTAGTCTCCCAGCAGATGGCCTTCAGAAGTAGTCACACTGCTGTGAAGGCTAATAGCCATTGATTTCCATGACCTCCAGTAACATCCACCCCTTCAATAAGATCCAGTAGAATGGACTTGCTAAATGACCTCTTGATTAGAGATTGCCACCTTCAGGACCCACATAAGCAAAAACCTGGAACAACATTCTCCCCAATGTATAATAACCCCTTTTCTTCCTGGCTTTGAGGAAGTTGTTGAAAACCTGGTGGTTCTACCAAGCCAGTGGAAATGGACTGCTGTGAATGCCTCTTGCTTGTGAGATTAGGTTCTTTTGTTATTGTGAATGCTTTTATTTGCAACTTCCAAGTTCACAGGAATATTTCTAGTTTTTTTTTTTAATTAAATATATGATTTTAATCCTAAGTAGGTATTGAGCAATTGGAGTGCAGCCTTTAAACCCCGTATATCAGTAAGTGAATTAATAAATGAAGCTACGAAGAGACAAAGGATGTGGACTAGCACACCTTTAAATTTATTGCACAATGTATCTCCAATGTAAGGTCAACAGTGTTCATCAAAATCCACTGAGGGGTCCCATCAACCTCAAAAACTAGCTTTGTTTTAAGATCCTAACAAATGTAGTGAATGTCTCTTAAGAACTGCCACCACTGATGTTGTAGTATTGGAAACACCAGGCCTCTATTTCAACGTTCATGTTTATTGTTTGTATTTCTTTTAGTACATTTTAAAATTGTCAGTAAAAGTGAATGGTTGGTTTTGCTTCTACAAAAACTTTCTCTAATACATTCAGAGCCATAGGGGTTTCCAAGGCAGCCAATATGCCTGCTGAAAAGAAAGAACATTGTAAACGCTTTTAGTTGAAGGTAGTGTCATTCAATTATTTTTGACAGAATAAAAGCTGTTCGTAACACTGTGAAAGTTTTTCTGCTTATCGTGACAGCTTGCCCTGAAAGTCACTTAGATCTTTTTTCTCTTTGAAAAGCTGAATAGTTTTTCAACTTCAGGTTTCACGGTGTCTCTTATCGCTTCCTATCCCTCTTGAGGGTGTTTTTCACCTAAGTTAAGCATACTGATTCTGCTCCTTAAACTGATCTTCTATCTTGACTGCATGTCTGCTAGATCAAAGCTTGCTGGTGCACATGCTCTCTTTAAGTGTAACCTATATATATGAAACACATCATCCATGCTCTGCTACAGTTTGCACTGAAAGCGTCCTGGATGGATGCAGTTCTCCATCTTCCCTCATGATGCCAGTTTGAGTCCAGTGTCATCCAGCTGGCAATCTCCAGGGCTTCTGTTTCTTGAAACAGATTTTGCAGTAGACAAGGATTTGGAAAAATCTATTAAACTGGATCACCCACATTACTGCTGCGATTGTAGGCTCTTCTTTTTCTGCATTTTTTTTAAATTCTAAAATTGAATTAGTTTATTCCTTTACCAACACTTCTATCCTGCCCAGTTCCAGAGACACTGTGGGTGTGACATCCAGATTAAAAAATAAAATTACAATCATCAGCATCATCACTGGCAAAAATGCAGATGAGGAGATACTACTGCTCTTCGAATGTTCTTTTAAAGAACCAGGTCTTCGCTGCACTGCAAAAGGAGGATACCTTTATCTTATTGTCCTAGAATAGTGAACTCCAGCCCTTGTTTGGATAATAATACTACCAATTCAGGGGCTTCCAGACAGAGGGTACTGCTGTGAGTTACAATGTGCACCTACAGGTAGTCCTCACTTAACAACCATTCATTTAGTGATGGCTTGGACTTACAACAAAACTACTTATGACCGTTTCTCACACTTATGACAGCTGCAGTATCTCCACGGCCACGTGATCATGATCTGGGTGCTTGGCAACCGGTTTGCATTTATGACAGTTGCAGCATCTTGTGGTCAGGTGATCGCCATTTTCAACCTTCCCAGCTGGCTTCTGGGAAGCAAAATCAACGGGGAAACCATGTGATTCAGTTAACAACCACTTGGTTTGCTTAGTGCCCACAGTGATTTGCTTAACAACTGCCACAAAAAGGTCATAAAATTGGGTCAGATTTGCTTAATGACCACTTTGCTTAGCAACCAAACTTGTGGTCGTTAAGCAAGGACTACCTGTATTCTGTCTTTTCCCTGTTAAGCTTTGTGTGTGTCAAAAGAAAAATGGATTAAATGGTGAAAAAACAAAGGAGAGTCAGAAATGGGTTATGATACTCACTGGACACCCTCATGAATGATTCAGAGGGGAATCAATAATACTTTTGTTTGAAAGTGATGTTATTTTCACCATATTCCATTGACCCAGTAGTGAAAGGACAGATTTTTAATACTGGGAACCCAGAATGTTAGATTCAGTCAAAGACCATGTTCCTACATTGTGCAGCCCAGCCAACCATATTTCTCCCTTAAGCACCAGATTTATGTGATAAAATTATGTAAAAAGGCAAGTCGATTATCACTATGCTTTCTGGAACATGATGGCCTTTTTCAGTGCTCCGGACTGTAATATGAAGTGGAAACAACTTCTTGATATTTACTTATGTCGAATTAAAATGTTCCAAATTTGAGAACAAGCATTTACTTACTTCTTCCCTAGAAGCTTTGGGAGAGTGCTCAGCCCCACATTTTTTATTTAGATCAACCAAACTATCAGAAATATGCTCTGTAAACAAACAAACAAACAAAAAAAACAAAGCCAAATTTTCAGATCTCCATCACTAGTACACTCTGGGGTGCAGAAAAGGCTCCAAAACCAGATACATTTTTCCCCTCTTCCTAACCTGAGGAAGTTTCCTCCTGAAACTACAGCCTTTGCAAAGCTCACATGGCTACACTTTAAATTTTGGCAAAATGCAACCTTTGAGGAAGCGAAAGGGAGAGAAAGTGGAAATACTTTGCTCCTCCCCAAACAGCATCAGTTGCATCCTGGACAAAACGTACACTCTTACCCAGTGGTGTGTTCAAATCTCTCTCCGGAGAGCAAAGCCTCTATCTGCACAACGACCCCACGAGGTAGGTTAGGGTTAGAAAAAGCTACCTGTATATTTCCAAGATTGTCCCAAAGAGTGAAGTGTTCTGTTTTCTATTAAAAAAAAATAACTTCCAGCCTGATCAAGCGCAGACTTCCTTTGGACCACCACTCAAGCGTTCACACGGCAGGCTTAGCTTGGGTACTGCACTGGCACCCTGAGCCTAGTCAAAGCGGCTGGGTTCTCCTGACCCCCACCCCCCACCCCCCACCCCCCACCTGCAACTAACCGAGTTGGCATCTTCCCCGCACGCGCCGCCCTTAGAGTTGCCCCCGATCTGGTGGCGCGCGCGGGGCGAACGCGCGCAGGGGCGCCTTTCTCCGCCTGCCGGTCCCGGAGTGCGCGGGGGACCTCAGCCCCGGGACCGCAGCCCCGCGGGCGGCGCCTGGCGTTCGAGGAAGGCGGAGTCGCCCGGGGGACGGACCCCCATTGGCCGCGGCGCCCGGCCGAGTTGATAAATGCCCGGCCGGAGCGCCTCGGCCGCTCAGCCTCGGGAGCGCAGGTCCGCGGGAGCGCTCGGAGATGCGGCGCGCCAGCCGAGACTATTCCAAGTACTCGCGCGGCGCCGAGGAGCTGGGCGCCAGCGCCGCCGCGCACGAGTGCGCCCCGCCGCAGCCGCTGCTGCCGCTGCAGGCGCCCGGCGGCGCGGCCTCACCGTCCCACTCCCCGTCCGCCTCGAGAGCTCTCCTAGCCGCGCTGGTCCTGCTGGGCCTCGGCCAGGTGATCTGCAGCGTGGCCTTGTTCCTCTACTTCAAAGCGCAGGTGAGGGGCCGGTCCGGGTGGCCGGCCCGGCTGCCGAGATGGGGCAGTTGGTCCCGAAAGGCTGGGACCACTGCTTGGTCGAGGGTCGCAATCCCTTTGCTTTTCCCTAAGTGGATCTCCTCTGACAGACCCAGTTCTTTTGAAAGCAGGGCAAATGAAATCAGAGATCACCACTCCAGCGGGGAAGCCGCCTCTCTTGCAAACTTCGCATCTGTTGGGGCCAGACTGGTGGCCCCCCTGCTGCGCGAGGTGGTTTTTGTTTCCTGAATCCTTTTTCCCCATTTACTTCAAACCCACCAGCCAAGGCGACCTTCATTAGGGATGCAGAGTGCCTGGGAATGATTGCTGGGCCATTCTTGGTCTGCAGGATCAGGGTGTGTGTGTTAGAGATCGGCGAAGGACCAGTGGGTAGCTAGTGAAGGAGAGTTACCACTGGTTGGCAAAGGTGGATTGGCATCCCCTGGCTTGATTCCCTAACGGTGTCTGCTTTCTTTAGGATGCCCACTTGACCTCAAGGGAAAGCCACCCCGGCAGAAAGACAGAGCCAGAGACAGCTAAGTTTAGTAAACTGTGTCCTCTCCCACCCACCTAGGAAGAAAAGAGGGAAAAAAAGTTGAAGTTGAGATCTTGTTGTAGGCATTTGTGAAATGAAATGGGCATCCTGTTCAAGTTGCTGAGGGATGCATGTGGCAAAGGGTTGATTAGACTGTGGATTTTCTTGTGATCTTCCTGGCCAGCTGAACGTTGATGTTGACAGGATGCATCCAGTCCCAAGGTGTAAATGTTTTCTATGCCGCTTGAGAACAAGGTGAAGGAGAAGCCATGCAGAGTTAAGAAGGTGAAGGTTTCTCTTTCTCTCTGACTCTCTCTGACTCTCTCTCTCTCTGTTTTTACAGATAGATCAGTTTTATAACTTGATTAGAAAGTTCAGCATAGTTTGGATTGAACAATGCAATTGAAAGGGTGAATTTTAAGGGATGGCAAGCTGAAGAGAGTTTGACGGAACCGTGGATAACTTTATGGTTGTTTTGGGAACCAAATATAGCTGGCTCTGAAATGATGCATACTAAACTCAACTTCTGGATGGCCAGACAGTGCTGTGGATGTTTTGGGGAGCAAAACCATGTCCCCCTGTGATTCTAAAGAGGGGAGCATTCTCCCCACCCCAGGCATGATCCCGTTCTGGGCTGGGCTGCCGAGCCAGCTATGTCATCGCTAATTCTAACAAGCTGGTCCAGTGTGGTTGAGACACCTGGTAATTCTTCGCCTGCTCCCCATGCTGCTCCCCAAAAGAGCGAAACTCCATTTCTCTTGCTTTGTATTGACATGGCTGCATAAAGAGTTTTGCAGCCTGCTCCCTGCATCCACACTCTGAGAATTTGGCAAATTCGTGCCTGTGTCCAGCGCGATGGTTTTTTTTTTTTACCAAGGAATGGAAGATGTGATTTGGAGGAGACATCCTCAGATTGAGATACATTCACTTGGGGGAAATCGCTAACTTGTTAGGACTGGCGTCCGTTCAAAGCATTTCTCTCCAAAAGTTTGGCAAAGAGATAAATAATGTTGCTTCTGTTTGTCAAGGGATGCGAGAAATGCCTTAATCTCTCATTTTGGGAATTGCAGGCCCCATTCTAGCACATAAAGACGGTTTTATTGTGGGCAACACAATACACAGTGTGCACTAGGTTTGAATTGCTAGTGGCAGAGAATTGGGGGGGAGGAATCTCCAATGTGGTTTATATTTGGGGTTGAAAAAAGACCTTGCTTTTTTCTTGGAAATTACCCTGTGCATTGGTTGAGATGGCTTTCTTGCTCTTTTGGCTTTCCTTTAAACAAAAGCCCAGAACCTTAAAAGGAAGTTGAAAGTTGATGTTTGCTGTTATTTCCTCCCCCCCACCACCACCTCAGCAGAAAGCAGTTCTGAGATTAGGTTTTTCTTTTTCAGATCTTTCTGAAAAAGAAAAAGTTTCTTGGTCATGAAGGCATTCATGTGTTACAGACATGCCTGTGTGAACGTTGCAGATGAAATGAAAGGGTCAGGATTTTCCCCCTCAGCATGATAAATAGCACAGAGGCATGTAAAGATTCTACTCTGTTTCTGAGTGAAATCAATCTGGGAAAAAATGCATTTTTTAAACACTGTATGCATAAACACAGCATCCTTCAAGATTCTCTTGCATTTCCCCACTGGAAGAACAGCATTCATTTCATTTTGCATTGCCTTATGTTGCAGATGGCTCTTCTTTCATTCTTCTCTTTTTACTTTCCCAGCAGCAAAACACAAGCATAGTTCCGTTCCGTATATTTGTGGCATGGCTAAGTATTTTGTACAGCCCTGGTTGCCCTATATAATCAAAACAAGGAACTGAAAAAAGGTAGAGAATGATAGCTGGAACGTGCACCTGGTTGATGCATCAAAGCTGCATCCAAGTGCATCTTTTTACTTTCCAAAGTGAAGCCTTAGAACAGTGTTTCTCAAACCCTGGCAACTTTAAGATGCATGGACTTCAACTCCCAGAATTCCCCCCAGCATGCTGGCTGGGGAATTCTGGGAGTTGAAGTCCATGCGTCTTAAAGTTGCCAAGGTTGAGAAACACTGCCTTAGAAGCAGAGATAGAGGTTGATTATTGGAGCTGAAGTCAACTTCTGGTGATCATCAAAGGGGGAAAGACTAGATGAGGGGTGTAGTTACCAAGATAAAGCATGCTTGAAGGACACTAGCTAGGCAAGTCCAGCCTGAAACAAAGGAATGTTAGACTGAATGGGAGGGTGCCCGTGGTTTGCATGGTCCTAGCTCCAATTCCTGCATGTATAGGGAAAAAAATAGGGAACAAGTAATGAGAAAGAAGCCTATATGAGATTTTGGGGAATCGTTTTAATAAACCTTTGGCCAGGGAGCAGAGCATCCTTAAGGGGATCAGGAGAGGTTTAAGCAGGTCATTTTTTTTTAATCCTTTCAATTGTGTCTGATTCTTGGAGGCTGCCTGGACAAGTCCCTGCAGTTTTCTTGGCAAGGTTTTTCAGGAGTGGTTTGCCATTGCCTCCTTCCTAGGGCTGAGAGAAAGTGACTGGCCCAAGGTCACCCAGCTGGCTTTGTGCCTAAGGTGGGACTAGAACTCCAGGTCTCCTGGTTCCTAGCCCGGTGCCTTAACCACTACACCAACAATAGAGCCTTAACCGCTACACCAAACTAGCTCTCAGGCCATAGGATTAGCCAATAACCAGGAGGCGAGTTAAGGGAGGGCACGCTTAACAGCAGCCCTGACTTGGTTATGGCTAAACTGCAGAGGGATGTCATGGCTCTACAAAAACACGGCTGATCTAGGAACTCACATGAGTGTGAAACCCTACTGCTGGGCTAGATGACAAATCTTACTCATTATAAGGCAATTTCTTGAGTTACCTGCTTCCTAAGGTAACTATTGGGGCAAGTCTAGCAAGGTTCTAATGTTGGGAAAGATGGAAAGAAAAAGAAGAGGTTGATCAGGAACAAGGTGGATGGACTCAGTCACAGTGGCGATGGCAACATTGGAAGCCCTGAAGGACCAGGTTAGAGACAGATCATCATGGAGAAAATCTGTATGTGTGGCTGCTAAGAGTTGACACCAACCTGATGGCACAAAATCAATCAATCAATCAATCCATCAGTCTAGCAAGGAAATATACTTCTTGCCCATTGCCTCAGTTCAAAAGGGGGCTGAAATTAAAACCAGGTGAGATGGAGGAGATGGTGGTAAGTAGAAATTGAGGCTCTGGGCTTCTGAATAGTCCCTCATTCTGGGACTCTTTCTTGACCCCTCAGTATCTTTGGATTCCTACTAGCAAGGAGAATTGTTCCTCATGTCTCAGCTGTAACAATTCCTTAGCAGTTGATCTAAAGCTTGATTGCATCCTGACACGGTACATGGGGATACCCTTGGAGAGTGTCTGGAACCTTCTATGGATGTCTGTTGTGACAGGTAGGCTGCTAGCTGCAGCAAACATATCATGCCCATGCTAAAAGATCTGCAGTGATTGCTAATTGATCTCCAGATACCATCTAAGGTTTGGGGTTTAACCTTTGAAATCTTAAACAGCGTAGGACCTTTCCAAGGTCTGTTGGTCAGGCAGGTTGAAAAGGGCTTCTCCCATGTTGAGCTCAAGCTATTGAATGCATTTCTTTGGGAGGAATAGCATTCCTTCTGTTTTAGGAAGGGACGGAAGACCTTTCTACCTGACCATTTTATTTTTTATTGTTATCAGGTGCCTTGACTGTCCTAATGGACAAAAAATTGGAATATATATAACAGAATGACATAGATAAGTACATTTTTATCTAATGCAAAGTCTATCCTTTGAAAAAGATTTAAAGTGCCTTGGATCTTTCCTCAGCATAGCCCCTCTTTGCTATTCATTAAAATAGACTTGTTTTTTTTTCAGGCTCCTGCAGACGCCTGAAAAAGTTGGGCTGCTTAATGAATAGCTGACAGAGGTTCTGGAGAACTTCCCCTGAATTATTTTTGAACTGTGCATAGCCCAGTGTGTGAACTTTTGAGAGCAAAACTAGCCACTAGTTTAGGATTACACTTGGCCAATGGTAAATTGTATGTTTTTTAAAAATTTAACTCTCCTTCAAGTTGAATTTAACTGCTAGGGACTACATGGACATGTTTTCTTGGGAGCGACATAAAAGTGGCTTGCCATTATCTTCCTCCAGGATATTTTTTCAACTTCCCAGCTTAGCTCAAAGTCCTCTGATTTCTTGGTTGTCTTCCACCCAAGTACAAACCAAGCCTGACCTTGGTCGTCTTTCTGAGATCAGCCAGGGCTGTCTAGGCGCTGCTACCTGCTGTGTTCTTAGAATACTAGCAATATCTAAATGGAAAATCCCACGGGAATATCCATATCCATCACATCCAGCAAACAAGCTCTTCACTTTTTAATTCAACTTTTTGCTGGATTCAAGTTCACTGATAAACTGTCTAGACAAAAGCAAGTATACTTGTGGGCTTTGGTTTTACCACAGCTGTCTCACTTCTTGGAAAGTTGTGTGTTCTGCATGTGAACAAGCCAGATATTACTTACTGTACTTAAAAATCAGCCACATTTGGTTCTTCTCTTTCGAAACGTTGGATGAGGCTCCCTGGGTCTTTCCAGTTTCCTTTGGTTTGTCTGCATTTCAGAGAGGCAATTTATGCACTAGGAAGCATACCTATGTATCCAGAATCATTTTCCAGTCTTCTTTGTTAGGGTAGTAACCCATAATACTTCTTAAATAGGCATCAGATAACCTACCCACCCAATAACTTCATCTCTGCAGGAGGTAGCCCAGCAATAAACTTCTTGAATCGAAAACTGTGATTGTGATCAAGTGCATCCCTTACATTCTGGAGAAAGGAAGCTCATCTTGCTGGCAGACAATTTCTCCCAATAAGCAGGGAGTGGAAGGTCTACTCATCTGTAAGCCTCCTTTTTCCTTCTCATTCAATTCTACTCCTGTCAGTTTGGAACTAAGTTTTACTTCTGGCTGACAGTATGGATTGGAGTTCTGCTCAGCCACAGATGTGTTGAAAGAGTTCCCCAGGATTTCCCAGGAAGATTACTGCATGGCGTACTTTGTTCAGAATCTCTGCTTTTTTATTTCTTTTTTCCCTCCATTGGCATCAATAGTGTTTTTCCCCCCTATTTTGAGGGAATGGGAATACAGTTTACAGAGGGGTAAGTGTGTTGAAGCAAAACCAAGAAAGGGTCTGGGGATGTCTTAGAAGTGACCAATTTATTGTGGCAGAAACTGTCATGGATCTCAGGGTTCTCCGTTCCCTTAACTTCTATTTTTCTAACAACTGCTTGTAATGCATGACTTCATTTGACCACTGCAAACCACAGTCCCTAATCTATACTTCTTCTATCTTTTGGCCTCTCCACCACTGATTCCTTTTTCCTTTTCATCCACTCTCATTCTCCTGTCATTTTGGAATGTAAGCCTGAAGGTGGGGACGATCTCCCTTCTTCTTCCCCCTTCTTCCTCCCTCTCTCCCTCCATCTCTGAGAGCTTCAGGCAAGGTGTAAATGCAATCAGTCAGTCAATAAAGCCATCTACCTAAAGCTTTGCACCATCCCTACTTCTGCCACTAAGAATTATGAAAGATTTACCAGCAAAATCAAACATAATTCCTCCCTGCTCCTGTTCCTTCACATGGTATTTTCCTCAAACGTAAATAATACTGGTGTGGTTGAGTCTAATCTGCATAGTGAGTTCAAAGGTAGCATATTAGCTGATTTCACATAGGATGGAAATGCTCTTTCCAATCCTAGTTATCTGCAACAATTGATCTGTTAGAAATGTGGTTCTGGTCCAAATCACTTCCAGGGTTCCTCTTTCTTTAGATGCGAGAAAGAAACAAATTTGGAGACCGCACTGTTAACAGCTGCTGATAGACCTATTCACCATTAATAGCTCTGATCTTTCATAAAGGGAGATTTGGGGTTTTGTTTGTCCTGAGCAGGGGTCTCTCTATGGCTTTGGGGTTAAAAATGTATGACTTGAAAGCAGTTAGCTGTTTTTGAATAATTTGTTCCAGATGGACCCTCACAGAATTTCTGAAGAGGATGCCCACTGTTTAAGGTCCTTCTTGAGACTTCAGGGGAATGTAGATCTGCAAGAAACCACCTTGGCCAACCAAGAGACAAGGCTATTCTCTGAATCATGTCAAAGGATGAAGCAGGCTTTTCAAAGAGTAATGCAAAAGGTCAGTCTACTCCGGGGGTGCGTCAAACTTGGAATTTTGTGGAAGTCTCAGAGGTACCCCAGACCCTTTATGCAGTTACCATCACACAAAAGCCTCAAATTGGAAGTAAAGTATAAGGAATGTCCTTCTTTTGAGTGCAGTCTTGTGAACTGAGCCAGTCTATGGAGAATAAACCCTATTTTCTCCTCATAATAAAGATGAAGCAATAGAGGGTTGGTTGTTTTAAAAGACTGAGAAAAGCTCCTGCACAAGTTAGGGGTTAGCACTAACAGCAAGGAGAAAATGCATTTTGCACTGAAATTATGCGGGTTAAACCGCTGAGCTGCTGAGCTTGCCGATCGGAAGGTCAGCGGTTCGAATCTGCATGACGGGGTGAGCTCCCGTTGCTAGTCCCAGTTCCTGCCAGCCTAGCAGTTTGAAAACATGCAAATGTGAGTAGATTAACAGGTACCGCTTCGGCGGGCAGGTAACAGCATTCCGTTCAGTCATGCCGGCCACATGACCACAGAGGAAGTGTCTACGGACAAACGCCGGCTCTTCGGCTTTGAAACGGAGATGAGCACCGCCTCCTAGAGTTGACACAACTGGACTTAATGTCAAGGGAAACCTTTACCTTTACTTTAATATAGATGTAAGAACTAAAATAGACTTACATTTTTCATATCACGTAAGTAAATATGACTTCATAGAACTTAAGTAAATATATGTATATCTCTGTGCACATGAATGAGTAGGAACTTGGAACATTGCTCTACATTTGTTGGTTTTAAAGTACTACAGCGCTCATTTTATGATGAACACTTTGGAGTGATGTGCTTTGGATCCTTGGTTTATGGTTTGCTAATTATTTTTGAACTCTCACACCACCTTTGAAGCACTATGTAAATAAAGCAAAAAAAGGGGGGAAAAGAAAGAAATTTAAAATGGTATGTATTTCATGTGTTGGAATGTGGAAGTGGCAGATATGCAAATGGCTTTGTGTCAGATGTTCAGGTGAGGTAATTGCACCCCCAGGTGAGCGAGGTAAAAAAAGTGAAGGTGGTAGTCATGACTGTGTGGTTGAAGCCCTGCCCTTTTTTACATGCATTCATACATGTAAAATACATGCTTTGATCACAAAGTTGCAGCTACCATCTTGATTTTTTAACAACCCCCCTCCAACATTCCTAGCCCCATCTTCCCAAGGATGCCCTTGGCATGAAAAAGCTAGCATGAAAGCTCAGTCAGTTAATCAATGTGATAATTAACATATCACTCCATTTCCATTTATCATCTTGCTTGATGAACAGTTCTACAGAACCTGAAAGCTGGAATGTGATTTTGTGATTTTGAGTCAAGTACCCTGATAAGAGAGCCAGTTTGGTGTAGTGGTTAAGGCATCAGGCTAGAGACCGGGAGACCAGGAGTTCTAATCCTGCCTTGGGCACAAAGCCAGCTGGGTGACCTTGGGCCAGTCCCTCTCTCTCAGCCCTAGGAAGGAGGCAATGGCAAACCACTTTCAAATATCTTGCTGCCAAGAAAACTGCAGGGACTTGTCCATGCAGTCTCCGAGAATCAGACATGATTGAATTGATTAAAAAAAAACCCTGATATGGATTAAGGAATCTTGAATATAGTGGACTTAATGTTGTCACTTTGAGTTAAAATGGAAAATTGCCCTTGGGACCTACACTGGATTACAACCCTCCCTAGTTTGGGTTTCAAAATGCACTGGGTGGAGAAAGTTTACCCTTCCTTTCCCAGCTTCAACCTGCTCCAGTTGTGTTGAAATTTGGCTTGAAATTTCAATGAAGACCTTCATGGGTTTCTTGCCCAAACTTTTTTCAAATTTGGTTGGGGCATAAAGAGGGGACAGGAGGTCATTAGCATGGATCTTGTATACCATGTTAGTGGCAGATCTCCCAACTCCATTCTGATTTAGTGTTCTGTCCAAGTGATGCTGAGAACTTCATATCTCTACAAGGATTTAAACCCAATTTTTTGCAATCCAAACCTAATCCTCCAAACTGTTGCTGATAAGCACTTTCATTGGACGTAATACAGAATCATTATCTCTATGGAGATGAAAAAAAAATCTAGGAATATACTGATCCTGCCTGTCTGATTTCAGCTCCCTGTCCCCTAACTAGTGTTTTATGCCATGTGTTTTCCAGAAAACGATGAATATTGAATATTGAGAAAGAAACAAAACACTTGACTCTCTCATGTGTCCATTGAGCTTCAGTTTTAATATTCTTTATGAACAGTTCTGGAACTATCTACCCATTCATTGGCTCCTCTTCTGTATTTATAAGACAATGAGCTGTTTAAGGGTATAAGCTTGTCTGTTAGGTTTATTTTTTAGATTTATTTCCATTCCTTGTATTCCACCATATTGTCCATCTCTAGGCAGTTCACAAACTTGAGCCATAAAACAGTAAAGCCATAAAACCACACCACTTATTAATCTTGTTTTAATCGCATGGCATAGCAGTTTGGTGTTCATGCTGCTTTTTCTTGCTGGGAAATCCTTGTGAGGTCCAGCAGCCAGATGTGTAGACTATTTAGCCATGACAAGTCACGTTGCCCGGGGTGCACCCCGAGGAGGCTAGTCAACATTGCACCGAGTTGGGCTGAGAGGGAGTGACTGGCCCAAGGTCACCCAGCCGGCTTTCAGGCCTAAGGCGGGACTAGAACTCTCATACTGCACCTGATTGGCTCTTGGGCTGAGAGAGAGGGACTGGCCCAAGGCCACCCAGCCAGCTTTCAGGCCTAAGGCGGGACTAGAACTCTCATACTGCACCTGATTGGCTCTTGGGCTGAGAGAGAGGGACTGGCCCAAGGCCACCCAGCCGGCTTTCAGGCCTAAGGCGGGACTAGAACTCTCATACTGCACCTGATTGGCTCTTGGGCTGAGAGAGAGGGACTGGCCCAAGGCCACCCAGCCGGCTTCCATGCCTAAGGCGGGACTAGAACTCTCATACTGCACTTGATTGGCTCTTGGGCTGAGAGAGAGGGACTGGCCCAAGGCCACCCAGCCGGCTTTCAGGCCTAAGGCGGGACTAGAACTCTCATACTGCACCTGATTGGCTCTTGGGCTGAGAGAGAGGGACTGGCCCAAGGCCACCCAGCCGGCTTTCATGCCTAAGGCGGGACTAGAACTCTCATACTGCACCTGATTGGCTCTTGGGCTGAGAGAGAGGGACTGGCCCAAGGTCACCCAGCCAGATTTCATGCCTAAGGCAGAACTAGAACTCACAGACTCCTAGTTTCTAGCCCAGAACCTTAACCACTAACCAAACTGGCTCTCTACTGATTGATTATGTGCCACTGAATTGTTGTCAAGCCTTAGCGACCACATAGATAGACTTTCTCCAGCATCCCCAGCTTGGCCCTTCAGGTCTCCCAACTCCTCACCTATCACTACTACAATGGAGTCCCTCCACCTTGCTTCTGGTCATCCTCTTCTTCTCTTTCCTTCCACCTTTCTCAACTTCATGGACTTCTGAAGGGAGATAGATCTTCGCATATAATCACATCATAACACTCATTAAAAAGATACAAATCTAAGGTAGCACACACACACTGCCAAATAGATAGCAGGCAAAGCATAGATCTTAATCTCCAAATTTTAAACAGTTTTCCTGGCAATGACCAAAGTAGAGGCTAGCTGGGTATTGGGTGGAGAAGCTACTCTATTGAAGAAACAATGGAGAAGCACCAGAGACAACCTGGAGGAGAGGCTGTCGTAGCTATCCTTTGTAGGTTAGAATTGGTGCCTTGAACTGGACTTGGAAATCTATTGGAAGCCCATGTAGTGCCTGCTCTGTAGTGCTTATGCTGCTAAACTGTGTTTTACCAGCCAATATGCAAACTGCTTCAATCTCCATCCATTGGCTAAGGAACTTCATGGCATCTTCTCTTTTGCTCTGGGTGGAGATGTACAGCTGGCAGATGATGTGCCCCCAAAGTTTCATGTAGATGGTAAATAGCATGGGGAGAGCACCAAGGCCTGAAACACCCCATATAAAAAAGGCACCCCATTCATTCCACATGACGAGTGCAAAAGGCTCTCACGCTAGCTTTGGCAGGCCTAATAGACCCATGTTCTATTTTATATAGAGTACTGTCCTTAAGGGAATGTGGTTTGTATTTTCCTTGAAAGCACCACTACAACAAAAGCATCATACAGTTGGGAAGATTTCAAGACTGGATTGCTTAAAAGAAGATGTTTTCTGCATGCGTTCAGAAGAAGTCCTCTCAACTCTTAGGTACCTGCCTCAGGCTGAAAGTTTGATACTTTAGAGTCACAAACCACATTCATTTTAGAAAAATCTGCCCCCAGATTGGCAGAAGAGAACTTGGCATCTGCCTCTAACCAAAAGCATTCTGTTTCGAGCACGATTCTCACAGGCTTTCTAATGAGATTTCTTGAGAAGAAAGAGATGGGGTCACAGGAAGTGCGGCAACTCAACTGTTTTCCTTCCAAAGCCAATATATTCCCAAAGTAGATAAGGCAGTGACTTCTTTAATTTCCTTTTAACTGCCTTCCTGTGAAGTGTTAGGTCTGTTCATTCAGTAAAAGAGGATCTTATAGCTGGTTGTTTAAACAACAGTCTTCTGCATCTTTATTTATTGGGGAACCAACCATGACAAGCAGAACCCCATTTAGCCTTTTTCAACATTGGCTGTCCTTCATCACAGCAGATCCTGAAAAATTGGCTGCAGTATGCTGACTTCACATGAAACCATCACCAGATATTGGGCAGGCATTATGAGCATTGACTCAGCCAACTTCTCCAGAGTCTTTAGAGTGTTCGCTCTCTTATGCATCACTGCATGTTTAGCTCTATTTAAATCTAATTATGATCTGATCTAAGGGTGCCGAAAGCTTGGCAGGGTACTAGACCCTTGTGCAGAAATCTCTTGGTTCATTTCCTTTTTTATTGCCATGGAGGGATGCTTGCATCGTCACAGTTCTGGTAATAAAAAATCTGGCAAGAGGTTTTAATTGCACTCGTTCAGAGTTTTTTTTACCAGGATTGTGTTGAAGAAAGAGTGCTTAGTAGAGCTTTCTGCAATGTAGAATTTTATTTATTTATGGATCCACGCAGGGTGGAATTGGATTTCTGTGCTTGAAACATAGCCTCTTTCCCAAATGGATCTAATAAGCATTTCTGGTTTATGTAAATGTAGAGGTAACTGAGAGGAGAGAAGCGCATTTAGCCACAGTTGCCTTAGTGATAGGCCATGTCAGTCTTTCTGCCTTGGAAATACTCTCTCGGTTTTGTGAGTGCCTGGCCTATTGGGAGGGTGTGGCTGTTTTCCATGCGCAGATATTCCTGCGTAATTGGGAAATGTGTCTGTGCTACACTGTGACCTTTGCAACCCAAACCTTTTGGGGGGTGCCCTATTTAAAAGCCACTGAATGCAGCTAGGCCGTTGGTCTTATTTTCAGCAATGCTGATACCTGTAGTTGATAGACAGACAGTTCCCTTAATAGATCTGAGAAGCAATGGGATGGAAATGAGCAAGCCCTCATTTGTTATAGTGTGATTAGTGAATTTCAGCTACAAGGGAAACAGATTGGGAGAGGAATTCTCGGTGACAAAGAGGTGAGGAAAAGAAAGGCAATTAAATGGAGCAGTAGAACTGAAAGACAGCTAATTGAAGATGCTCTGGAGCCCTCTGAAGGAGAGCAAAGTTCAAAGCTAGTTGGTGGGGTCTCTTCCAGGTCTTAAAAGGATTTGTGGAGCCACCTGGCCTGTGCCAATTGCAGGGAAATAAAGACCAACAGCCACACAGGCAGCCCCTTTAATTCTCTGCTCACATCAGTGGGCCTTATTTCCACTGGAACCTGAAGGCTGCAGTGACAGTTTTCCTTAGTTCTTGGCAAGTGTGAGTAAAATGCCCGGCTTATCAAATTTATTCAAACAATGTCAACAAATTATGTTTTTCTTTCTCGCTGGTTTGATGACTTTTTGTGCAAGACCTTAGAAGGCCTTTTGCAAACCACATTCATCCTGGAGCAGTCTGCCCTCACTTGGCAGAAGAGAGCATCGGATACACTGGTCAGCTGATGGAGCGCTTTCCACTCACCCTTTCCTTGGCAGTGATCCCAGTTGCTGTCAGCTCAGGGGAGCTCAGTCAGGCTGAGACTTGTCTTTGCACTTGGCAACAAAACACTTCACCCGCTGTACCTCCAGGATGGCCTTTCATAAAGAAACATTTACGTATTCTGTATAAGATGCTTGACGTTGGGATTTTAGTGGTATTTATAGAATCCAACCGCGAATCTCTGGTCTATGGCTTAAGTGAGGGTATGAAGTATGAAGTAAGTGTGTGACACCAAGGCCCATTTGGGACCTTCATTTATCGTTTTTTTTTTTTTTCTTCTCTCTCTCTCTCTCTCTTGGGAGATGAAGCAAAAATATCATCAAATGGTTCTTGGAATCATAGAAGTAGGGAAAGAATCCATTAAGGCCATCACATCCGGCCCTGCTCAGTGCAGCAATCCAGATTGAAGCATCCCTTTCCAGCCTCTCCTTGAAGATATCCACTATCGGGCTCCCAATAATAATATTGGGAAGTTATTCCTTACCTGCAGCCTTTGTTTGTTTGTTTGTTTGTTTGCAATCCAAGACCAAACCAACAAACATTAAAACATGCACAACAGTTGACAATGTATACGTGAAGATTACATGAAAGCCCAAACCAGTCAGCTGTGAAGAAGGGGCCAGTCAATTGTAAACTAAAGCTAGAAATAGACATTTCATCAGTACCCTTGATACATCTAAAACTTGAAAGGAAAGTGGTGATCTCTTCTTGTGAGGAAAATTAAAATTACTACTAACTGTGTTATAAGTTCTTTGCCATTGCAGGTAAGGTGGATACTTTGGCAGGACGTGAGATATGGATTCTCCTGTAATTTAGCCCACGGTTTACTGTTTTGCACTGTGAGGGGCTAGAAAACGCATTTTGACCTTTTCCTGCATGATGCCTGTCCGGATGCTTGAAAGTCACTCGGTCATTTTGGCAAGGCTACCCAGTTGCCTCAGCCTCTTCTTGGAGGACAATAGATAAAGAATGGGATATCTGAAAATGTTCTTATTTTAAAAGCACAACCACAGAGCAGTGAGAATCTGAGGACTTTGGGATAGTCAGAGGGCACAAAGTCAGTAAAGACAGCTCAACTATGACCTCCTTCTAGTTTAGGATCAGGGCTAACGTCTTGTCTACCAAGAGTCTTCAGGATAGCTCAAATGCTTCTTCCAGATATTGATAGAACATGGAAGAGCTGTACAGATTGGGCTGCGTAGTGCTTTCATTAGTGTCTTTACACATTGTGGCCATGATTGTGACAGGAATATTTTCATGCTGTCCACCGATTGTGGACTGTGAAAAATGGGCTATCAGTGTATACAACTGTATGCACATATTGCTGTTGGACATGAGGAGGGATTTTGGTTCTTTCTCCCCTGTCCCACATGCATCAGTGTGCTCTCTGGGTAGCACTGAAATGTTCCTACGAGGGGCCTCCTCAGATACCCTTTCAAAAAGTGTATTTGTATGTAGACCTTTGTGCAAAGCACCTTTTTAGCTGGTTCACAAGAAGCTCATCTTAGCCTTTTAAACCATACATGCCTTTCTTTCCATGTTTGTCTCTAGGGCGACCAGATCCCAAGAAGGGGATTAGAAATCCAATATTCTCGATTGCTTAGAAAAAGGAGTGTTGATAGCTGCAACTTGCCTTGCAGGAGTAAAAAATATCTGCTGACAGGAATAGCCTCTTTTACACAACTGTGTAAGACGGAGGAGAACCATCCTTTTTTGCCTCTGGACCTGCTCTTAAAAAGGAGAGAGAGAGAAAAAACCCTTAAGCCCAAAAATAAAATGTGGTGGTGTGTTGTGAATTAATGGATCTCAGAGCTGAAGATTAATTGAACCGGAACTGTGAGGAACCCAATCAAGAAAGTTATTGTCCTTTCCAACCCTGTTCCTGTTCCAAAATACTGGAGGTTCTTTATGATTGGAATTTTGCAGACACCTTGATAGAGTTTATTTTGTGGTCATTTTTTTCACCATTAGCTATAACGCTGACATTTATTTTTGCAGTTGCTTTTCGATTCACTGGACCATTTTCCGTGGCTTGCTAGTGAGTGTTCTGAAAGCTTTATGCTTTCTTTTCAGCTTCCTTCCTGACTGGCAGAGCTAGAAACCAGTCGATTTCCTGCGAGATAATGATTTTGATCTTTTTCTTAGCATTAATCTCATCATTGTTTCCCAGCATTCTCTCTGGGTTATGCTTAGATAATGAGAGACTGAATACTGCACGCCCACATATATTTGGGTTTTTTTTTAAATAGATCTTTATTAATTTTCAAAGTATAGTTAAAGTACAAAAGATAGAATATAGAAAAGATAGAATATAGAACTAAAGAAAAAGGCAAAACGATAAAAGTGCAGAAATAGATAGAAAACATAGAAGGAAAATGACTTCCGACCTTCTCCAACACAGATATAAATACATATTATGCAAATGTGATCCCTTACCATTAGTTAAACCTTTTGTAACATTATTTCTATAAAACCAAACCTTTTAATCATCAAAACCCAAAATCAAGTCTTCGTTTTTTTCCAGATACAAGCAAATAGTCCAAAAGCGATTTCCAAATAGTAACGAATCCAGACACAGTATTTTCTCTTATCAATGCTGTTAACTTAGCCGTTTGTGCCAGTTCCATTAATTTACACCACGTAAATTTGGAAGATTAAGGTGAAAGGCATAGAAAGATTGTGTCTTTGATCTCACTCCCAAAATGGTCATTCCCCTTTTTCCATGGTTTGGGTTATAGACCTCTCTCTTAGAAGCATTCTTCAAGGAATCGATATCCCCCATTAATTCGATTCTAGATGCTGAGGGGTCTTCCATGGAAATGGGAGTCTTCCTTGCTTCAGAGGTCCTGGGGAACGCGATGATGTGTGTTTGGACCTAGTGCTAAGTGCGGATCCTGTCCGACGTGATGATGTCACCACAGCTGTGGGTTTATAATGTTTTGAAACCTGAAGAGGAAGTCTCTGGGCATCTGGTGCAGCATAGTTTGTGCCCCGTGAAATACAGCTTCTAACCTCAGTGGAGGCAAAGTCACGTGGATTTCTGGGTGCACTTTCAAGTTGAGGGAAGTGGGGCAAATGATTCTAACAAGGCTCATAAGCATTTTAGTCCTCATAGCTGTTCATAGCTACAGAGCACGTATGAGCACATATATGGGAACATAAAGAAAACCTTGGGATTTAAACATCAAGACTTAGCAGTGACAGAATGTGATTTGCAGCTTGGCATGAACTTGGTAACAACGTTTGCCATTAAATAGTGCCACCAAAGAGGCATAAGCAACTTTGTCTTCCCAGATGTTTGGGACTTCAGTTCCCAGAAGTTCAACCAGTGCTAAGGCATTCTGGGAATTGTAGCCCAAGATCTGAAAGCAGATCTCATCTATCCTGGGATAGATCGTGCAGCAGGTTTACCTACAGTCACGCTCCACAGTACTAAGAGCATTTTCCCCCCCCATTTTAGGAGGTCCAGCGTCTGAGTGTTGGAAAGGACCAGTCAAGATTGGAGAAATGTAAGTGTTGCTTTCTTGCTAGGAGTCTTTACTCATAGAACATTTCAGCGCTGATTTTAACATGGCGTTTTCCCAATAGCAACAATGGGAGCATCATGGCCAGATTCGCCGAAGAAGAACAAACCTGAGAAAGCGCCATTTGCCCATCTTATAATCGATGGCCACAATATTCCCACTGGTAAGTTCATTTTCAAAGATTTACTGCTTTATCATGCAGGTTGGAGTTCGAAGCAAGGCATTTTGCTGTTTTACCGCCATTGAGTATGATAATCTGAATTGGGCAATTACAATTTTTTTAAAATTTTAATTATTACCATTTTTCAAAATTATACTTATTACTTATTTTAAAACAATGTAAGGAATTAGTAACACTGTAAAGAAAATCAGGCACAGATACTGAGATACAGTTGGATAAACAACAAAACTGAAGTATCATTAAACTAAGGTGGTCCGATGCATCATAAAAATTTATAACATGAAATTATAAGATCTTATGATAATTAAAATTATAGGAGCATAACTGATTTGATGTAAAGTTGGAATTGATAAACAATCATTTGCAGTTATTGGGGCAAACTGCCACCTGAAGGCATGGTTTGAAATGGCTTGGCACACTGTGGTTTCAATGAATTACGGCTTGGCTTCTGTAATGGGATGTGGGAATGACCTTGGGAGATAGGAGGAAGAGCTGCAGCCTAGATAACAGTCTGATAAATAACATTTGAGTCCAAAGGAGGAGGGGTGGCCAAAGCTTCTCAGAAGGGACACTCCCTAGTTTTTGGGAGAGTGCAAGTTTCAGACTTGCAAGATTCGATTGATACAACCTTACAATAAAGAGAGAGCTAGTACTCCTGGGTGTGCTTTTTGTCTGGGCTACCCCACAAGGCTGACATCAATCTTGTAAGTCTGAAAGTACCCCTCCCATCCCTCACTTTTACTCTCCCCAACAACTTGGGAGGGCTCCTTCCAAGTTGCTTTCACCACTCTTCCTCCTTTGGACTCAAATTTCATTTATCAGACTGTAGACTAGGCTGCGGATCTTCCTCCTGTCTCCCAAGGTCATTCCCACATACCATTACAGCTTACTCTCTAAATCAGTGTTTCTCAACCTTGGCAGCTTGAAGACGTGTGGACTTCAAGCTGCCAGGATTGAGAAACATTGCTCTAAACTGAAGGATCACAGTTATATTCTGCCACTCAAGGCCTCTAGGAGGCCTTTGTTTCTGGACTGGTGAACTGAGCAGATAGAAGATGAAACGAGGGAATCAACCCTAAGCTGTACTTTGCCTATACAGTTGGGAGTGTGAAGTAAGCTAGTGATAGAAACTACATTGCTGGGTTACCTGAATCTGAGCCAAGGTATAAACAAGTAGCAACTTCAGCTTTTACATTTAGGAAGCCTCTAGCTTGAGAGCTTAGCTCAGCCTTGTCCCTGAGTATGTCTACCAAGTTCATTCCCACATACCATTACACAACCCACCCAAAAGCTGAGCAAGAATTGTGCATCCTGATCCTAGTCGGGCTTTTCTGACCTTGCAAAAGGGAGCAGCAGAGTTCCAGCTTGGCTTCCCAGCATCTGAAAGACAGAGTGGGGAAAGATGCATTCTCTTGGGGGAAGGTGGCATGATGGCTAAAATTGCTCCCTTCTGGGCCATTTAGGATCCTGAGAACAGGTTATGGCTGCCCTTGTGAAATGGCTGCTAAGGGGGCAGTCCCCTTCAGATAGTGGCTGCTTTGTGGATACAACCAATTATAGAACCCCAATTTGCTAGAAAGCTCCCTGCCATTATTTTTAGCCTTTTTCCTATCTTCGTCCTTTTTCTGGACAAGGTGGACACACTTTTGTATTAAGCTCTGGATTGCAGCCACCCTTCCTTTGAGTCTTAGAGTCATTCTTGGAAAAACGGAGCTGGAAGTTGGGCCTTGGCTTTGCAACATACCAGCTTTTGATTTTTTTAAAATTAAAACAAACTTTAAGTGTAGAAAGTTGGTGGTAGTGGGGAGGGAGCCTGGTAGCTGCCAAGGGGGATGATCAAGGGTTGAGGCCATTTTTGCTTGCCCGCATGTCCTCTCTTGCCCTCTCCAATCTAATGATATTTTCCCTACTTCTCATTAAAGGTGTCTGCAGGTACAGAGCTTTGTCTCTGTTCCCAAATGACAAGCTGATTCCTGATCTGGCACTGTGCAGGTTACAGGCAGTCCTCACTTAATGACCATTTATTTAGTGACAGTTCAGGCTTACGACAGGGCTGGAAAAAACCGACTTATGACCTGTCCTCAGATTTATGACTGTCACAGGGTCCCTGTGGTCACGTGATCACGATTTGGGCACCTGGCAATCGGTTTGTGTTTATGAATGTCATAGCATCCTGTGGTCACATGATCACCATTTTCGAATTTCCCGGCTGGCTTCTGGCAAGCAAAGTCAATGGGGAACCACATGATTTGCTTAACAACCACATGGTTTGCTTAACGGCCACTGCAAAAAAGGTTGTAAAATTGGGTCCGATTCATTTAATGACCGCTTTGCTTAGCAACTGAAGTTCTGGTCTCAATTGTGTCATTAAGCAAGGATTACCTGTATACTTTGGCCACATAATGAGAAGACAGGACACCCTGGAGAAGATGCTGATGCTAGGGAGAGTGGAGGGCCAAAGGAAGAGGGGCTGACCAAGGGCAAGGTGGATGGGTGATATTCTAGAGGGGACGGACTCGTCCCTGGGGGAGCTGGGGGTGTTGACGACTGACAGGAAGCTCTGGCGTGGGCTGGTCCATGAAGTCACGAAGGGTCGGAAGCGACTGAATGAATAAACAACAACAACCTGTATAGGAAATGGTATAAAGTGATTCACAGTCAAATCAAGTTTTGGCTGAGCTAAGACTTGGGACTCAACTTTCTTCCACCTCTTGCTTATGTTTTTGGTAAAGAGAGTGATCAAGAAATGGCTGATACCATTTCCAAAACATGCTCCAGCTTAGGGCTGCCAAGACAAAAATGGGTGGGCAAGCAAAAAGAGTCTCAACCCTTGATCATCCCCCTAAACTACACTATACTACTTTCTTCACTAAATTGTTTTAATTTTTTAAAAAAATCAAAACCTGGTACGTTGCAAAGCCAAGGGCCAGCTTCCAGCTCCATTTTTCCACGAATGGAAAATTCCATGCTTCTGTCTGCTATTAACCCCCAGAGAGGAGGCAAGTATTTTCTTCATTTCTTCTCTTTTCTTCACAGGCACTGGAAAAGTGAACCTTACGTGTTGGCATCATGACAAAGGCTGGGCGAACGTTCTGAATATGACCTTTAGCGATGGCAAACTCATAGCCAATCACGACGGCTTTTACTACCTATACGCCAACGTGTGCTTCAGGCACCATGAGACGTTGGGAAACCTGACTGGTCAAACGCTGCAGCTGATGGTGTATGTGATCAAAACGGATGTTAAAAGGCGGAACCCTGTCATTCTGATGAAAGGGGGAAGTACCAAGAACTGGTCAGGAGATTCTGAATTTCATTTTTTCTCAGTAAACGTCGGAGGGTTTTTCAAATTGAAGTCCGGCGAAACTATAAGCATCCAGGTCTCCTACCCTTCCTTGTTGGATCATTCCCCAGAAGGAACTTACTTTGGGGCTTTTAAAATAAGAGATATTGATTGATTCTATGATTTTTTTAGAAGGGAAAATGTGCTATTTATTCAACGGGGTTAGCTTATTGGAGGATATAATTAACAGCTTGTGGGGTCCAGCTGTATATGAATGAGATTTCCTGGGCAGCTTTACCCACTGCTCCATTTCAAAATCAGCTCGTAATGTTAGGATCGTTCAGCTGCAATGCTATGGGGCTATGAGTTGGCAGTCCATCTGGAATGGCATTTCAACTATTGGTTATAAAAACACTTTGAAAAGCTAGCCCACTTTTGTATCATGCAGGAAATCAAGAGTTGGATCCAGAAGACATTAGTATATGTAGCTGCTGTTGAAATCTGTAAAAAAATAAGGTCCCACTGACCTTTAACTTCCTTAAAACTTCCTTAAAAGCTAAAAATGCTAACCGTGCTTCCCACATGGCAGATCTGATTGGATTAAATGAATATTTCTGAACAAACTTGCTTGGGTTTGCACTGTTAGTTCGGATCTAACCCTTGTGTATTTTTGCATTAAAAAAAAAAATAGTAACTTTGACCCAACTTTGAAGGAAGACTCAGAGGTATGCCTTTTAGATTTTGTTTTATATGTTACTCAATAAAGCAACCTATGCACTGATACAACTTAGCCATACATTTTGTAAGTAAAACATTGAGGGGGGGGGGAAAGAAAGCAGAAAATCAGTTTAGGGGGGATTGTAGAATTTTTAATATGGAACGGTCACTTTCTGAATGACAAAGTGTCTTATTTTTTCCAATTTTTCTGCAGGCGGAATTGCATCTTAAGTGTCTTATATTTTTGCCTTCATCCGTTTCTGTTATCCGTCCCTCCCACTGGGGGCTACATAGAATCATAAGATTCTTTTATTGTAGATTCTTGGCACTGAATTTGTCCCATATGGTTTGTGATATGGTACACAGTTCTACTGACTACGGTATAAAGGTGCTTTTCCTTTTTGCGATATGGTGTCAGCAGTGAAAGACAAGTGTGGGCTTGCTTCCTGCATGAAAGGGTTGTGATTCTGAGAATTGATTCACAAATTATGTGGCTTAGATCTGAGATTTTCCTTTTGAGGAATGCCCATTCCATTGATGTTGATATGAAATCAATGGAACGGACTTCGTCTAGCTTCCTCCTGTAAGAAGTATTTGGAAATGCACTGATACCCCTTTCATAAGACCCTGGAGAGTCTGAATTCCTTGTCAGGGTCTATCCTTGGACACAAAATATATTTGTTGTTTTCCAAGAACTGGATTAGCATCCTTACTGTTCAACCGTGCAGCAGTATAATAGCAAATTAAATAAAAAGCTATAAAGTGGGGAACGACAACAGTGGCAATAGGGTGTCTTCAGTGTGAGAAGGTGCAGGTCCTAAAATTAGTGACCTTACAGGAAAGTTCTTCATTACCATCAAATCAGATTCATAAATTTGATGTGCAAATGTTACAGCAGAGTTGGGAAAGTGGTTTGAATGATTTGGATCACTGCCCCCTTTCTTAAGCCTTCTGATCATGTTGCATCCTTTGAGTGGGGATCATCTCCCCTTTTAATGTGCCTTCAGAGTTACTGCAAAATGTACGAAGGATTCCTGGAACGGAGACTGTATAAGGAATAACCAGCATCAGCCCCAGATACATGCTCTTTGTCCCTGGCCTTTGTGTGGGAGGTAAGAGGATGAAAAAGGCCCATTGCTGGATTGAAAATGATTGGTTTGTTGTACTCAGCCAAGGGAAGCTTAAGCTATCCTCGAATAAGCCAAGCCAGGAATTAACTGTGAGGAGGACAAGCTGTCACACAAGAATACTTTCAGCCCTTCTACATGAGGACTTGGAATCTTCTTGTTTGCTTCTTCACATGGAAAGGCAGGCGGGTCTCAGCTTACATGTCCTAGATATGAACTGGGTCTCTGAACTGGACAACTGGTCCACTTTGAAGTCTCCAGCAAAAAATACTGTTTATACACCATTTACACACCATTCAGAAGAGTCAATAAAAAAGCTAAGAAGGGAACAAAAATACTAGGACACATCCTCTTCCAGCAGCCAGATAAGTAGGGATTAACACCAGACAATCAGGCAGAAAACAATACCCTAACCAAGGAACTACCACACCCTCACTAAAACTGGCAGAGAAGTTACTGTATATAAGCAGGGAGAAAACCCCACACTCCCTTCTCACACTGATGATGTTACCTAGTTGGTTCATGAAATGTCTACAAGCAAACAGCCAAGCTCAGAGAGCACCAAAACTCCACAGTTCAACCCTGAGCTACAGATACTCGCTTCTAGTGGAAAAAAATACTGTCCCCATACATGCCTCCCCAAAAGATCAGGGACTGAATTTAGGACTTTCTGCTTTCAAAACATTCTCTAGATCAGCTTTTCTCAACCTTTTGACCCTAGAGGAACCCTTGAAATATTTTTCAGGCCCCAGGGAACCCCTGCACATTCAGGCTGAAATAGAGGCCACAAGTTACAAAATTATTATGTTCGTTTCATGTGTGGGCCTGTAAAAATGCATTAACAGTGTTCTTAAACTAAAAATAAAGAAACATACCTCTTTAATGTGAAATTGCCTGAATCTGAAATATTTTTTTAAATAAAAATTTCCCTAGTGACCTCTCGTGGAACCCTGGGGTGCCCCGGAACCCCAGTTGAGAAACCCTGGTCAAGATCTTGAGCATTAATGAATTTTTCTGCATTCATGCCTCTGGAAATCCTCTTCCAGCTTTGTGACAATGAATCTTTAGAATTAGCTTTTTGACAAATGATTTCGGGTTGGCACGATCTGTTAAAATTGCTCATGAAGCCTGGCTCTTCATTCAGTGGGTTTGCCATGAGAAAAAAAGCGGCATTAACCCTTTGAAGCTGAAAGGCACAATCTGTTAATCAATTCTCAGCATTGTTTGGCCATGCCAGAACTTGCAAATACCTGTGTTTCCAAAAAGGCAAAATGGATATTTTTATATTCTGTAAGATCAAGGTATATTTTAGATGTAAGTTTTTATGTGAAAAATCCTGTAATTTATGTGTGTCCTAAAGTATTTGATACAAAATATTTAAAATCTTAGTGTATGTATATGCTTGGAAATGTTTGTACAGAGATGGATTTACTGGTGCACTTTTAAGCCCATTAGGGAAAACTGCAGCTAAAATGATCATTTGCCACTAGCAAATGTGATCTCTTTCTCGGTGTTGTATTAATTTAATCGCTTTTGGTTGATCTAATCAGTATTATTGAAAAGTCAAGGATCACACATCATGAGATGACAACTGTTGATAGTTTTAGGTGCTTTTCACATTTGACTTCTGCTCCAGAAATTCCTTCCACAGTGACACAGAGATCAAGCCAGAGGTTTTCGTAGGAAAAGAATGGGGTAAAATCAGTAAGGATATTCCAGATGGTGGCTTTGAAAGGAAGTTAAGGCAATCACGCTGGTATTACGGAAGAATAAGCAACAGATCAAACAGATTCGTTAAACGTATTTATGTAATTATTCAACAGACATTTTACCGTACCGCACATACCGCAAATCTGTAAATGCGCTAAAAATGATTTCTGTTGGTTGGTTGGTTTTGCAAAACGATTTTTTCCCAATAAATACATAAAGGCACATGTTATGATTATTTTATACTGTACAATAAGCATTGCTTTGGATTGTTATGACATTTTTAAACAATAAATAAATACATTTCTAAGAAGCGGGAGTTTGTGGTTTTGGCTGGTAAGTCAAATTGTGCAGGCCTGGCATGAAGATAGAGGAACTAATCCTAAGTGAGGTATTAGCCCATGTCCTGAGGGAGAAAGCGCCTTATTCTACCTCCATTATAAATCTGTTCATCCACCCTCCTCTACAGCAACTAAAGACTTAGCAAACCTATCCTTGTGGTTGCATATTTAATTGCAGTTTGCAAAATTCTCCTCCTTTCCCCCTTCACCTTAACATGTGTCATATAATTCTCTGTGGAGCTAAAACCGGAGTATATCACGGTAAGCAAAGAACATTCCCCATTAATCAGTGTGTAGGCATTTTTGTCCAATCTGTTTTCTTAACTGACCTAGATTTTAAGCAGGTATAGCTAGCTCTGAACAACCAGGTTCAGGAAGTGTCTTCCTTAGTTCCTGGAAATGAAACTGTGAGTGGTTCTCTAATGGTTTCTTGGTGCCTTTATGATCTTTCTTACCTAGTTGCTTTTTCTAATAAGCTGTTTTATGTGTGTTGTAAAAATTTCTTTTCAAGAATACATACTCTGAGCAGTCAACTTTTGAAAAATTCTTACTACAAACAAGATAGATACTGAAAACTCTACTTCTAAAGAAGTTTGCCTTTTGCAATGATCGACATTTCGTTCAATAAATCTACGTTTTTATTTATATATATATTCCTTCCTTCCTTCCTTCCTTCCTTCCTTCCTTCCTTCCTTCCTTCCTTCCTTCCTTCCTTCCTTCCCATGGATTATACTTCTCTTTCTAAAACAAACAAAGCATCCATCAGTCAAAGTCGAGAAGATGACATTTCATTACACATTATTTTTATGGTCGAGTTTGCCACCAATATTTATGGCGTATGCAAAGCTTCTTGATACAAAACTTGAACAGACTTTGCAAATTGATTCTTTAGCCATGAGGCTATTATGGGCCAATTTAATGAATTCAAGGTGGATGAAGAGAAACCAATACTAAATTAAGGCAAATAGGATCCCATTGCTCCAAATGTCATTTGGTGGCACTGTTCCCAGGACACACCTAACTGGGTTAATGGGAGGGAGTTAATAGCTTAAAGGGCATCACTTGATGCAGCTCATTAATCTTCCAGAGCATAAATTTAACTGCAAACAAAGTACAGGGTTGAAGTAACTCCCTCTTGCCAGTCTTGTGGAAAGGTCTAAAGTCAAGTGATCCATATTGCATATCTAGTCCTGCAAGAGAAAGAGATGGAGAGAAGGAACATCTAAAAATAATAATAATAATAATAATAATAATAATAATAATAATAATAATAAACTATCCTGTAGGCTTACTAGCATTCTCCTTATGAGATACAAAGCACTTCCTGGAGATTCCCTATGCTCAAAATGGTGATTTTTGACTCAGCATGACTGTGTGTTGATATAACTGAAAAAGCATTTGCCTGGTTTAAGCCTGTCGTGGGAATGAGCTTATCTGGCTTATTTGAACCAAGCCTGTCTAAAAGAGGAGGCAAACAGAAGCCCTTCAGACCTTGGGAGTTTGTTTCTCCTGTGGAGTCTTCCAGATGAAAATGTATGAATCCTGGGTGTAAGAATAGGAAAAAGTATCTGCTTGCATTATTTCCTATATATGAGAATTTGTACAAGTGTTAATGCAGTATTCCCTTGAATTCTGAACCTGGATGTTGTTTTCAACAAAAAAAAGTTGGAAAACAGCTGTCTGTGACCAAAGATACCCCATGCATCCAGAATTAACTTTCGGAATTAACCCAGCGGAATTTACCCAGGCTTAGGTAAAGTCAGCGTTCTTGGTGCCACTGACAAAGCTGGTAGCTTGTAGAACAGCAGGAAATGGAGAAAATGGTTGGGCTCTGTCTGCCAAGACAGCGTATTGATAGCTGTTCTCTTTCTCCCATCATATGGAATTTCAGGTATGTTGATAGAGCAAAAGTAAAGATGCCATTAAGTTGAACTCAACCCTTGGTGGCTTTATAGACAACATCTACTCCCAGCCAAGAACTAATCAATACTCATGCTTAGCTTCCCAAACTAGATGAGGCTGCTCAGATCTTGCCCCTTGCTTTAAGTATTGATAAAGTACCTGAATTAAAATGTCTACTTAGCAATCACTTGGGTGGCCTTGGACAAGACACTTAACAATCATCTTCTCCTCTGACTGAGACCTTACAAAGAAAGAATCCCTTACTTAGAGGAAGGATGTTATAAATGTGCTCATTACTCAATTCTAAAAATCTGATGTTTTGGTCTGAGAAAAGTCACAACATGGATAAATTATTGCTGAAAATGGTGAAGATCTCCTTAGGTTGCCTAATCATTCCATAGTTCAGGTTTTTCTCCTCCAGAACTGAAATGACTGTTCTTCCAAATTAAGAACTAATGCATCTTTTTTGCACTATTTCAATGCAAAGAGGTGCATTTACAGGAATTCCCCTGCTATTTCTGAAATTAAAATTCTATTAGCAACCCTTTATGTTTTATACATAATACATACAGCATTATCTAATATTTTAAAATTACAGTTCTTGAGACTGCCTTCCTCAGGAGATTCTGCAGACTAATGAATGCAAAACATAAGGTACGGCACGATTACAAATGGGGTCAGTTTCCTGAAACGGTATTGTCAATTTGACAATGAGGGGGTCAATACCGAAGAATGCTACACCTTTTTAAATTAGCAGAATTGCTGATGTGGAGGGCTTGCTGTTAAAATTCCCAGACTAATTATACAGCTCTGCAAAGTATTCAGCTTTGCTATAGTGCCCCAGCAGAAGTCAGGCAGCAAATGTCTAAAAACCATGCCAATCCCATAAATATCGCTAATGAGCCATGTGGTTAAATTCACGGCTTCAGTGCAATATTGACATATTTGTGCAGGCACATCTGTGGACTTTGTTCGTCTATCTGCATAATGCAGTGCTCTACTGGATATTATAGTAGTAGCAGTGGAAACCTTTAGGCCTAGTGGTGGTGGGTTGAACATTCCTCAAGCCAAAGGAGAGGGAGGCAGAAGAAAAACTCAAGAACAGGAGGATGGGGAAGAGGGACTAGATCTAAGGGAAATAAGAGCAGCATCTTGGACGCAAAGTTTTGGCAGAAGAACTCCAAAGAACTGAAAAACATTCCAGAGAAGTGGAAAGAGTCTGGAAGGAGGTTGCAGTGGTAGACACCAATGCCCCTCCATTTAGCTAAGGGCCAGGAGATGCATATAGAGCAAGAGGTTCTAGTCAATGTGATCCCAAATTTGGAGCATGCTGGCAGTGTGTGCTGAAGGCAGTCAACTGGAGGGGCCCTTGATGTGTGCTGAAGGCTTTTCAGGGTAGGTGGCCTTGGTGCATCCTGCAGGAAATTCTGCAGGAGGTTCTTAAGCCTTCCAGTGAGAAGCATTATTCAGGCTGCTTGCCAAAAGCCTTGGTGAGTAATGTAGAGAAGGCATCACTTGCTTCCTTTTGACTCCTTGCCACTTCAGCAAGTGGTCAGGAGGATATTTCTAAAGTCCTCGGCTACCACCATGAAAGACATACAGTAAGTGGCATCTGCTCCAAGGCCAGAGTCTATGACATGCTATGGACAAAGGGATTTCCAGGCTGGCTGGATCTAACATGCCCTGTGGATAATTTTGCAATGCGTATTTGAGGATGTTCATCTTAAAGCCTCTTCTGCATGCAGTAAGGGCTTCCAGGACAGTTCCAAACTGTTCAGCCTGGAAGCCCATGGCCGGCACAGGGGGAGAAGGCTGAGAGGCATCTTCTCCTGCAGCACTGGCCTGAAGCAATTCAGAGCCAACTGAAGGGCTTTGTCGAAATTTGTCATGGCTGGAACTGCTTAGTCAAAGCAAATTTCCTTGCATTGCCCAGGCAAATTTCACACCAATGGCCAGGAAGCTAATCAGTCTTTTCCTGTTCTTCCTTGCAGGCAGAATTCAGGCTGCAAAGCTCTTCAGTTTTCCTGGGAGTAAGCCCCATTGAATTCTGTGACATTTTCAAACCAGGAGGCATATTTAAAATCGTGTTATTAGAATACATTGGGGTTTGGGGCAAGATAGAATTATTAAGCTTAGCATGTTTTGATCTTCATGCACATTTTGACATTGCACTTCCATCCCTGTACCGTGAAATAAAATTGGAAAAGTGACAGGGCTGGGTTTAACCGGTGCACTGCTTCTAATTTCCACCCTTCAAGTCTTAACCTTTTAAGGTCTTCCTCTACATTTCAAGGCAGGTGAATTTGTTTCAGAGCAATGCAGCTGAACGGTTTATTCCATATAATGCTTTTAAATTCTAACATAAAGCTTCTGAATCCTAACCAGTGTCAGCAGATTAAATCCAGAATAATTCAAAGGGACAGAAAACAAGACTAATCAAAGCGGCACCCCTCTTCTCCCAACCTGCAAAGCAAGGACAAACAAGATAAAACCCCTGGTGCTTTGTAACTTTGTGCTGAGATTAAAACAGGCATATCAAAAGTGTGTCCCACCCATCATTATTTCTTTTATTGTATGCAAAGCCATGCCCTGAGGGAGTGGCTCCATTTTCCCGTTCAGATGCCCTAGGAAGGACACTCTGGGCATGCCATCTCTGTGATGTTTTGGTTTTCACCTCCCCGCCCTGGCCCCCATGTCCACACTGGGGAGGAAACAGGAAACAGGGAAAGGCAATGCAAATCTCCTGTCTGTTTTGCGCTGGTTGGAAGGCTGTTACTTCCTATCCCATTTCTGTCTGATTCAGTCACGGATGGCGAAAGTCTGCATTGTTTGGATGATGTGGTAGCAAGGAAACATTGACCCCCAGGGGGCAGCACATGACCAGTTTCATCCTTATTGTGAATCATCCGATGTACCTAGCCAGATCTATGGGGTTCAAACTCTCTACCAGGAATCAATCTCATGGACCTTTGCCTGTTAGATGACTATTTACAGTACATTAGTTGTTAGGAACTGTCCAGGTCTGGCACTGAGTGGTGGCAAGGATGCTGTCTGGATGATGCAGCTGATGGGGGAATAAGCTTAACCCTGAAGAGCTTTATATTGACTCTCTTTTGGGCTTGCATGCAGCTTGCACATAGAGATGAGTGAACTGGCTTGGGAGGGGGATGGCAGAATCAGCCATGCTCTGTGAACATGGCTTCTCTCCTGATGCAACAGCTGAGACCCACAATCTTGTATTTCCCCAGTCTCTCAGGAAACCATCCATGTTGTCTTCCACATTTTTTTCCAATCTATTCCTTCTTCCTCAATTTTCTACCTCTGCACAATTTTCCTGCATGCTCAGCTTCAGTTGCTGAAATGCCTGTAACCCCATTCCTTTCTTCCTAGTGAGCCTTGCTACAGAGACACTGTGAGGATGATTCTCACTTTGGTTTTAGGCAACTGCCAGAGAGTCTGACATGGAGGCAGGCATCAAGCAGAGTGTCATGAGCTGGGATTTCGACCCTTCAGTATTTTTATTACTGACTTGGATGAAAAGGTGGAGGGAATGCTGATCAAATATACAGATGACACAGTTATAAGCGGAAAAGCTAGAAGACATAAAGAATGATCTTATTCAAAGTGACCTTGAAATATAGAGAAATGGGCTAAAAATAACCGAAGTGGAAAGATGTTCACCTAAGAAGCGAAGTTCAAATGAAGGGGGATATCTGGCTTGTAATGACACTTAAAAAAAAAAAAAATTGGAATACTTGTTGGCTGCACTTGGAATATGAGCCAGCAGGGTGATGAGGCTGCAAAGAAGATCAATGCAATCTTAGGCTACATCAACAGAAATATAATTTTAAAAAATCATGATGAGCCATCAGACCCCATCTCAGGTATGATGTCCAGTTCAGATTGCCACATTTTAAGGAAGATGGAGAAAAATGGGAACAGATTCAGAAAAAGGCAGCATAGATGATCCGGGATCTAGAAACTAAGGCATACAGAGAGATGAAAGGGAATGGATATATTTAGCTTTGAGAAAAGTTGAATGAGGGGGGATATGGGGACCCGAAAGGATGTGTTTTCTGTTGTTCCAGGGTACAGAATAACAGATTTAAATTTAGGGAGGCAGATTCCAAAGAAATGTTAGGAGAACTAATCTCCTTTGAGCAACGGCAGTTTGACAGTGGAACCAATGACCCAGAGGTGGTGGGCTCCTTTCACCAATGTGTTCCAGCACAGGATGGACACTGATCTGTCTTGGGATGTTTGAATTTGGACTTTGCAGGACCTGGATAGCCTAAACATCCCTTTCCAACTGCAGCATTGAAGGATTCTTAATGGTGAGCTATAGCTCCATTTCAAACATTGTAAATCAGGCTTTCTCCCCCAAATCAGAGGGTAGGCTATGAAATCCTGCTTTCCCATCCTGCAAGAGCATTTCCCTGCAACTCAGCGCCACTGTGGTTTTTCAAGGGTGCCTCGCAACGTACCCCTCTCTCAGCCCAATGGTTGTTGGAACCAAGCAGAATAACCCATCATTAGCACTTGTATATAAATGGCCACAGAGGGAGACAACATAATTATACAGTGGGAAGAGACAGGGAGTGATTCAGCCATTGGTGACCTTTATAGAGGAATTTTTGAAGGCACGTGGCTTCTTTCGGACCTGTTTTTAGTTTATGCTGTGGTAACTGTCATTCTGACGTGAAGTAATAGCAGCCAGCATTATCCCTTCAGTTTATCTAATTTTATTTCAATTGTTTATTTTTTCAGGGAGCACAGACAATACTCGCCTGCTTTCTAATCTTTCTGGAGGAGCAGTGAGGAGAATGCATCAGCAACTGCTAATAGAGGGAAATTGAATAAATGGGCCTAGAATGCCAGTGGAAGCCATGTTGGGGACTATAACCTAGCAGGATCGTGCATGCTTTAAGATGATTAGGAAGCATGGAGCATGGAGTTCTGAAGCATGCTTTGCCTTATAAAACAACAAAATAACATTAGATTTTCTGGTGTGGTAAACTGTATTACGGGTAGGTTCAGAAGAAAGTCGTTTTATATTTTTCACGGCACCATTATTAATGGAATAATATACGATTCTGCCACAAGTGCAATCATGAAGGATAAGTCTTATCACAATTTGCCACTATAATTAAACTGATCATTATAGTCAGAGACATATAAGAACACGGAGAACCATGTTTCTATAACTAAGGCTATCAATTATAGACACATCTCTCGCCTGCGTACCAGGATATACAATATAACAGAACATTTTGTATGCTCTGTGACTTCTCCTCAGATTCTATGAAACCGGTTGCCTTTTAGCCCAAGGCAGAATTGTAAAGAAAGTAAGAAAGACGTGACCCAAACACAAGAAAACACATTCACAAATTCTTCATCATTCAACTGTATAATACAATTTGGTCACACTTTGCTCCATTTGTTGTGAAATGCTGCACCCAAGCTTTGCTGAAGAGCTTACTTCTCAACTTCCTCAGTGCTGTGAAATTCAGAAATCAACTCTGTAGGAGCATTAAACAAATATCCAAACAGAAAAGTGGAGCAAAACCTCTGTTTTACAGACCCTCATTCCATGGACTTCAGATGCAATGGATAAAATGTTAATTTGGCCTTCACCCTTAAATAATGGACAAAATCCATTGCTTCTGAAGCAAGCCAAAAACCCATGTCACTTATGTAAATGTGCATTATTTGTGTAAAGTTATATCATTTGCATAATTACAGAAAATGTTGCATATTTATAGAAATGACCGATGTCAAGTACATAATTACACAAGTGCTGTACATTTCTGCAAATTACATCAGTTACATAGATGCTAGGATTTAACGAGCATTTGGATTTAACAGACACATATTGCCCTGAGCTGGTCCATAACAACTGAGGTTTTACTATAGAATATTTGATTTCTTCATACCAGCTTCAAAAGTGATATCACAGTTGGCCTTTTTTAAAATCAAGCTCCCTCCACCCCCAACACTAGTAGCAAAACCCAGCAATTTTTATTTTTTAGGGTACACTAAAGAGCAAATCCTTAAAAGTATCATGTGTAAGAATGAAAAGGTGATTCAAATGCATCAGTTCGAGTTCCTTCCAATTCCCACTGCAACCTGAGATATTTTTATTAAATTTTACTAAATCATAATTTCCTTCAAAGTATACTGAACTTGTTTTGTATATGCTAACTGCTGCAAGGGTTTTACACAGCTCTTAAGGTTGCTTGACTCCTTCCTTGCACGATTTGCTAATCAAGTTGTGGAGCATGCTTTAATGTCCAGGATAACTTCGTATTTAAAAACTAAATCTGATGTAGAATCCAATTCTAATTGGAAACCCTTGCTGGACTATAATTAATACACAGATTTGTACTGCACCCCAAATCTGGATACTTTTTTCCCGTAAAGTCTGTGTCTCAACCTTATGGAAAATCAGATTGCTAGTATGGATTTAATTTACTGTAGTTTATATATCTAGTTAGCAATTTATGCTGTGTTAACCAGGTATTCTTAGCTTAAAACTTAATAGGGATTCTCAGTTTTTCCTTGAAAAAGTGATATATTCCATCATTTCATAAAGAATTAATGACTTCTGGAACATTGTAAATGCTGTGACATTTTAGATTCCTTGTTTACATTACTTCTTAAAAGTGTTTAATAAGAACAACTGCAACAACACAAAATTGGATAGCCAAATGTCTGTGGAAACTTCTCAGAAGGATAGGAAAGTAAGGGAAGACCCTAAACATTTGATTAAGATGGCATGCACTGTTCTCTAGTTCCAGATATGCAAACTGATTGCAACAGCAGTTGAATCTTAGCTCAAGGGTGGGGATTGGACCACTGGCCCCAAAGACAGAAGATGAGATTACTGTATAGAGGTTTGAAGCAAGGCAGTGTCGGATGTACAGCTCTGTCCTCCAGTGTCTGTCATTTGCTTTCCTTCATTGAGAAGCACCTCTCTGCTGAATGCCTTCTTGCTATGAGCAGCATGCCTCCAATAGCCCTCTGGAGGTTGTTGCATCAGAGTACAGGTAGGCCACATTTAATGACTGACCTGTTTAGTGACTGTTCATACTTACGACAGGGCTGAAAAAGTAACTTTACAACTGGCCCTCGCACTGACGACCATTGCAGCATCCCTGCGGTCACATGATCGACATTCAGGCACTTTGCAACCAGCAGGCATTTATAATGGTCACAGCATCCTGAGGTCATGTGATCACCATTTGCACACTTCACAGGTGGCTTCTGACAAGCAGAGTCAATGGAAAAGCTGGCAGCAAAATAGCAAGTCTCTAATTTAATGATCATCGTGACCCGCTTAATGACTGACAGAAGTGAGGTCGTAAGTCCATCAAGTCATGAGATGTCTTGCTTAACAACCACATTGTTTAGCAACAGAGTTGCCAGTACCAACCCAATTGTGGTCATTAAGCGAGGATACCCGTAATTCAAATTATGCCCCAAGAGAATCTGGATTCTGCAGATTAAACAGTTTGGGCAGATTTGTTCTAATTGTGCATTCACTGACTTATTCTCTTTTTGTAAGGCATCGCTCAAAATCCAGGCTTTCAGTATATCCCAAGATGACACTTTCTTCAAACTCATATGCTCCATAAAACTCATATGCTCCTTCCACTGAATTACACAGTGATAGAAAAACCCTGTTAATAGGAGTACTGTATCTGAGGTGCAAAAGTCTATCTGATCACTAGGTGACACTCAATTCTTTGCAGCCATTCAGTGACCATCTGTATTTTTGCAGTCCAAATGTCTATTTATTTAGATGTCTGTCTGTGCTTTCATTCAGGAACTCAAGGAGAGTACCCAACATTTCTCCTCTTCCTCCTGTCGGTAGGTTGGGCTGAGAAGAGGCATCCAATGAGTTTTCATGGTTGAGGATAGACTAGAACTTGGGTCTCCCACCTTAATCGTTATATCACTGCAGCTCATTCAGTTCTACTAGAGGTCTCTCCACATTTGAAGTGGGATATGTCAAGCTGAAGAACAGTGTTATCATGTTCACAGACAGGTTAACGAGCAAGCCATTCTCCTTTCTCTTTTGGGAGATTAGCTCCTGAGACTAGACAGCTGTTGAAAGGATGCTGATATTGCCCAGATCTATGTGGAATTTAAGCATTCTCCAAAAGATGGCACTGTTTCTTTGTACTCTACCTTGAAGAGTCTGGGATACAGTACAATTACTGTCTTTATAAAAATCTAGTCATGTTCAAAATTGAAAGACCACAGAATTTCTTCTCTCTCTCTCTTTCTCTCTCTCATCCATCCATCCATCCATCCATCCATCCATCTATCATCTATCATCTCTTCTATCATAATGCATACTGTATAACAGAATTATACTAAGCACTGTTGGCTATCAATAGGCTTCTGAATGCAATTCAAAATGCTGGTTTTGATCTACAAATTTCTCCATGGCTGGTCATCACAGTGTCTTCAGCATCACTTGCCCCAACTAGAATTAATCTGTCCAGATCCTTTATCTATCACCACCATTGCTACCCCATATTTTGGTGATGTCAACTGGGTGGAAGGTAGGAGATGATGTTTCTCTATCATCATCATCATCATCATCATCATCATCATCATCATCATCATCATCATCATCCAAATACAAAAAAGGAAGAAAAAGAATACACCAACTTATAAAAGAAGGAAAAAAAAACTGGGAAAAAAGGAAACAAAACCATACAAAAGATATATTTGCAGACATACATATATCAGTAAGTTGAAGCCATGATTCAACATACACGGTTGATCTACATTAATCAATTCTGCAAATAGGTTAGGGTTAGGGTTGGGGCCATATGTTTGTGTTTCCAATGCTAAACAATAAGTCTTTTGATTAGAGATGGTGTTTCTCTGTAATGGCTCCAACATGATGGAATACCCTCACTTGTTTACGTGAGATTGGCCCCAGTTTGTAGACCTTCCCAGTTTGGAAGGCTAAGACCAAATTGTTCCAGAAGAACCATAAAACTGTATTTTATGTGATATTGTGACCCAATGGTTTGAATGTTCTGTCATATTTCAGATACATATTAAAACTGTGAATCCCATATTCCTTTGGCTCAACTAATATTTCAAACACTTTCCAGAAGCCATTTAGTTGTAATTTCAAGATCTGTATACTCAAAGCAACAACTACTTATAAAAGTTGCCTTGCTATATTAGTGTTTTAATTTCCAAGGGGCTGCAATTTTAATTTGTGCTACCTCTGCTACTTCACAAGAGAGAGATATATGCTTTATTTTTAATGAAGTTGCATTGTGATCTTTACAGGTAAGTTACAGTCCTAAGTTGGATAGTGGATCATTAATTTTTGAATTTATTTCAATATATTAAATACTTAAGTCAAACATGTCTTGCTAATTTGCATTTTCCTCTCATATAGCTGCTAATTTATTTAGCAGTTTTTCCATATTAGCTACACCTTTAGTGGAATTGTGCCCAGAAAACTGCTTGATTTGGTCTGCTAAATACATCTATTATGTACAATTTATATTTATGGAGCAATTTTGCATACATGTGTTAAATTTGGCTTGAATATCGTGCCATACATTTGGTAATTTTAAGTGTTCTATCTGAGTTGTAGATTTGATCAATGACTAATGAACTGCACAGATGGTTCATATTTATTTATTTATTTATTAAATTTATATCACTGCCCATCTCCCCCAATGGGGGACTTTGTTATTGACATGGTTATCAATACTGTGCCAGCTGTCCAGAATGCCTCAATATGCCCATATAACACCTCTGCTTCATGAGCTCCACTGTTTGCTAGTTTCCTTCCAGGTGCAATTCAAGGTGATGGTTGTTACCTATAAAGCCCTTCATGGCATGAGACCTGATTACTTGAGGGACTGCCAGGCTCCCATAACATGGGAGTCAATTCAATCCTGCAGGGTTGGCACACTCCTTCAATTAAACAATGCCATCTACTGGGACCCCAGAAGCACGCCTTCTCTGTAGCAGTGCCTGCCCTCTGGAACAAGGTTCCCCTCAAGATCCAGGTTGAGATCCACTCTGCAGTTGTTTAGAAGAGCTGTGAAGACCTGGATCTTCATCCAGGCTTTCAGCAGGACAGAGTGAATCTCTCTTTGGATTGTGTGGGTTTATTTCTCTTTTGTTCCTGTCCTTGTCATCTTCTATGTGTTTATTTTTGGGTATTATTGTATTTTTTTCCCTTGTTCTAATGATTTTACTTAGGAGACACCCAGAACGGTTGGGAGCTAGGTGGCATACCCATTTAGTAAATCAATCAATCAATCAATCAATCAATCAATCAATCAATCATCCAGAATAACCGAAGGAAGAATTATAAAATGCAGATGGCTATAATAAAAGCTCAATTTGGAATGACAGCAATGGCATCCAACATCTAAGGAATTTGTGTCTCTTGCCTGTATTTTCAGATCCTGTAACCAGAAGGCTCGGGCAATGAAAATGTTTGGCTCAGAAGCCAGCCTCAATTCCCAGTTCAGTTCAGGTCAAATCAATTATGAACAGACAGTTCTGCTGAAATAAGAACATATAAAACATACCGTGTGAAAATTGAAAACTTCCCAATGCATGTGTTCTGCTGGTGTTCTGTGTGCTTAATTACCTGAACGAGTGACCTTCATTGTTGGAGAGAGAGAGAGAGCGAGCAGGAAAGAGAGAGAGAAGCATTATTCCAGAGCTCTTGATAAAACAGGACATAAAAAATTATTCATCTGAAATTAAGCCTGCAATAAATTAACACTAGAGCCAGGAGAAAAAAGCGGAAAAATGCAGGTGGAGTACAAGAAGGTAAAAATGGAGAGATTTGGCCACCTCTGTTAGGAAAATGGAGATGGAACAGTAGTTCCAGCAGACATTTTTGTCCAAGTGATACTTACCCTTTCCAGCTCAACAGAATGTTGGAAAGCCATCACGTAAAGAGGTTGAGAGCCCTCCCTATCTCTCTGTCCATCAGCAGGATAATTACCTGAAAACAGAGCCGAACAGGACCAAATTTGGTGTGGTGGGAGAAGCCAACAGAAGAAAGGTTGAGTTTGAATAGGGGCCAGATGTGGCCAGGATCTGCAGAGAAAAAAAATCCAGGAAAAGACCCCCAACCCTCCAAGAAGTCTCAGTGGGAGGTACAGCTGGGCAGCGGCTCAGATGTTTGGTGATTGCTCCATTCTAAGCCTCAGGCCCTCCTTCCTTCTTATGACCCAGACGGAGCTGCCAGGCCATGCAGGCATCACCTGGTTGTTCAACAGTGCTGTACCTGCACTGGTGTTCTCTTAGACCTGGAAACATTTCTTCAGGCTATTATTTTCAATTTTAAGTTTGAGAGTGCTACAAACACCTCAGACAAATTCCTGGCTTTGAGTTCCTCTAATTTAAACTACAGTATAAAGATACACATAGACAAATGGGAGGGAGGGGAAGAGGAGGAGGAGGAAATAACAATAAATACATTGACCTGGTTCTCAAAAAAGTCCTTTGTTCAAGCAGTAATTCCAATTGCACTTAAAGTGGACCAGAGAAATAGTAATCTGGTTTTATTGTTCAACAGTTGCCATTCTGCAAGATTGAAGGTGGTAAAATTTTGAATGTGTCTTTAGCCAATTGAAGTGTCTGCAAATGGTAAAACTACAGTATAGTGTACATTTGCAACCCTATTTTGTAAATAAAAATTGTACGGCAGTGAGAAGTCTACATTTTATTTGACAGAAGGTAGACCTGGGCAACACTTCTCTTCTACTCTATTATTTATTCTTACATCCTAGAGTTGCCAAGCATTTTCATTTCCCCATTATTAAATTTTGCTTGCTCCTTCTTGGCCGTGCAGATGAAAGTGATGATACTTGTTTGCTAAGGAAGGGATTTTTCAAAGGAAAGTATTCAATACATACTGGGGTTAACCTGATGACTTAATTAACGGATTATCTGGATTCACAAAAACAATACTATATTCACACATGCACAGACCAAAAGGGCTTGGTTTGCACATCAAGCTAACCCATAAAATTAACCAAGATTAAAAGGGGCCCAACTCACCTATGTACTTCAAATGCAGCAGCTAGTTCTTGTGTGAACAAGGCCTTTAAACAAAAGAAAATGAACAAAAAAATGTGTCAGAATAATTCTAATTCTGTATCAAAAAAACCCTGAATTCTGCAGTATGCATAATTCTGCAACTTAAACAGTTTTTGCAGGTTGGTTCTAACTATTTACTGATTAATATATTCTACTTTTGTAAGGCACCACTAGAAATCTGGCTTTTGATACTTCCTTGGACATTTTCTTCAAATCTGCATGTTCCATCACAGGAGTAAAATCCTCCTTATACTGAAGCAGAGAATACACACAACTGAGATCACTGGCATTCTTAGTTTGCTAATAGTAGCCTAAGAAAAGGCCTATAATTAGGTTCAGTGTGCCTGGGTTGCAAGAATTTAGATGACCACCAGATGGCAGCCAAAAGGCATAACCCCCCCCCCCCTCTCAATCTCTGCAGCCATCTGGTAGCTGCTTTGATTTTGGTAGCCCTGATATTTATTTGATTTATACCTCTCCTTTTCTTCAGGAACAGAAGAAGGAATAATAACTCAAAATAACTAAGCAAGCTTCCATGCAGGAGAGTGGATTAGAACTTGGTCTCCACAGTCTTAGTTTAACACTTTAAGCACTACACCAGTGTTTCTCGAACTTGTCAACTTTAAGATGTGTGGACTTCAACTCCCAGAATTCCCCAGGCAGCATGGCATGGCTGCCTGAGGAATTCTGGGAGTTGAAGTCCACACATCTTAAAGTTGACAAGTTTGAGAAACACTGCACTACA